>NC_063271.1:17593666-17946999 GCF_910591885.1 Bombus terrestris | reverse complement strand
TAGTTAATTCTATTGGATATAATGAACGTGAAGTAGTATTTCAACAAGACGGGGATCCTAAGCATACTGCAAAAATAGTTAAAACCTGGCTAGAAAATCAAAATTTTTCTGTGATGAAGTGACCAGCACAAATTCCGGATATGAATCCGATCGAAAATTTGTGGTCCATTTTGAAAGAAGGCTGGCAAAATATAATAATCCAGCTTCAGATGTTTATGAATTATGAGAAAGAACACCACAGGAATGGTACAATATTGAACCACAAATAATTAAAAATTTAATTGACAGTATGCCTGATAGATTAAAAGCATTGAAAAAAAAAGTAAAGGAAAGTGAACGAAATACTGGGTTGAAACCTTAATTCGAAGAGTATAATTAAAGTGCAAAACTGTAAACATGGTTTGAGATGTCCATTTTTGTAACATGTTCTGTACATTAGTAATGTTAATGAAAATGAACTATTACATTTCGTTAATCAGACGCAGCTTGTAGTTACTGTTACCTAATCTTTACCGATCACTTGAAAAATTAGTCGTGGTATCGCCTTTTACGTAAAATCAGCGGAGTGTGTTTACACTTTTGCTCGTCACTGTATGTGCCATTCTCTTTGAACGTTACAGCTGTAAGTTTATCGTCCTCATCCATTACTTTTGCAATATTTCCTTTTGAAATAACCGTATTCTTATTATCTGTTAGTTTACCTAAACTGATCAAATTTGCGGACATTTCTTTCGCGTAAAATATTTTATTTATATTTATTTTATTTTGTTTTCTAAATACTTCAAAGTAGATTATAACGATTCCAACTTTTGTTGCTTTTACCGGTCTATTATCGCCTAAATATATATTTACTGGTTTTTTAAGGTCGATACATTTATCAAAATAATTTACGTTATTAATTACGTGATCGGTACAACCGCTATCTAATTGCCAAATTATTTCATTATCACTTAGTTCGTTCATCTCGCTGCTGTGTGCTGCGTGCGTCTTTGCCATCCATATGCCTGCTCTTGAGTTGCCCTGCTCGCTTGTGCCCGTTGCTGATTGACGATGGAAGTTTCCACGTCCCCTGCTCATATAATCTCTATTTTCTCTTCCTCTGCCGCGATCACGTCTTGACCTATGCCGACAACTGTTATTGCTTCCCGCTTGTTTCTTCTCGCAAAATGTTCTACTCTTCTACATTTGAAGTATCCTCCTTTTTTTTGCAACAAAAGCATTAGTTTTCATTTTTCCTTGATCAAATTTATTTTTCTTCTCCGCTATCTCGAATTTATTCTTCACATACGCTACCGTTTGGTCCTCTTCTTTCAAGGTATCTATTAGATACCCTATGTAGCTATACTCTTCGGGTAACATATTTAGCATGTAATTCAGCTTTTTCTTTTCTTTCACTTGTGCGCCCGCACTTTTTAATTCATTTATTAGTTTTTCAAAATCACTAAAGAACAATGCCGAATCAATGTACTTATCAAGCCTTGTCTTCTTCAATCTCCTTCTGCACACGATCTGTAGTACTGTAGATTTTTTCAAGTACATCTCGTCGAACTTTTTCATTATTCCATACGCTGTTCGTTCTTCACTAATAAATTCTAGTTGTCTATTCGTGATGGCACTGTGAATTATGTTTATTGCCTTCACATCCTTTTTATTCCAGTCTGCATTATCTGCTTCAGTCTTCACTCTGGTTATAACGGTATCGCATTCTTTATACTTCAGAAACATCATAATTCTTTTCTCCCACATACCGTAATCCTCACCATTAAATACCATAAAATATCATTCCGATCTCTCCATTTTGATTGATTTCTTATCCCTTCTCAAGCGTTCCTACGTGCTTGAAGTATTTCTATATCCTTTGAACCCTTAGCTATATCCTCTCTTTCCTTACTAAGACTCACTCGAACCAACTCGCAAAACTACTAACCACGCTTTGCTACCATATTAAGGTATAGAGAGGATTTGGAAAAACAAAAAGTTTAAAATTTATTTACAAATTATTCAGCTCTACATGTACGTTATTCTCTAAAGGACTCGACAACCTACTCGCTTGCTTGTTCTAATCGTTTCTAATAACTTCTAATCGCTTTTAATAACTTCTAACCGTTTTTAATTACTTTTGATTATGTTTGCAGCTGAGACCTGGACGTCCTTCGACACTCAAATGCACTCTCACACGTACAGTATAAATGTACCATCTATTTAACAGTTATACATATATCAATTAAGTGGAAGATCTTTTAATCATCATGGAAGATATGAAGCATCTCGGAAGATATCGCCATAGGATTGTAATTTTGTTAAACATAAATTAGTTCAATTTTTCAAAACTTTCTTAGAAGAAAATTCTTATTTTCTAACAAAAGTTTTAATAGAAAAAAGTTGACGTTTTTGAAATACATAAAGTCTAAAGAAATTATTCTTAGTAATTCTTAGTAATTATTACTAATAAAAAATATATAATATTAAATATTAATTATTAAATCGTATATACAATAAAATCTATTCAGAATAACATAAAGTAAAGATTGCATTTCATAACTTAATATTTCTTATAATTATGAATTTGTGTATATAAAATTGTTTCTGTGATTTCTGGCACTGAAGAAAATTGTAAGCCATTTACGTTCATTTGTGCATTTAATCTGAAGAATGACTTGTACACAAAAACGTTATATATATTTGTATAATAAGCAGTCAATTAATGTGATTTATATTTTTAATAACAAATATATATATACATTTTTTACATAATTGACATATGTAATACTAATACAGAAGTAGTAATATAAAATAAGAGATAATGATATTTCTATCTTTTTTATAGCATGTTTACCATTTCATTCACTTCATACATCTATTATAAAATGTCCTGGCTTACAATCGTTCAGAGGTAGTCAGTTTATTTACATATCAACCTTAAGATTTCTAAGGTCTGTCACAACTGCTAATACTGCTTAATTGTTTCTTTCATGTGCAAGTACGTTAGATGTTTTATTTATAAATAAATTTATTTAACCATAGGAGAAGGATCAAAACCTATATTTGAAAGAGAAGAAATAAAAGGTACAACAGTCAAAACAGATGAAATTGTGGAACGTCGCACAGTTGTTGTTTTAAATAATGAAAATTTAGGTTTGTTTATTATTTAAAATCTTTTACCATTATTTTGTTTAACTAGATAAGATACTTCTCTTCATAGTTGATATTTTCTATATACATTAAAATTTTATTTTTCTTGTGAAAAAATAACATGTTTAATTTCTAGAAAGCAAGTCGAAAGTGAATAAAAAATATACTACTTCTTCAAGAAATCGAAGCCCCAGTCCTCGACATAGATCGTCCCGCCATGCCAGGTTTGTGTATTGGTTATTAGATCAACACGATATTTTCTCTTTTTTTTTATATCATCTTTCTCATTTCGTAACACTCTTCCATACAATTCCATATTAACATGTTGGTCGCCACGTCACCCTATATCTATGCGGTCCCCCGTCACCCAAATATGGGTAACACTCTTCTTGTTCAAGTTAATTAAATATAGGATATTATATATAGAATATACAACATAAAAATATTAAAAACACATTATACCATATTTTTTATTAACTTACATTCTGGATAAAATATTACATTATGCTGTATCGCATGGTATTTGTTAAAAATACATTGCAAATACATTTGGGATGATTTTGGGCACTTCGAACGATATGTTGTAGCTTTTTAAATGTTTTTCTCGTTCCATCGCATGCGACAGTTTGCCTCTTCTTCTCGTAACATAGGGTGCACATCATTCTTATAGGCTTGCCTCCTGATTCTTACGAATCTCCAAATGGTGGGAGACCTTCTTCGTTTCTTTCCGATGGTTGTCCGGCACAGTATTTTCTGAGGACACATCGGACCATTCGGGAACGAGAATTTCCCGAAATTTTTTTATCTGTATTGTTTTGTTTGTGCCTGTTTGGTACACAATATGAGCATTTACCATAATTGTTCCTAAGAGTAAATGTAATCCTAATTTCCGATACTACTTGATGCTTTTCCGTATTGTACTGGCATTTGAGACCATCTGGTCACTTCTGTCGATACCAGTTTTTCCATTATTGTAGAGTAGTAACTCTCCTCATTTTCAAATATATTTTCACGCTGTCTACTGAACATTCTGAGGATGAAAAAATCACTGATGTACGTCTCGCAAGAAGTATGCTTTTCGATTAAATGAAAGATCTGGGATATCTGCCATGAGATCTCTCGGAATA
Source organism: Bombus terrestris (assembly GCF_910591885.1). NCBI lineage: Eukaryota > Metazoa > Arthropoda > Insecta > Hymenoptera > Apidae > Bombus > Bombus terrestris. The sequence goes on along the minus strand of NC_063271.1, from coordinate 17,942,740 downwards.
CTCTAGCCGGAAAGGGTACCGACGGTCGGATTTGAGCCCCGCAGGAATTTAGCCGAATTACGCTGGGCGACCAACATGTTAAATATGGATATGATAATATTTTTCGTTTTTCTTTCTTTTTTTTTTATAAAGGTATTGTTATACAGTGGATAAATAATTAATAATTATTTGGTTACCTAAAGTTTTTATATAAGATTATATAAAATTTTATATATAATATTACAAATATTATATATATATTATATTATTATAATATTAACTAATTTAAATTAGTGCTTGATAACATAACATTTATAAACATTATTAAAATATTTATGTTCATAATGAACATATTTTGCTGTCATATATGTTCATTATCTTAATGTAATATAACTTTAAATCATGTAACTTTAATTATGTTCTTACATAGTTATTAACATAACTTTTAATTATGTTCTTTTCCTAATTTGATCATATACGTTTCTTTTCTTTTTGTTTCCTCACGAAAAATGCAAAAATATAATGGTACATTTTTTATCATAGAATAAAGAGTGAATTAGAACTAGTTACATAACTAGTATTCACTATATACTATAGACAACACTGGTATTCAAATTCATACTTACATTTTCTCATATACTGTAATTAAAATTTCTTATAAATAATCAGTCATTTTCATGCTAATGAATGCAAAATAATTATATTTTCACAAAGTGCAATAACCACAAAAATTTTAATTTATTAAAAGTTATTTCTAGTAAATATTCATTTGTAATGTAAATTTTTTGGTTAGTATGTTAATACAAATGTAATTTATTATTAGTATTTTTGGTATGTGCCAACATTAGTACACCATATTCGATTTTTAAATTTAAATTTGTTCAGGTAATGTATTGTGGACATAATAATTAATCACAGTTATTAGAAGGTAAGCAATTGAAATCCTAAAATGTTTATGTATATCAATCATTTGTTTTATTTGTTATACATCTCATTGATTGCTTTGCACAATATTTAATTTGTTATTAAGAATTATACAAAGCAATCAATGAAATGTATAACAAATAAAACATAAAATTGTTATTTTTTATAGTACTGCACAAATTTGTTTATTTCTTATATTTGTGTCTTCAGTAATATTGTGTACTTCAGTAATAAAGTAAAAAGTTAATGCTTTAAATACGTAAAAAAGATATTTCCTATTGATATCTATATAGAAATCAGAATTATAGTGACCTTTATTTATTATATAAATTTATCTATTGTGACTGAAACAGAAAACTGTAACTATTTAATTAGAGCTTAATGTAGTAATCTGATACAACTAAGGCAACTAAATTTGTTTAACTATTCAACTTACAACTTACACCTAACAACTCACAACGACTCGACAACTCATGAGTAACGATTAACCCGCAACTAGTCGTAGCCTACTCGTAACTGCAACTAGTCGCAATTCAGTCGTAACTCCAATTACAACTATTGACCACTGACCAGTCTCTCCATCAAGACGTCCTTTTTATACCAGTTTTTGGTACTCCTACAACGTACACGTGTTTTACAACTGTTAATGACCCAAGATTGTTACGTATATCTTTTTCAATTATCCATTGTCTTAAAGGGTCACGGGCATATAACCCACCGAATTTCCCATCCTTCTCGGTCCGTCAGCACTTCCGCTTTCTATCTGTAATTCATTGGAATTTTTACAATGGTTTTTCTACCATACTGCATCTATGAATGCATTTCTAATGCGTAATAATACGCATTAGAAATAGTATTACGCATTTAAATAATAATGATAATTTGATGTAATATACGATTATCCATCAATATTTACTATTATTATTTTTTTGATAATTTGCTATCTTTTTTGTAAGATGCACATATAAATAAATTTATTATTTGATGAAATATGGATATTAATACACACATTATTGCGTATATTACATTAAAATATAAAAATTATATTAAGATGTAAACACTATTGAAATATTAAATATCGAATATTAATTATAATACACAACCAAATGCTTAGAAATTAGACTTTTGTTATTTAAGTATTCTTTTTTAGGTATGAGGATTCAAAATATGATAACAGAGACAGTTATAGAAGTGATAGGTACGAATTATTTCTTACAATTTTATATATTTTTGTTTAATATCTTTAACATGTTTAATACGTTTATTATTCAGTTTTTCTACATTTTTGTATAATTTATTTAGAGGAAGAAATCACAGTAGAGATAGAAGTAGAGAGTATAAAGAAACAGTCAAACGACATAGTCAATTAAACACTGCAGAGGAAGAGCATCTGCGTGAAAGAAAAGGTCATAGGGATCATTCACGTTCAAGGGAACGAGAACAAAGAGCATGGGTCAGAGATTCTAATCATAGGTATATAATAGGCATGTGAAATGTATGTTTTTGGAAAATTATATTTTATAAATATTATTAAAACAATAGGTCATCCAAAGATGAAAGATCTTATCGAGAAAGATCAAGAGAACGGTCCCGAGAAAGGAGAGAAAGAGATAGGTCTAGAGAACATAGGATACCTCCATCGCATTATATCGAGCAGATTCCTGTTCCTGTTTATTATGGAGTAAGTATTCAAATTGTACACGGAATATAATTCTATCGATATTAAATTTCATTGGTCATTAGGATTTTCCTCCGAGACCAATAATGGTTGGACCCTTGGTTCCAATTCGAGGTCAAGTACCACCTTTGGGAGGAACTAGGCATATGATGGGTCCATTAAGACCATTTCCACCACGATTTATTCCGCCAGATATGTATAGATTACGTCCGCCTCTAAATCCTAGTATGTATATTCATTAATTCATAATGACGTGCATGAAGAGTTGCTGTTTTAATTATTTGTGTTTTATATAGGATTTAGGCCAATGTATTAATAGACTGGATGAGGAATGAAGAGAGGATGGTCGGTCCCAGGGCTACCTCTCTTTCGATGAGTGCGACCGGGGACCAATTAAAAGAGTTGGAAGGGAATGGTGCCGATAGGATACTTCAAGGGACAATAGTTCACCCGCACTCTGGGAGAAGTGTTAGAATGGCTGATTCTCGTAAGAAGATAGGGCAGGATGAGGGAAGAATGATGTCGTGGAAGATAGAGCCTGGACGCAGAAGAGATCGGGAGGCGGAGGAAGGATCGTCCGCTGACAAGGGAAGAGGACCAATAATCGGACTCCGAGACGTGAGAGGGCTGATGAAGAGTCTCGAAATATTAACTCTTAATATAGATAGAATGATAAGGAGAGTTACAACATTGAGCAAGGGGGATTCCACGCTTAAGAAATTAAGCTGCGAGAACATGCAAGTGATTAAAAAAGTGAGGGAGTGAGTGAGACGGCCTACCGTACAGTGTTCTATGCAGCACTGTGCGTGCTTATGGGCATTATGCCCATTTATTTCACAGTGGAGCTTCGGGCCGAATAATATCGTATTAAAAAGGAGGATCAGCAGGTGTAGTACAACACCCGCTCTAAAGCTGGGGCATCCTCGGTCTATTAAGAGAGGATTATGGCACTGGAGGAGCGTATCATGGAGAAATGGAAGGCGATTTTACAGAAAAGACAATTGGACGAAGCGAGCGGTAGCGAATGCTAGATATTTATTTAGAAGATATAGGATGAATATTGATCACTTCACCATGTAGATCCTGACAGGGCATGGAATTTTTAATAGCTATCGAAAAATGATTAATAAGGAGGACCACTGCAGATGTTGGGACTGCAATGCTGAAGGCGATGACGCTGAACATGCGCTTTCCCACTGCCCAAGATGGATACGTGAGAGGACGGAACTAGAAAATTACGTCGGCACACCACTAACAACGGAGAATTTAATGGAGCTAGTGGTGAAGAAGGAAGACAACTGAGCAAGGTTTCAGGCGTTGTGCAGAAAAATTATGCTAACAAGAATGACGCAGAAGAAATTCGAGGAGAGGAGGAGAACTAGAGAAACAAGAAGAAGAAATGGGACTCAAGTATGAGGGAGCGGTGCGTAGCTAAGTCCAACCCTAAAGTATTGCCGTAAGGCAGTTCCGGGGTTGATGCTTGCACAGAAGAGGAGCGGAGAGAGGAGGGGTTCTTAGTGGGTACGGCAACGCCATCGGCCGAGTCCCACATAATCCATTCTGGATTAACTTAAGAGCATTAGCACTGAGTACTTAATAGCATTACCTCCTCGATTAAAAAAAAAAGACCAATGTATTAATGGAAGGTGTAAGATGAATAAAAAATTAATGTTTTATTGTACAATACGTGAACATACAGTACTTGCCGCGCCATATATTAGACATTGTACAAAGATTAAACATTCTTCAAGATATTGTAGTGAAGTAGATTATGTTTAATTCAAGATACTGTTATGAATATATGAGGTATACAAGTGTTATATATTTTTTTAATCGCTATATTATATTATAAGAATCTTTTATGATCTAAATTAGGAACTGTATAAATTCGTTCATTCAAACACTGTAATATATAAAACTTGATGCTTGATAGGTTTTACAATCTCGATACATTGTAAACACTATTACACTGTTTATACAATCGCTTTTTAAGCTAAAAATCATAAAGACAAAGAATACTTATTTTTAATCATTGATTTTTGGAACACATTATTATGTAATATATACATTTTTAAGTATATTTAATATTTTAATATAGCTTCCAAAATCTTATTAAAATGTTTGATGTATTTGTATGTGAAACTTGCTCATATATTTTTAGGTGGTAATAATAATGTTGTGTACAAATTGTATCAATTGATAATAAATTGTGAATTATTAAATTTAAGTAATATGTTTATGAAGTTTGATGTTATTTTTAGTATTGAATATATATAATAATTTGTAGTATATCAAATATTACGTCTACATATTTCAAGGATATTCTTTGGCGCAGTGGATTGGTTTCTTTAGTTTTTCTTTAATTTCTTTTTATGTTTTTCTTTATGTTTTCTTTAGTTTTAGCCTTTATAATAATAGCAAAATTTACTTAGGCAATGGAATTCATGTAAATCTGATATATCTTAATAAAATTTTAATAATATTACAAACTTTGTATTTTATAAATAAGTGTTTGTGATGGATACGAGGTATTAACACTTTAATGGTCGGTGTGTTTGTCCTTAAACAAATGTCAGTGGCCAACGATTTTCGAAAAGTTGTCTATTTCCTTGATGGTCTATTCACATCCTCTAAATCAGAATTACATTCTGAAGAACTATTCTTTACTAAATCACTAATTTGGCATATATGACGGACAAGCAGATAAAGCATCTACATGAAACTCATGGAAAAGTTCTTTTTCACTGAAAAATTCGTGATACTTTATTTTTTAAATGACGTAAGTCTGTGGACAGCTCAAGCATTATTGTTCTAGAGGTGTTGTAACACGATCACTCGAAGTTTCCTAAAATTTGTGCATTTCTTATTGGTCTGTTCTCAGTTGAACGAACCAAATGAAACATTACACTTCGTATATTTTTCAAAGTTACTTATATTACAGTATAGTTGATTGTTATTGTTGTGCAGCTTATTATAATTATTTTAGTTTGCTCTATCCATAGTTTAGTTTAAATCATATAATTTATTTACAGTATATATCAGTATATAATAGTTAAGCAAGTTGATTTCAATGATGTTTTAATACATAATGAGCGGCATGATTTCGAACAATTCTATACGTACGTAAAATCCAACAGAACTTTTGTAGTAAAAATAAAGGACATATATTTTGAAGTTAAAGACATCAAGGCAGGAATACCACAAAGAAGCGGGTCTTAGGACCAATATTATATACACTATACACGGCCAACATATCAACAACTACCAATAGGAAAACACTGATATTCGCCGACGATACGGCTGTACTAGTCAAGCATACTAATCCAGAAACAGCAGTTACAAGAATATATCACAAAAATAGAAAAATGGTTATAAGATAAAAAAATAAAAGCAAACCCCAGTAAATCCAACCATATTATATTTACACTACGAAAACAGAAACTACCAAATATCTAATTGATAGCACGCACATACCACAAACAAAGCAAGTTAAATACCTAGAACTCCACTTAGACTCAAAACTTACATTGAAGCATCATATTAAATCAATAATAGACAAAGTACGGATAAAAAGAAGACAGATGCACTGTAATGTAATTCTAAACTCAGCGTAAAAAATAAACTAGAAATTTACAAAACAATCATAAAACAATAGACAAACTGTAAGGTGGCATCCCGCTGGGGATAGTCATCCACGTGTTATATAGTAATAAAGTGTTAGAAAAATTTACCAAATGTCTAGCTGGATAAATTGTAAAGCACACATTAAAAAAAAAAAATGTAAAGCTGTCGGTACCGCTACAATGAATTCTGCTTATAGCTGTGCGTTTGTGATAACATATGCGTCAGTATTTATTGCCACTGATATTTAGTTTATAACCGAAGGTCAGGCAAGCTTAAAGTCCCCATGCTCAACATGCATATGGAAGACTGTGAGAAATGTCTATTATAACTCAATTAAAATATATTGGGTTTGGCTTTGAGGTAGTATTTTTAAATCCGGCCGTTTCATGGCGACTGGATACAGGTTTAGGTAATAAACAACAACGTAATTTGTTATTATTTTACTGCCAGCTGAAAAGCGCGAGCGGCTAGAACTGCTGGAAAGTTTGCTTCGATGTGGTAGTTTTCTTGAATTCACGTTACGTGCTTTACGGAGATTATTAAATAATTACGCGTGATTGCTGTGATATAAACAATCGAATTTTGTTGATACATATATAAGAATGTTATCTGTTCCATTTTATCACAAGCTATAAGGAAATTAATCTTTTTCCCTTTTTTAATGGATAAGGTTACCCAACCAGAAATGTACCCAATAGCGTGTTTAGAAAATTCACTACTATTCGGCGATTGCGCCCATGCGAAATTTAAAAATTCAAATCAAGATTATAACTTTTTTCTGGATGATCAATAAGTCTGTATTTTTCAGCTTCTAATGACTCGTGTATTATGTTGTAAATGGTTAAGTTGTATCGATTTATATTTGCACACTTTTTTCTTGATTTGGCTAACGAGACGTTTAATATTTTAGTATTATCTATTGGCATTACATTTTCCGTATTGATAGAAATATTATGTCATGTCAACAATAGATAATACAATTCATTTTTTATTTCGATGGTTTTACGTACAAATCAAAAGTCGACAAAGCCCATTTTCAGACTGAAAAGAAACATAGGCACCCTATTCTTTTCATTAATGCTTGCTAAATATTTTTGCTAAAGTTACTTGATAAAATTCTTTTCTTAAAAAAGTAATCTAAAACGTCAAATATCTTCATTATCGCGTTTTAACGGGCTTTTTAAACATGTTCCTCGCGGATTTCTAATATTCAGAAAATCGAATATGAAATCAACGCACTGCAAAAAATGTGTAGTTGTCTCGCAGTCTTTAAATTCTGGAAGACGGAGAACTTTCCAGCAAAATTTGATGTTATCAGCAATGCCCGAGTTGAGAGTTTCGGCATATAGATCGCCATTTTTCGATGCAAACGGTTGTCCAGGCGAAAACTCCCACTTTCTTGCAGCAGTGCTAGAGTTCTTAGATATCGCCATTCGATTTTGTTCTTCTCTGCATCAACACAACTAAGTACTCTCTTAGGCAATTCCTAATATTCTTCAGCATATAAAATGAATCAAATATAACACTAATATGTGGCTCACTAGACATGGGATGCAGAAATGTACCTAAAATACAGTAAGCAGATCATTAATTTCAATCTTTTCTTTTTTGCCTTTTTCGTATCGGCGCACATTCGACCACCCAATTGCTGAACTATAACAAAGTGGTCGCTTGGTCCATCTAGGGTTAATGAACACGTAGTCATACCTCCCTTCTGTAGTTTAACAAATGCTTTACGCAGCAAATTTGCTTTCGTTTCAGCGTCTACTGAAAAGTGGCCAATTGGCAATTTGCAATATTTTTGCAGCATGACTACCATTATGAACTGCGTTCTTCGTCTCAAGACCATCACTATCCCTAATACTAATTTTTCATCTATTTCTTGTAAGTGATCTGACTTTTCTTTTAAAGTAATGAATGATTCGTCCGAATGACTCAGCATTCACATAGCAGTTGTGAGGACGACTGGATGAGAAAGGATTAGATCTAATATAATGATATGCTTTTGATGAGTAGAAGTGGACAGTTAAAGCAAACGGACGAAAAGTTGGAGGATACCTATCTCGAGTGAGTTTGCTGCTGTTATTTCTACTTCCCAACATGTAGTTGAAGATTCGTAACGAAGCATCTTCACGTGCGGAAAGACAATAAAATCCTCTTTTCTACACTAACGCACACGGGTAGAAAGATATATCCGCAGATACTACATCGTATTAAAGTGAATAGTGCACTTGACATTTACTCTAACTTAGGTATTTTTTTCTTGTTTGTAGAAGCGTTTCTGCATTTTAGAACAATACTCGGTTCAGGGACTCTTTCGGTTGTTGAAGAGACGATGAAAGAATATCGTCACTATATTTAATTAGTATATATGTATAAATATATCAAATATTTATTTTAACTAAATATTCATTTAACGATTTGACGAGAGCAGTCAAATTTTCGTATGAGATAAGTTCAATTATACATTAACTAAAAATGAATTTATTAACTGTTTTTTTTCTATTATAACAATGTAAATGTTATCAATTTTTGACATCCTATTTATACGTTGTTTAAACACGATCTTAAACACGAAGAACGACTTTTATTTATTCATATGATCACAATAATTATTTACGTTATATAAACCATAAAAAATTGATAATTTTATGAAGATTTAATGAAAAAGAAAAATGTAAGTATGTATACAATGTAGGACACGTATAAATGAAATCACTTTGATTACTGCATAAATATCGATTACTGCATAAAATAAATTCAAATAAAGTTGTATGGTTTCAAGAAGGATATTTCCTTTAATATATTATATTTCCTTCAATAATTTGACGTGATTAATTTTTGGTAATTATTGTCTTTATTACACACCGATTTCGATGATTTTTTAATTTTTTTTCTTTGGGGGCATGATTTTGAACAATCTTTTCCTATACATGTATGTAACCGCTACTTGGTCCTGGATGTTTCCAAGATATTCATAAACAATTGAGAAAATTATTATATTAGTAGGCAGTAAATCCTGCCGTATGTGTGTATCTGAGACTGTTACGCCACGAGGCTTAACACAGGCTGTATTTTCTAACCGTCACTCGCGGCCCTACAATGTCTCAGTCAGATCGTCTTATCTGACCGCCGGATCATATACAATGTATCGACGAGCGCATAGCTGTTGCCAAGCAGCGAGTTCTCGAAACGTCGAATTTGGTCCGTTACGTTTTCCACGCAAGAATAGACATACGTGAGCATAGGCGCGAGCGGTGGCGTGACCTAAGTATAGTGGGGGTCGTCTTAAAGATGAGACAAAGAAATCATCCAAAGTGGATCAGTTCCTTGTGACGCGTCGAACATTACACATTGCCAAACATTCGCTTATTCTGTTAAGTATCATATCGTGCTACGTCCACCAAGAGACTAACTTCAAGTGTAAGAGCCTTGCTCGATACTGTATACATTTACATTATCTGCGTGCGATAAAGTTGTTAATTGTTTATATCTTTTCAATCGTGTAGACTAGTTGTTGGAAATATACATTATTATAATTCTGTGACTCTCAGTGTTATACCGCATCAACCACCCCGATTATCCTAACCGAAATACGGGGATCGAACTATTCGTGGTGTCGATTATTCTAATCCTAACGGGAATTTACGACTCTCGTTGACGCGTATTCTAACGACCGCGTCTCCCCGCGATAGTACGAAATTACATGGTCCTTCGAGCCGGATTCTGTGTCAAGTGAAAAGTGCACGCCAGTGACACCCACTCTCATACAGTGCCACGTGAATCCAACACAACCAGCAGCAGAAGCGTTACCACCCCAGCGAGGTCAGTAACGTAAAGGGTCGTCACCTTTGAAGAGGTATAATTCGGTGGTTGAAACGCAACCACACAGCCTCCCGCCACAAAGTGGACAATCGCCAACAGAAGTAAGTTCAAACGATTTCATTACCAATTACATAAAAAATAATGGCAACCGGAGACGAGCTCGCCAACTTGCGTCGTCGCCGGGGCTACTGTAGCGCCCAGTTTACACGCCTCGCAAAAAAACTGGGCGACATTGAACAATCAGGCTGTCCGGACGAGTTCGACTTGCTTCACATTAAAGACCGTCTAGAAACCTACGAGAAGGACATCCGTGCACTACAATACCAGATCGTAACTCTAGACGAGGGAGAGACCGCGCGCGGCAGTGAGCTAGAGGAAGAATACGAGAGGCTGCAACGCCGAGTAGCCAAACAATTAAGCAATACACGACGGAGCACGCCGTCACAGTCGACAAGCGGCGAATCAGCCGTCGGCCGCGAGTCCGCACCGCTTAAACTACCGGAGGTTCGCATACCTACATTTGATGGCGCCCTCGAGGATTGGCATTCGTTTCACGATGCCTTCTCATCAGCGATAGATAGAAATGAAAATTTAGCACCGGTTCAGAAATTTCATCATCTCCGAACAGCCCTGACTGGCTGGGCCGCGCGAAGCATACAGTCATTACCCATCACCGACGCAAATTACGCAATCGCCATGGACGCTCTTAGGGAAAAATTCGACTGCCACCGCCAGATCTGCATGCGTCACTGGGACCTGATTCTCGACTATCCCAGAATAACTAAAGAAACACCCGAAGCCATAGACGATCTTATCGAGACAGTCAAAGTACATCTTCAAGCGTTAGAAAGACTCGGGGACCCAGTCACGTCAAACGCCTTTCTCATAAAGCTTGTCACGTCGAAGTTACCCTCAGCCGTCGTTCGCGAATGGCAACATACCCTACCGGACAAGAAATTGCCGCCATATACGCATTTAGTGGATTTTTTGAAAACACGGACGAATAGCGACAGAGCATGCTCATCATTAACCGTCAAAAGGGGGGCGTCCGAGCAACACGACCGTCGGCGACAGGACGCGCCGCGAAGTTATACATTCGTAACTACACACAATACGTTGTTGTGTCCGAACTGCCACGGACAACACAAATTATGGAATTGCCATGTCTTCAAAACGAAGACGCCCAAAGAACGCCTGGAAATCGCCAAAAGGGCGTCGCTCTGTACCAATTGTTTAGGCAAGGGACACGCTCTCACTCAATGCTCCGCGGGATCATGTCGCATCTGTAGACAGCGACATCACACGTACCTGCATCAAGACCAGGGGCATAGCAAAACACGAACACGTGTCGACCGAACATCGAGCGGCCGATCGTCGAGCGACCGATCATCCAGCGGTCGATCTTCGCCCAGTTCACCGTCCCCGCGTTCGTCACATTTCGAGACGCTCATCTTCGTCTCCCCGAGCGTCTCGCCAGTATTCTCGCCGAGAGTCTCCCCGAGCGTCTCCCCGAACGTCTCCCCGAGCGTCTCGTCGAGATTCTCGCCGAGAGTCTCCCCGAACGTCTCCGCGAACATCCCCGAAACGCGAATCTCGGTTACCGCGATCGTCGGCATCGGGATCGACCATATCGTCCAGCCCTAAACGACACGGAAAACAATGACGTCATCAGACGAGCCTGTTAGGGACCGAACCACAGAAAACGGACTCATCGACCCCGCTCCCTTTTGAACAATTGCAACACGACTTGTTAGTCACAGCGCAGGTCAACATCTTGAATAATGAAATTCAACCAGTTCGTTGTAGAGCTCTGCTAGATACCGGCTCTAGCATGAACTTTATCACCGAAAGGCTCGCTAACTCATTAAAACTCAATCAACAGAAATGTTCGGTCCCAATCGGAGCACTCAACACGTTATCGACGACCTCGAAACGCTACATCACGGCCACGATCACCTCTATTGACGGCACATACGAACGCAACTTGACGTTTCTGATCATACCGACTATCGCGTCTTGGGTCCCAAACCAACCCGTAGATCGCTCAACGATACAGATACCTAGGAATCTCCAATTAGCCGATCCAAGATTCCATAGACCTGCTCCGATCGAAATATTGTTGAGCGCCGGACCAACACTAGCATCACTCTGTGTCGGCCAACTTGATATCAGTCAAGCAAACGGGCCCGACTTGCGTCTGCAAAAGACGAGATTCGGATGGGTCATCGGGGGGAGCCCAACCTCACAATCATTAGCATACGCATTTCACACCTCCACGACGGCTTTACAGGCGGACCTCGCCCGTTTTTGGGAAATCGACGAGGGACCGCCCACCGCAAGAATTTCGGAATCGGAACGACAGTGCGAGGAGCACTTTCGAAATCACGTTCAACGCAACAACGAAGGGCGATACGTTGTCGCTCTCCCATTCAATGAAACAACTCCTCCGCTTGGATCTTCGAAAGCCATGGCAATGAAGCGACTCACTTCCCTCTGCCGTCGATTCCAACGAGACAAACAATTCGAAGCCGACTATCACGCCGTAATACAAGAATACTTGGAATTAGGACATATGACGAAGATCACCACGGACCACTGCACGGACGACGGATATTTTCTGCCACATCACGGCGTGATCAAAGAATCCAGCCGGACTACAAAACTCCGAGTCGTGTTTGACGGATCTGCACCAACCACCACCGGAGTTTCATTAAACGACGTACTTCATACGGGACCGAAACTACAAGACGACATATTTCTTATCCTTTTAAGATTTCGTTTTCATCAGTATGTCATTACAGGCGATGTCGAAAAGATGTATCGACAATTTCTTGTGCGTCCAGAGGATCGGAAATTCCAACAAATCTTGTGGCGCAACTCGGACGGAGAAGTGGACATCTATCAACTTAACACAGTGACATTCGGGCTGTCAGCGGCCCCCTACCTAGCCATTCGGTGCCTCAAACAACTGGCAGACGACGAGGGACATCGGTACCCACGAGCAGCGATGGTCTTACAGCGAGACTTCTACGTCGACGATGTTCTCACAGGAGCCGATACAAGGAACGAGGTACAATTACTGAGAACGGAGCTCATACAATTGCTTAAACTAGCCGGCTTGAACATCCGAAAATGGGCAGCGAACGACCGGGAACTGCTACGAGGACTTTCCGAGCAGGACATAAACGATAAGCTGCTACTAGGCGAATCGCAAACTTTCAAAACTCTGGGTGTTGTTTGGAATTCCTTTGACGATTCGATCCTGTATTCCGTCAAAATCAATCCTACCGCCTCTCGAATTACGAAGAGAACAATCAGCTCCGAAATTGCCAAGATCTACGACCCTCTTGGATTACTGGCACCAGTGATCGTTCGCGCTAAGATGTTGCTCCAACGACTTTGGACTTTAAAACTTGACTGGGACGAATCTCTTCCGGCTGACGTACACACAGAATGGAGCAAATATTATTCACAGCTACCTTTGCTAAATAACGTGAAGTTTCCACGTAAAACTATAATCAAGACTGCAGCGGAAATCGAATTACACGGATTCTACGATGCCAGCGAAAGGGCGTATGGGGCATGCGTCTACCTTCGCACCATCGCTCCGGATGGTCATGTTTGGACACGACTCCTCACTGCAAGGTCAAAGGTGGCTCCACTCAAATCACAAACCATTCCAAGGCTGGAACTGAGTGGAGCACTTCTTCTTGCATCATTGGCCACTACAGTCCTTCAAGCGTTACCAAGCAACATTTCTCAGACCGTTTACTGGACTGATTCTACAATCGTTCTACACTGGATTAATACATCACCTCACACGCTGAAAACCTTGGTCGCCAATCGTGTGACAGAGATTCAACAAAAGACTCACACCTCAGATTGGCGCCACATTCCCACTACCGATAACCCTGCCGATCTCATATCTCGAGGCCAATCACCCCAAGACTTCCTGCGATCTACCATTTGGCAACATGGACCAGAATGGCTCCAACAACCTGAAAAATACTGGCCGTCGTGGAACCCAGTACCATTAGTTGAAATACCAGAGCAAAAGAAGGCAACATGTCTGTCCGTGACTCCGCCTGACCACAGTCTACTGGAGAGATATTCTTCTTGGCCCAAGCTGATAAGAATTGCCGCTCGTTGCCTCAGATGGAGGCAAAAACAGGATCGGGGGGGACCTCTAACCACACATGATTTAACCGATGCGCATAACAAATTGGTCAAATTGTTACAACTCTGTTATTTTCCAGATGAAATACGTACTCTCCGCACAGATCGAAATGCTGCAGTGAAGGGGAAGCTGCAACGACTCAATCCATTTCTGGACAAGGACGAGATATTGCGAGTCGGAGGCCGACTCAGTTATTCACCAATGCCCTTCACTCAAAAACACCCAATCATTCTACCCAAATCCTCAGTTACAGCACTCATAATCGAGCATGAACACCTCCTAAATCTCCACTCCGGAACTCAAGCTACCTTATATGCCCTAAGGAGATCTTACTGGCCTATCGACGGCCGTAGTCAAGTTTGGAGCACGCTGAAGAAGTGCGTACGTTGCTGCCGAGCCAATCCACCTCCAGTAGAGTACGTAATGGGCGACCTTCCAGCTGCACGGATAACGGAATCTCGTCCATTTACGAACGTCGGAATCGATTATTGCGGACCGTTCTACATCAAGGAACGAAAGGATCGCAACCGACGAAAAATCAAGGTATATGTAGCAATCTTCGTATGCCTTGCAGTCAAAGCAGTCCACCTCGAGCTGGTCACCGATCTCACTAGCGAGGCCTTCATTGCTGCTCTGCGAAGATTCATCGCTCGCCGAGGATTCTGTGTAACAATTTATTCTGACAACGGCACCAACTTCGTTGGCGCCAACAATGAATTACGAGAGCTCCGAAACCTCCTGCAGTCCGACGATCATAAGGTAAGGATTCAGTCCTTTTTAGCCGATCGACGAATCGAATGGCACTTCATTCCTCCCAACTCACCTCACTTCGGCGGGCTGTGGGAGGCTGCGGTGAAGTCCTTCAAACGACATCTCAGACGTGTCGCAGGTAACGAGCTCTTAACATACGAAAATTTGAACACACTGATCATTGAAATCGAGTCTATCCTCAACTCCCGTCCTCTGACTCCAATATCATCTGACCCAAACGATCTTCTTGTCCTTACTCCCGGTCACTTCCTCATCGGAGATGCACTAACAAGCTTTCGAGAACGAGATTTCCAGGATACTCCATCCAATCGTCTCTCCAGCTGGCAACATATTCAAAGGATCAAACAACATTTCTGGCGCCGCTGGCATCGAGAATACCTGAACGAGCTGAACATCCGAAATAAATGGAGCAAGGGCAGTCACGACATCCGAGTAGGCACCGTAGTAGTCCTCAGGGAGGATAACGTACCATCCATGCAATGGCCTTTGGGCCGCGTGATCAAGGTCCATCCAGGAGTCGACGGAATCATACGGACCGCCACCGTGCAGACGGCAACAACTACCCTGGATCGTGGCGTCAAAAGACTGGTCCCCTTACCCATTCACCCAGATCCAGACGAGTCCGACCACCCACACGGAGCCAAGGAGATTCGCCAGCGACGCAACTGACTCCACACCATATCATTTGATCGGTACCCTCTCAACGGGGGAAGGATGTTACGCCACGAGGCTTAACACAGGCTGTATTTTCTAACCGTCACTCGCGGCCCTACAATGTCTCAGTCAGATCGTCTTATCTGACCGCCGGATCATATACAATGTATCGACGAGCGCATAGCTGTTGCCAAGCAGCGAGTTCTCGAAACGTCGAATTTGGTCCGTTACGTTTTCCACGCAAGAATAGACATACGTGAGCATAGGCGCGAGCGGTGGCGTGACCTAAGTATAGTGGGGGTCGTCTTAAAGATGAGACAAAGAAATCATCCAAAGTGGATCAGTTCCTTGTGACGCGTCGAACATTACACATTGCCAAACATTCGCTTATTCTGTTAAGTATCATATCGTGCTACGTCCACCAAGAGACTAACTTCAAGTGTAAGAGCCTTGCTCGATACTGTATACATTTACATTATCTGCGTGCGATAAAGTTGTTAATTGTTTATATCTTTTCAATCGTGTAGACTAGTTGTTGGAAATATACATTATTATAATTCTGTGACTCTCAGTGTTATACCGCATCAACCACCCCGATTATCCTAACCGAAATACGGGGATCGAACTATTCGTGGTGTCGATTATTCTAATCCTAACGGGAATTTACGACTCTCGTTGACGCGTATTCTAACGACCGCGTCTCCCCGCGATAGTACGAAATTACAGAGACAGTCGCAAGTATTGTCAACATGTTTGCCATTTCGTTCGTTGCTTGGCGATTTGTTTACTGTACCTTTAAGTATCAACCATCGATCTCTTTATCTTTATATCATACTTCACGAATTTAAATAAACAACTACGAAAATATTATTCATAAATATAGATGTGACGCTGTATGAAATGCCTCCGAAAAATTTACTTCAGTATAGATGTGGCTATAGCATAAAGAATTTGTCTCTCTGCATGTTTGCATTATGACCAGATAGTGCAATCTTTAATCGAACGAAATGTAATTCACGCAAACGTTGCCATACAATGATTCATGAAAACACTCGAACCTCCTTTAAAAGGGATTAACATTTTTAAAACCGGACCGAACAATTTGAGATTTTCTGAGAAGTTAGAAGGATTAGTTTACTAAATAATGCCTGGAGAGAATTGCAATTGCTCGGAATCGCGAAGAAAATAGTAAAGATCACTTTTTACAACCTTTTTACCTAGGCCTATAATGAAAAATTAAACAATATATTTTGAAAAATTATCTCTGTTATATACATACTGAAAGTTTCATCGAAATCGGTTAACGCTACTATGAGCTACAAATGGTTTAAAATGATGAAAATTGCAATTTTCTACGATTTCCGGCTGTATAACGATATAACCGTAATAAATCTACATTTTTGTTCATTTTTCGATGCCTGATGTTTGTTTCCGCATCAACCGATTTCGATGAAATTTTTGATACAAATACAAGTGACATAAGCTTCCAAAATGTGTTGTTTAAATTTTCTTTACTGGCCCAGGTCAAAAACCTGTAAAAGGTGACTTGTAAATTTTCCTTCGTGATTCCGATCAATTGCATTTTTTTAGTAATTCTTTTTATGCATCATCTAGTCAACTAATCCCTCTAACTCCTCAAAAAAAATTCAAGTTGTTTGGTCTAGTTTTAAAAAAGGTTCTCTGTTCTGAAGAGCGTTCAAATACTTTCGTGATCCACTATATATGCTAGAAACAAAAGACAAGTATTAAGTTTGAGTCAGGTCATGGTACCCGGTCGTCACAAGGCAACTGACAATCGACACGTGCTACATATGCTATGCCACGTAATTATAGGCAGAATAGTAATATATACATTTCGGTATCGGTAACTTTTGCGAATATCTCGGAAACCGGGACTGACCGATGATTACATTTACAGGAAAAAGTTGTTCAGAGTTATGCTTCCGACAATATATAGCAAATCCGTTTTAAATTTCGTTATCATTTCTGCATCTGAAATGAGAAAAAATGTTTCTAGATGAAAGTTGTTTAACTTTATGAGGAAAACTTAATAAGATATTTCGATATTTTTTTACATTCTTATTTAAGGAGATTTTAGTGTTAATGTAACTTTTTTTTTAAATGGAA
This sequence comes from Bombus terrestris, assembly GCF_910591885.1. Taxonomy (NCBI): domain Eukaryota; kingdom Metazoa; phylum Arthropoda; class Insecta; order Hymenoptera; family Apidae; genus Bombus; species Bombus terrestris. Next base: position 17,924,981 of record NC_063271.1, on the reverse strand, counting down.
TTGTACATTGTACATTTACACCATTCGATGCATTTTTTCATTCTCTACAAAAAAGTATTAAGGTACTTGGACCGAAACATAATTGGTTTAGAAAATATTGTAACTTTAATTTTGTAAATGCAGTTTTTTTACGTTTATGTATTTCTTATTTTTCATACAATAAGTTTTACGAGATTACAGTTAAAATATCTTTCAGGCTAATCATTTTTCGACTTTCAGTACCTTAGTTTTTGTAAAGAATTAACAAATACATGGTGTGGGGTATAAAAAATGTATATATTACATTTAGAGAAATTACATTAGCACTGAAATCTCTTTAAATAAGAATGCAGAAAAGAATTTAAATATTTCATCATGTTTCTCCCATAGACTATAACGCTAAATATACGCAATGGGGTAGCAGGATTATCACAGTAAGAGGCAAAAATCTTTTGAAATGCATAAATGCCAACAAACTTAATTACCTCAGTATAAACGAACCCACTTACTGGCTCACTGACGCTAACAAACTATCTGATTTATTAGATTTTTTTGTAACTAAAAACATCTCGCCAAGATATGTCCAAATCGACTCCTCTGTGGAACTCTCTTCAGATCATTCACCCGTTATAGTAACAATTAACTCAACAATTATTGAAAATCAACCTAATGACTTTATTCATAACCAACTCACAAACTGGCAGTTCTTTAGGGAAGTCTTCAATCATTCAATATCAGCCTTAATATCCCTAAAAACAAATGAAGATATAGAAGCAGCCACGGAATATTTAAACACTAGCATAATAAACACGATCCGTTCTTTCATCCCTACTAAGAATTTTGTTAATAAACATGAATACCACCATTACATAATTAAAAAAATCGTAGAAAAACGCAGACTTGTAAGAGTATGACAAAGTCATAAACCACCTGACATAGAACACCTGACGACAAGCGTAAGCTAAATAATGCAACGAGAAAATTAATTAAAATTCTTAAAAATTATAAACGACTGTTTTCAAAAATATTTTGCTAATCTGTCTCCCACGGCTGATTCCAACTACTCACTATGGAAGGCATCCAGGAAACTTATTCGTTCTCCGCAAATAATCCCTCCAATTTGTTGTCCGCAAGGTGGATGGACGCGTAGCCCTATACAAAAAGCCAACTTGTTTGCAAGTCACCTAACTAATGTCTTCAAACCGTATTCCTTCATTATTGCCGCCGAAATAACGGAATACTTGCACTCACTCTTCCAGATATCTCCTCCAATTGAGCTTTTCTCATCTCTGAAAGTTTTAGAGAAAGAATTAAAGAGTTTTAAAGAATTAATCCGTCGTCTAAATCCCAGGAAAGCATCGGGGCATGATTTGATAAGTAATAAAGCTATTAAGGAGCTTCCCATAAAAGGGATTGCACTCATCACTTTTATTTTTAATGCAATTCTTCGCCTTGAATACTATCCTAAGTCTTGGAAAATATAATTAATCACTCTTATTCCTAAAGTTGGAAAACCAATATACGAAAGTAACTCTTATCGCCCAATTAGTCTTCTACCTACTTTGTCCAAACTATTTGAGAAGATACTAACTTACGAGAAGATACGAAACGACTCCTTCCACTCTTAGAGGATTTGAAAACAACGCCAGATCGTTAATTCGGTTTTCGGAAGCAACATTCTACGATAGAGCAAATTCATCGTGTAACTCACAAAATCAGCCAAGATTTAGAAAAGAAAAAATATTGCTCTGCGGTATTTCTGGACATTCAGCAGGCATTCGACAAAGCGTGGCATAAAGGACTTTTGTTCAAACTAAAGAAAATCCTACCATACACCTACTACTCCATTTTAAAATCATATCTAACCAATAGGCTGTTCATAATTAAATACTTAAACGTTATAACCGCAACATTTCCAATACAAGCTGGCATGCCCCAAGGTAGTGTCGTCGGACTTCGGCTGTTCACCATCTACACTGCCGATTTACCGACTTTAACAGAGATAACCACAGCGACATTTGCTAATGATACAGCTTTATTAGCATTGCACTCAGACCCGATAGTAGCCTCCTCAACTCTTCAGCGAGGTCTCGACATTATGGAAAAGTGGTTCCACAAATGGCGCTTCAAAATAAATGAATATAAATCCAGTCATATAACCTTCACGCTGCGAAAACAATCCTGCCCACAGGTGACCATAAATAATATTCCAATTCCAAACAAAGATTTAGTCATATATCTGGGCATGATTCTGGACAGAAGAATGACATGGAAACGGCACATTATAAATAAATTCAAGCAACTTAAATTAAAATTTAAAAAATTTTATTGGCTCATTGACAGACGTTCAAACTTAAGCGTGCAAAGTAAAATAATGCTATATAAAGTCATATTAAAACCTGCTTGGACCTATGGAATCCAACTATGGGGAACAGCGAGTAATTTCAACATAGAAATTCTTAAAGAAGAAATATCCAAATTCAATAATAGATATAACATAAGAATTAACAACCATCAAAACCCACTAGTTACTCAATTACTAGACACGACAGATCAGATCCGCAGGCTAAAAAGTCATTACCCTCTAGATTTAAACATTAAATTCAGCTAGAACCAAACATACGATAATCATTTATTATTCATGTTATAGTACCATGCCAGAATAATTTACTTATAATTCTTAATGAGTTTTGATTGTAAACTACTTCCAAATAAAAAAAAAATGTTTCTCCCATTCAGTTCAATAACTTTTATCTGAAATATTTTTCGTAATTCTGGTATTTACAGAAATAACGTATTCAAAAATCTCTCCATATCCGGTCGTCTTTGTCATCGAGCGGAACGACAAATGAAAGCGGAATTATTTAATTTGTACTTTACAATTTGTCTAGCTGGACATTCGTTAAATTTTTTTAGCATAAGTCCATTCTGTAGTAAAATTATTTGGAGCCAGTGCTATATGAAACGCATTAGGAAGAACTGTGAGAAAACTGTTGTTTCCAAAAATCAATTAATTCCGAAAATCCTATATTAAAATACAAATCGAATAAAATAGCGAGTGTTATGGGGGGCTACACGATATGTCGATGTTGAAGAGAAAACCAAATATAAACCAGCCGCGTCGCTTGTACACAAGTCACCGACGCGATAGAACGGAACGCATCAATACATATAAGAAACGCATAAACCGTGGTCGATATGTGGTCGCAGCGGGTATTTTTCAAATGGATGCAAAACAAAAAATAAAAAAGAAATGAAAGAACCCGAGTAGCGTAAACGCGAGCAAAAATAGAACGATCGCGGATAAAAGCTGCTGTGGATTATATGAAACCGCGAATTATAAATCCAAGCAGTCGATTAGTAAATGACGGTTGGGTGAGGGAACGCAACGGAATTTTGCTTGGCGGAGAAGATAACAACGATGATCGACTTAAAGGTATGTGTCAGAGGTTCAGAAACAATAATAGAGTAGACGAAACATCCTGCATGCCACAGCTACCGAAACAATAACCAGATACTAACAGGATAGCCACGTCTGATAAACACCCGACCATAACCCCTCCATAGAGACCAAACCTTAGTATAAGAACCCTCCCAAATCAGTACTCAACACCTTTTTGTTATAACACTCTGAATCGGTACTCTATTGGATTCGTACCATAAATTTTACTATCATATCTAAAGTCCGAATTTTTACCTTACTTGCGAAACGTTCGAACTACCGCGCGAGGAGATCACCGGTAAGCTATTAATTTGTGATTTCCTATGTCTTCTACGTGACACGTGCGATGGCGTGTTGTTTTAAACAGCATACGAAGCTAACGATCATCGAATCAGTGTAAGATCAGAAAACCCGATACACGGCAAAAGATAACCCTGAATGTCCTTTTAGAAACACGAAATTATATTTTTCTTATGTTTATAATATGTTAATTGTAAAATAATATTTATTGTAAATAATACACAACAAAGATATATTTTTTGTGGATATGTTTTTTTCTTTTTTCTTGATTTTAATACATCTGTGTACTTCCAGACATGCCTGTACATATATTAAATGAAAAGAAGGTGAAGAAAAAAATTCATATTGAATATCACCATACCTTAAAAAAGTCGGTAAAAATAAATTCTCCTATCCTCTTTTAATATATGAAATTGTATATGCCTTTTCTTACATTTAGTTCTTCTGTAATTAAATTATTAAACTTTGTAAAAAATTTTGGAATGCGAAGTAATAGTATTAACAGGATGGGCCACGTGAAGGCACTAAAGGATGTTTTTACCACTCTAGAGTATGTTTAATATTCATAATCATTTCATGGAAAAAAAGGGAAGGAGATCACAGAAAGTCACATGTATCGTACTGTAGTATCGGAAAAAGATAGGATTAGGATAATTTAGATTTGTAAAATTCTCCTAATACTATTTATTTAAGATAAATAAAAATAACAGAGATTAATTGGACAGAGAACGATAAATGTTCAACTTGAACTAAACGCAAAAATCTTATTCTACTCAAATCACTCTCGCAACTCTATAACTCTAACAACTCGATCTCTCTACAACGCTAGCAACTCTACAACTCTGCAACTCTCACTGACTCTCTCAACTCTACAACTCTACTCTCTTTGGCTTCTGCCCTCGCTCGCTCTCGCTTCTCAACTCACAATGTACGCCTTTTGCATTCGTTCTCGCCGGCTTCTCAACTAACACTGTCTTTAGCGTCTCTTTGTCTTTTCCCGTCCTATCGGGCACGTGTCCCGAAACGCCCGTGGCCAAAGTCACGCAGGCCCTTTCCACGAAACTATCCACTTGAAAGGACCGACGACACATTGATGTACCCGTCGATGCCGCGGCTCTCGCGACATTGTTTACGGTTCGACATCTACAATGTCGCTGCCCGGGGTACTGCTGATTTTCCTCCGTTTTTGGTGCGTGGGAGTAAAATCGGACTCCGGTCGCCGGGATTCGAACCCGGGTTCCGAACGTTCGCAACCTAAGACGTTTTTTTTTTTTCTTTTAACTTTGTTTATTAATTCCAGGATTTTTACATATTTGTTTTTACATGGTTTTTTTCCAGAATAAACGCTGAATTCTAATTGTAGGGTGGTACAGGCAAAAGTACCGATACGCGACGGTACGACGTAGCCATGCATTATTACATTTTTTTTTTTTTTTTTTTTTTTACGCCTATTATAGTTAAATTTAAGCCGCTGTTGCGCTGAGCTTATGTGCGATGTTTTAATTTATGTCCTGAAAGCCTGGACGCAAAAACAGGACAGTTCGCTCGCCTATTAGGGGAGGGATGGGAGGGGTGTTCTGTGGGATTAGTATAGTATTCGTATATCTATTTACATATTTACATATTTACACTTAATTCAGTGGGCGTTGCCGTTTTGTGGTTCTTTATCTTGTTGTTTTTTGTTATGGGTTGCGTATCCACCAATATTTTTTTGTGTTTTTTCTGTGTTTGTCTTCTGTATCCTTTTGGGGGAGGGCCATGTTGTATCTCCACCTAGTGTCTGCAGTACGGCCATCTAGGTTTTCCTGCGGCCATCTAGGTTTTCCTAAGACGTTAACCACTGCGCTGCCGTCATCCGACACTAGTAGTATCGAGTGGTGGTATTTGGCTTGCCGAGTGCCGCCACAATAATAAAAGCTTTATTACGAAAAAAATGAAAACTACAATTAACAGAATAATAACAAGATTTTACTATAACATAAACGTACATGTATATTTATTTTTATATTAAATTCTTTTTAACCATTTAAACCAACTACATCTATCGCATCAAAATTTAATGCGAGGGTTGTTGTTGTTTATTAGCAAATATCGAGACCCCAAGTTTATCAAATCTTGGGGACAATGTGGGAGTGCCACTCGTATCTCTTTTTCGACTACTAACTTGGCTCGATATTTGGTTTCCATTGTAGCCAGTGCCGAAAAGCCCGTTTCGCATAAATAAAACATTACAAACGGTACAAGCACTTGCACTGCTTTGTAATACAAAGATTCATACTCCCTGCTAAGATTCATCCAAAATTGAATTAAGATTTGATTTTGAAACTTTTATTTTAGTGAGCTACCATATGATAATTCTACCAATTTTCCCTTTCAATGGTTGTCACTCAAATTCGTAATCTTCATTGTTGATAAATGAATGGATTCTGTATCCATAAAAACTTTGAGAAATCAATTTCAGTCATCTTTGAAATAATTTGAAAAATGCAGCACTGAACAATCCAAGTGTTCAAGCATTTCAAGCGGCTCTGAATAACTATGAGGAAGGGAGGCCAGCAATCGCCATTCGATGTACTTTAGACGACTTAGAAGAATTTGCGATGTTTATGGAAAATCCAAGAGAATTGGACAATATAGACGAGAGTCAAACAATGCAGGACCGCATTGACCTAAAACAGGTGTTCTATAGCAGTAAGGAACTCACATTAGCTATCATTAATAAAACAAACTCACCGGGCACATAATTTTCAGATTCCGTCTATTTATCGAAGATTCAACTACCTACCTTTCCAATTTCGCTCCACGGTTCACGAAAACTCACGTATTGACGACTGTAAACGATTAATGTATCTCCGTTCTTGTTTAACATGAGGGGTTGTTCACGCTATAGCATTGTTAGGCAATATAGTAACCAATTACTCGGTCGCCTGGGATATATATTGGAAAAAGATACAATCAACCGGCTAAAATCATGGCTAAATATTTGTGGCGGCACTCAACAGCAAATACCACCGGACGATACCAACTAGGGTTGGACGACGGCAGCGCAGTAGTTACGACGGTAGCACCTTAAGTTACGAACGGTCGGGACCCGGGTGCATATCCCGGCGACCGGAGTCCAATTCTTCTTCCACGATACAAAAATGAGAGGAAAATGCAGCAGTACCCCAGCAGCAACATCTACACACGAGCAGTAGCGCACTATCACCACAAACAACTATCACGACTTATACCTACCTCACATTTAGAAGAATTATTTGACATTGCTCCTGTACAACAAACATCATAGCGAAATCTACAATCCTATTCAAGCAAGGTAGAAGCCCACTATAAGGTCTTGTAAGCGCTCAGACAACCGACCGCAGATACCGCGCTGCTACATTTATTCACTTCCAAGTTAGATCGCGAGATTGAGTTAATATGGAAAGAAAAGATAAAAAACACACCCTTGCCTATAGTAGAAGAACTTCTAAAGTTTTTAAATGAGCGCTGCCGTGTATTAGAACCTACAGGATCAACACGTCAAACATGAGGGCACGCATTTATCACGTCGCACTCTCCGTCATCTTGTCCAATCTGTCGTGGTCCACATGGATTTTAGAGCTGCAATATCTTCAAGGCGAAAACCCTTAGAGAGCGCCTTATAGCCGCCAATGAAGTATCAACTGCCTGGGGAGAGAACACGCGCTTCTGCATTGTACCGCCGGATCTTGTCGTATGAACAGGCAACGACACCACACGCTGTTACGTGGATCCGAAACTCGAATCAAGACTCGGGACATCACTGGCGGCCAAACATCCATTCGATCGCCGACATCTCCCTCAACACTTCATCCAACACCTCCGAGATGGGCCAAACTTGCAAGTGGCTCGAATCAGAATAATTTCAGCGTTAATACCACCGTGGCGTTCAAGGTGCATCACTCGAATGATATCGATAGTTCGCAGACACCCCATCGGATCCCAACACTTATCTACTGAGCCCACAGAGCGCCACATCGAACAGGTCATTGATTACAAACTTCTCCCTGGAATCACCCTTGACTCCAACGACGCCGGTACACTCCCCAATGTCGAGCTAAGTCCCACTCACGGACACCACAACGCCTTTCATCAACTACGACATCCAGCACGAGCAAGCCGAACCGAAGACGAGACCGAGAAGCTCCAACGAACTCACAACACTACACTATCAAGGACTGACATTTCGGAGTCACGCTCTCGAAACCCTCCTGGAGACAAGTTATCGAACTACGAAGATATTTGGAACACTATCGATTAGTCGAACCATTCCATCTGGCCTCCCAGAATTCGCCAGGAAGGATGGACCAGCGCATTCCTTAAGCAGCCCCAGCGTGGTGATACGATGTATTTCACTAATAAATTATTAAATTCTGACATTTTGTACTATTTCTAACCTTGCTTTACATATGTCATCATTTCCAATTAGTTTAATTATTGTGCGATTTTGTCATTCTCATATTTGTCTATCTCGCATAGAAAGCTAGATATGAAGTTTCCCCTAGAACAGTACAATTAAAACGGGTTCTTGTAACATGAAACTCAATGGATTCTTGTTTATGCTAAATTACGACCAAATAATGCAGATCCCTAATTTTATAGGTCTTGTGTATATTAAAATTTTAGTTGAACTCACTGGCCACATGGTGCACCACTTTTTCTTTTTTTTTTTGTACGTGGAGAAATCCTCATAGACACTCCGTCGCTGCGGCAACAGCAGAGCAGTGTCGGACTTTTACCGACTAAAATTCCACGATGGCCTGCTTACGCGTGTGACAGGAGTGCCCCGGGATCTCTTGCGAATTACTACCGGTACACTGCCTGCGTCCTCTTGATCGAGCCAGTCCTAAAATTTCCTAACTGATAAATTGGCGCTAGAGGAAGCCATTGCCCCTAGCGCTATCCCCAGCAGCACTAGTCCAGGAACAACTACATAAAAGTGAGCACTCCCATTTCCTTTCGGGCATTGTATGCGTGATTTATTCTTAGTCAATGAATTAACGCTATTTGCGCAACTCTAAACTTAATAATGCGTTTTTGATTCACCAAGAATAAAGAAAATTTATAATACGACATTGGATATTTGTTCATTGAATATGTAATATGTAACCAAATTGAAAACTTTCTCTTCATAACCACAATGTTTTTCATCTTGAGTATTTAAAGTCTTTTTATTCTTTTTTTGTTGCTTTACATTTTCTTTTTTGTCACCGAATTCGCATAAAAATTGCGTTTTTGGAATAATAATAAAACTGAATTAATAATACATGTAAAACAGTAATTTTTTGAAAAAATATACTTTAAATTCTCGCTTCGTTTTATATATTCTCCATATACTTTGCTTTTGGATGCTCGCATGTTTAAAAGCACAAACATTTAATTAAAACATTTACTTTATAGTGATGTATTAAATGTATTTTTAATTCAACAGTGGAAGAAGGAACATTAGTTTTAAAGATCTGGAATTTTTTAATTTAAAATTCATCCTCAGAGAAGAAATGAGAGTGCTCATGCTTATAGTTCCGATTGTTCTCAGGCTACTACTGCACCATACGGTCAAGTGCTGTCCAACGTAGTATATCCTTAGCATATACAAAACCCTATAAAATTAAGAACCTACTCTGTTTAGCACACACTAGCATGGACAAGGACCTATTGAATTTCACGCTACAGGAATTTATTTAATTGTATGGTTCTATAGAAAAGGTCATATTTACTTTTTTATCGGAGACATGCAAGTATGAAAATAACAAAATCGCGCAATAATTAAACTAATTGGAAATTGTCTAAGAAATTAATTGTTTACTATATTTTTTCTGGATAAGAAAAGAAAATATTTCCTTTCAAACGATAATGGATCAATTAATTCGTTGAAACGAAAATAAATAAAAACCACCCAAAAACGCACTATTTTCAATTATCAATTATTTATACCAAATTGAGAATACGAATTTGAAATTTTGAGAAAATGTAGATTTGTCATTTTGAAAAAGTGTATAAAATTTCATCTCCAAATGTTTATTTGTTTTTGCAAAAATGTATCTAACAACTAAAAAGGAGTCTTCATTGCACGTTCATCAACTTCACTGCGAAGGAAAAGTATATAAGGACAATGTATTTAGGTATTAATTTAATTAAGTGAAACTTTTTTATTTTTAACTATTTTTAAATTAAACTTTTACTAACTTTTACTATGTAGGCAATAAGACGCAAAAGCCTGTATTGAGGACCCGTATCAGGCATAGGCATTCGCGGCGGACCTAGCGCCGATAACCTGAACATTCCCCAACATCGAACCGCTGATGATCGGTTTTAGTCATTCGTCCAGAAAACGACAACAGGTCTAGATCCGAGATTTCGGTCACCTTCATCACATAAAACATTTAAGTAAACGAAAGAGACTCGCTTTTTAAAGACTATTTAGCCCTCTCCCTACAACTATTTGTAAGACTTTTCTGATTAAAATGAGTAAACAAATTGTTCGACCGTTCGCGGAGAGACGCGACCGTGAGGAAGCGCGCCAGCGGGAATCGTAAATTTCCGTTACGATTATAGACTCGACACCACGAAATGATCGATGCCCTATTTCGGTTAGGATAATAGAGGTGGTTGTTATTAAATATAGATTGGGATTGATATTCAATTGATCCACGCAGATTGAATATTGCACTTTGTATTTCACCTCCTCGTACAAAAAACGTCTGAACACGCCGGATACGCTTAGGCAATTAACACGTGGTCGACTTCTAAGACAAAGGAGCGTCGTTAGAAGTCGTATCAACTTAGCTTATAGAAACTAGCGGTCATACCAACTTAGCGTTTCTCAACAGTGGTTGAATTGATCACCCGACCTTCCCATGTTTTACCTTTTATTTTTATGCGTGGAGAAATACTCATGGATACTCTGCCGCTGCGGGCAGCAGCAGAGTAGTGTCGGACTCTTAACGACTAAAACTCCACGATGGCCTGCCTACGTCATCACTCGGAATCGAACGACGCCCTCGTATAGTCGACGCATCGCGACTCCGCCGATGTTCGGCAGCAGGCCGCACAAGGCGTTGGCCGCTGCCAACACCCATGGTATCAGGGAGTCGAAGTGCAGCCCGAACGTCCACTGGTTGTCGATCATGAGACCCAGATACTTCATCCTCGACAACTTTCCCTGCCATGTCTATGCTCAGACCGGGCGAAGGAGTCCCTCGCCTGCTCTTATCGTAGAATCAGATGGCCTCCGACTTCGCAGGGGAGACCCTCAGGCCCAATCCGCGCACAGTACGTATCGCGTAGGCCGTTGCGACTTCGCCGAGGCGCAACGTCTCGTGCCACCCGCAACCTCAGACCAGACCGCATGACCAGAGTGTCGTCCGCGTAACACACCATGCCTGAGTCTGGGGGCATGGGACAGTGAAGCACCGCGTTGTAGCCGATGAATCAGCTGATTCACAGAATCGGTCCCAAAACCGAACCCTGCGGAACCTCGCGCTCAACGGGCCACCGCCCTTCTCCATCCTTGCTAGTGTAGCCGACCCATCTGTCGCTCAGGTAGGCTCGTATGACACGAATAACGTAGGGAGGTACCTCAAAAAATTCAAGGGTCTCCAATATCCCGTCCCAGAGTATGGTTTTGAATGCATTGACTATACCTAAAGAGACTGCAAGCGCTACCCCATCCCGAGAAACCACGGCCCGTGACATCTCCCGCACCCGGTTCACCGTATCCACCATCGAGCGGCTCCGTCCAAAGCCGTACTGGCTTTCGTGCCAAGGGCATTTGCCCTGACATATGGGCCTCCAGACGGACGGCAAAGACTCTTTCGAAGAGTTTGCCCACTTCATCCAGTAGGCACATCGGATGATACGCAGACGGCGAGTCCGTCGGTTGTCCCTCCTTCCGAAGCAGGACCAGCCTCGCCATGCGCCATATCCGAGGGTAGACTCCTTCCCTCAAATACCGTGCAAATAAATGACATAGTCTGGGGGCTATCGTCTCCGCCCATATCCGTCCCGCGACTCTATTCGGGCCTGGCGCCACGACGCGGGAGGCTATCCTGCTCGTCGCATCCAGCATCTCCTCCTCCGCAACCCCTAGTTCCTCCCTCCACTCCATTGTCAAAGTCTAGGAAGTCCCAGGCTATTCTGTGGCAGGAACAATGTGCGAATGACCTCCTCCAGCAATACCAAATTCATATCTGCCGTCAGCGGTGGAGCCTTTGGCCGCAGTTTCTTCATCACCATCCTGTACGGCCACCCCCACGGGTCGGATTCAATTAACTGGCCGAGGTCCATACAGGATCGGGCTTTAGCAATCTTGATCCTCCGCTGTAATATGCGTTGCTTTCCTCTATATCCCTTGTAGCAGAGGGATTTCTCTTCCTCGTCATGAAGCCACCGACGGCGGAATCTCTGGAACCGCCTACGGACCCGAGCCTCTGTTAAGTAAAAGGAGCCCATGGCCCGCAGCCCAGTCTGACAGCACCCGGCCACGAGTATCCATCCTTGTGTTGCCCCATTGCGAGGAGTGAGCATTAAAGTCTCCCAGAACGAAGACCTGACGTGAAAGGTTCGTTTCATGCAATCGCCAAACTAACCCCAACCTAACCCCGTCCAGGAATTCCTCAAACGCAACCAGGCCACTGTTCGTGGAGACATATACGCCCATCATCACCATCCCAGCCTACTCGATCGCGGCATACCCCTTGTCCTGCTCGAGCAGGATCCCTACAATGGGCGTACCCGATACTGACGTCCACGTCATAGCGACCAAAACATCCAGGTCTCCGACCCAGTTAAGGATGTCTAGCATACAATCTCGGCTATCACTGCAACGGCTATCAGGGCAACCCTGCTCTCTATTATTGTCTGGAAAAGCAGATCTTATGCTCGTTTCGATCGCCCCAAGTTGGTCTGGAGCAGCCGCATGAATCTACTTTACCAAGTTCATATCCATGGCCTCCCGCCGACCATCTGCCACACTCGTGATTCTGTCCTCTTCTTGCGATAGGTCTCTCGCATTGTCACCCTGTCTCCTGTCTGCAGCAGGCTCCCGAATCCGGCTTGTTCTTTTAGTTTTCGGCGGAACGCATGGGGCCCCTCCCATTCTGTGAGTGGTGGGCGCACTGAGCGACTCACAAAGCCTGATAATCGGTGCCTCCGCACCTGTAGCATAGCTGTCCCCGGTCTACCATAGATCCGCAGGTCGCTCTCACATGTTCCAGCTCTATAGCATCGTAAGGGCCTCTTCAGAATGGCTTTAACCCTTGCCATTGACCAAACCTTTATATGCATTTACTCTAGATTTTCTATTTATAAATAAATTTATTTAACCATAGGGGGAGATTCAAACCTATATTTGGAAAAGAAGAAGTAAAAAGTGCATCAGTTACAACAGAAAAAATTGTAGAACATCGTACAATTGTTGTAATAAATAATGAAAATTTACATGATTTGTTTAATATTAAAAATTTTAATTTTTTGTCGTTATTTTATTTATAAATTATAAAGATGATCTTTTTTCTCGAAGGTAACATTTTATACGCGTTAGAGTGTCATTCATATTGTGGAAAACAACATGTCCAATTTCTAGAAAACAAGCGAATTCGAAAATGAATAAATAAATTGCTATTTAATAATTTTCAGTGTGTAGAATGAAAATGGAAGTCTTAATTTTAGAAATCCTGCGGTTCAAAAGTTATGCGTATGTAAAGCGTTTTTATCATATTTGACAGCTTACTTTGATGCCATATTGCTTCCACACAAATGAACATTGAATTTTTCTCGTTTGAAGAAATACTGTCTCCAAATTGTCTCAATTATCAATTTCATGACATCGATTTTGTTTTTGCGAGAGAAACAATGCCACAAAAATCGGACCTTTTTCCGGTCGTTAATTTGCTTTTATTTTTCGAGCATGGATATCGTCGCTGGCTGTCATTAAAGTATTGACGCGTACTATGCATGAATTTTGGCGAAAATTAATATATTAACATAGCCGGTCGCCTTACGGTCCTTGGAATTTTATAACTATTACCAATCTAATTCAGTACTCACCTGCAATTTTCATGCTGTGATTTACTATTTTATGGCTACATCTTTCGCAGCAAGTTCACCATAACTGTTATTAGGCTAAAAGACAAATCATCTAGAAAAACATTTGACTAGAGAAAAAATATCTTCTCTAATTTGACTTATCCCGCCTAAGTGGCTGCCACCCACGTGTATTATAGTCAGCGATTGCACTCATTGGACGAATCGTGGATAAAATCCAACATGGCGTCAAAATAAATTGTCAAATACGTTAAAAACCCTCAACTTTGTATATGCATAACTTTGAAACCTCTGGATTTCTAAAGTTAATACTTGCATTTTTTGATTCTATGCGTTGAAAACTGTTATAATTAGATTGGAATAAAAAAAAGCAATAATTTTATTTCCATTAAAGCGAAATTCAGCCAGTATTGCTATATAGTGGCCGCAAAATAAAGATGGGTACAAAATTTGTATAACATATGTTTATTATAGCATTTGTATACTAATTAACTTCAAGTATGTTATGTTTCATATCATTTGGCAGTACTTTAATGACGACAAAAACTTAGCACTTGCTAATTATCTATTATATATTAATATGATTATTTATATTTAATTATTTATTTATATAAAATTACAGATATAACCTATAAATGTACATATAAATAAATTTACTATTTGGTGAAATAAAAAATGGATTTTAAATTATAATATTGTGTATTAAAACATTAAATACCAAATATTAATTGTAATATATAAACAAATATTTAAAAACTAGATTTTCTTAAGTATTCTTTTAGATTCAAAACATGATGACAAGAATAGTTGCACAAATGATAGGTACAAATTATTTGTTACAGTCTTGTGTATTTGTTTAATATATTTATTTTCCAGTTTTATTAAATTGTTGCATAGTTTATTTAGGGAAAGAGATTTCACTGAAGATAGAAATAAACAGAATGAAGAAGAAGTTAGGCGACATAGTCAATAGCACAGTGCAAAGCAAGAGCATTTGCAAGAAAGAAAAGATCATTGGGTCATTCACATTTAAAAGAGTAAGGGTAAAGATCATGGACCAGAGAGTCTAATCACAGGTATATAACAAGACATGTAACAAAACAAGAAATGTCATGTTTCTTAAAAACTAAATGTTACAGATATTATTGATACAACAGGTCATTCATAAGTGAAAGTCTGTATTGAGAAAGATTGAGAGAACAGTCCTAAAAAAGAAAAGAAAGAGATATGTCTACAAAATAGAGGGTATCTTCATCACATTATATCAACCAGATTCTTGTTCCTGTTTATTATTGAGTAAGTATTCAAGTTATATGTGGAATATAACTTTTCTGACATTAAATTTTGTTCATTGTTAGCATTTTCTTCCTACAATTAGTTGGATTTCTCCTTGGTTTCTATTAGAATGCAGATTTTGGAGGAACTAGGCATATGATCGGCCCATTAAGACCATTTTCACCACAATTTATTTCGCCAGATATATATAGATTATGTCCGCCTCTAAATCCTAGTATGTATATTCATTAATTCATAATGACATGCATAAAGAGTTACTGTGTTTATTATTTATGTTTTATATAGGATTTAGAACAATATATTAATGGAAGATGATGAATAGAGAATTAATGTTTTATTGCACAATACATGAACATATAGTATTTGCTGCATCAAATATTAGACATTGTACAAAGATTAAACATTCTTCAAGATATTGTAGTGAAGTAGATTATGTGTAATTCAAGATACTGTTATGAATATACAAGGTATACAAGTGTTATATATTTTTTTATATTATATTATAAGAATCTTTTATGATCTAAATTAGGAACTGTATAAATTCGTTCATTCAAACACTGTAATATATAAAACTTGATGCTTGATAGGTTTTACAATCTCGATACATTGTAAACGCTATTACACTGTTTATACAATTGCTTTTTAAGCTAAAAATCATAAAGACAAAGAATACTTATTTTTAATCATTGATTTCTGGAACACATTATTATGTAATATATACATTTTTAAGTATATTTAATATTTTAATATAGCTTCCAAAATCTTATTAAAATGTTTTATGTATTTGTACGTGAAACTTGCTCATATATTTTTTATTGATTTATTTTTACTCCCATACAAATTCTATTAATTGATAATGAATTGTGAATTATTAAACTTAAGAAATATGTTTATGTGGTTTGATGTTATTTTTAATGATAATATAGAAATATATATAATTCACTGTATATCATACCTTATATCTACATATATCAAGGAAGTTTTTTAGTATAGCAAATTAGTTAGCATTCTTAGTATTTGCGTCCTTTATTTTTAGCATTCAGGTAACAGACTTTAGGTAAATCTGATAAATCTTAATAAAATATTAAAAATTATTTATTTTATAAATGAATTTTTGTTATAACACGGAGCTGATTAAGAAGCCTATTAAAAATCTTTCTTTTTGAATTATATTATATACTAGTGATCAAATTACGGATGTTTAAGCATTTATGATAATTATAAATGCATAAGTTATAGAATGCAGGTGATTTGTAAAAATATATAAAGTAAATTCACTTTTGTTATAAGATCTAAAAGATAAAATCAGTCTTTATCTAAGTTTTATTTGTTTAATTGTCTTAGCAATGTGCTAATCATGTACTAAAATTATAAAAGTTTGTACCAAATACGCAATTTTTTTTAAGAGAATACCGTTTATTTATATTGAATTACTTCTATTTAATTTTGTTAATACAAAAATTCGACAAAATTCAAAACTTCGAAATCGTAAGTTCAAATTGAAAATATTTAAAGATATATCTGACAAATTCCTGTTACTAATTTAATCATTCCTCATTCCTTTTTAGAGTTACTTAAAGTTATGTAGATTAAATAAATACTTACAGATTAAAAAATATATAATAACCTCAATTAATGCTTTTTTGTGTCTCTCATTTGAGGATTCTGACCCCCTTACCATATTCATGTCACATGCGACATTATCGATACCGATATAGTAGAGGCACAGACGTAGTAAATGGTAGAGATTTGAATCTTCAAATTGAAACGTTGTCACTGTTGTCAGTCAACCATCAACCATCGGTTCGTACGGTTTGTAAAAGTATGCATCGTTTTTTCTATCGCGGAAGTATTCGAAAATTTAGTGTCAACGAATTGTGAAACTTTAAAGGAATCAATAGGTTGTATAAATAATAGAATAGATTCAAGTTTACATGACTCACTTACCGTAAAGATTTCATATGTGTTTCAATGTTTTAATTCGATATCTCTATTGTGCGGTCTTAAGTTTTACTTATTATTTATACATTTCCATATAAGAATGTGTTATTAAATTAATTTTTTAGCTTATTGTTCATTGATTGATCTATACAGAAACACAAAATATTAAGTCATGCAAAACATGGAGAATATATCGATACAGCATATGATGTTTTTTTACATAACATTTTATTGAACTTTCAATAATAAATATTTCATAAATATTTTCCAATGATATTTAGAAGTATCACGTTATGTATATTAAATTAAGCTCCTCAGTAACACTTAAATATTTTTAATTGTATGCTTCATTCTTTCTTCTGGATATATTCTTCTGCAATTTTTTTTTATTTCTTCAATGACACGATTAACGTCTTTAATTGTAAGCATTTTTTCTGATACGTTGTAATTCAGTCGATACCTGTGTCTACTATTGAATGTGTTATTCAAGATAAAGTGTTATAATTGTCTTTTGATTATTCGAAGACATGTATTATTTTACGAAGGTGCACACTATTTGTTTAAATTGTTATGTAAAAATTAATTAATATTAACATTGTAAGATTATGAATAACTATTAATTATAAGAATTTTATTTTATAAATTGTACTTTTGTAACATTAAAAAAATATATTATTAGGGAACTATCAAATTGTTGAAGAACAAGATAGTGTTATAATTTTGCAATTAATCATTCATTGTATATTATTATATTGCGTCATAAAGATATTAGAGAATTTCAAAACCATTTAAACAGCATTTGTCACGAAAAGAATCTAAACGAAGTTATAATACATATAAAGTTACGTATATAATATGTACGAAGCAGATTGTTGCATTGAAGTGCTACTTTTGTTCTGCTTTATCGTCGAATCTACTAATGTTATCGATTACGATGTACATGGGTTATTGTTTACTTGAAAATTTAAACGTTTCATCTTACCTTTCGTTTTAAAACTTCCTCTCTATTTTTTTATTTTTGTTTATTGTTTTCTTTAATTCTACGAATCAAAAGATCAATTTCTTGAACAGTAATAGTTTCGCGAAAGTCAAATTCATTTATCACTATGATTAACCGTGATTGTCATTAAACACACATTTAATGCTATATGTATTTGCAAACGATAAATCTATTTGTAAATTATATGATTTATTGTGATGTAAATGTTTGCAAGGATACACTTGTAGTTCCAAATATCCCGTCACTGCACTGTTTTTAAATTGATCTATTTATCGAGAAGAAATTAATTTTTTTGCATTTGTGTTATTCGATAGTTCAGTTTTACATTTTCATTAGATGAAGAAAGAAAAGTATTCTATTATTTGAACTGATATACTTTCCGTTCGAAAGATCATTTATTATTCTTTACGCAAGCTATTACGTTTTAATCAAGATACTATAAATGTAAATTAGATAACTTGCCGAATAAGATTGTTCGAATAGGTTTCTCTCTCTCTTTTTCTCAAGAGTAATATCGATCATGGCTTCATTCATTATCGATGTGATACGTATGTTGATTCATATTGTAATGACACTTTTTGATATTTTATTTAAAAGGAAAGCAATTAATAATGTAAGCCTGCTCTGGGACTGACCTTGCGTTACTATTCATAATACATATACATATATACGTATCTACATATATATATTAAAGCGTCGGGGTATTTCAATAGAGTGTGCCTTTAAAACATTTTCGGAAATTCCTTTATAATGTATAATCCATTTTAGGTGAATGCTTGTAATTTCATAAGTTTCTGTATAATTTAAATATGTATCTGGCAAGCTAAGGTTACCGTTATTAATCAAAGAATAGATTGCTTATTGCAACATGTATAATCAAATAAAAATCGTTGATATACATTCATTATTTATCACAAATTATAATATTATAATAATAATAATATTTAGTTTGAAACCGTATATATGTTAATTTCTTTTCTGTTAAAGGTTTCTGGTATTCAACGTTCGTTGCGTGTTTTCAAAATTATGGAGAACAGAATGACGGAATTTGAGGAAAACGTGTCCTTCGATATCGATGACCCGGACTTTGCACCGACGAATCCTCCTACTATTCCTCATAATGTTCTTCATAGCGTACAATTCACCGATATTACATTCGGCGTTAATAAATGTGAGTACATTCGCCTTTGGTTCTAGTTACTCTAGAATACTCTAGACTCTAAATCGATATATACGTCATAAAAAGCATAACCGAATAAAAAGATGAATATCTTTAGAAGAGATTTACATTTGGGACGGAAAATGAAATTTTAAAGTATTATACAGATAAAAACAAATAGTAACCCTTGTTTTTCTTTGCAATGATATTTTCTTTTCTTTTAAAATTTCATATTTTATTTACTTTTTACATTAAACACGATGCTACTTAAGTAGGAAATGAGTATTCGTGACTCTTTAATTTCGTTCTCGATGTTTGTTCAGTACTAATATGTATAATATGAATCTTTCAATCTCTCTTGTGAATAAACACTTTATTTGCCAATGTAACAAAATTTTTTTATTACAACAAATACAATAAAATATTTGGAGACAAAATTGTGTACAATAATTGCTATTTTTGTTTTTCTTTATATGACTTCTTTTTCATTGTATTTGCATATCTTTAATTGATTTTTAAAAATATATTTTGATAAATTCTATTCGTTATCTTCTATTAATGATAAGTAATTTTTTTTTATTGTTCTATCAAACTTATTATCTTCTTGAAATGTGTATGAATGTATATATTTACTTTGTCGAAGCTCTTCAATTCGCATGGTTTCCAGAATATCTGATAAAATCGCATACACTTGCGTACTAAATTGCACGATTGCGCACGCACGATCACGTGCCGATTCTAAGGTATCGTTGTTGCCGCTGGACAATGCGGATACTCTGTAATGGAGCGCAACATTTTTTGCGAAAATTCCAGCGTATCTTATGACCGGTGTTTAATGTCATTAGTGAAACAATAGCGCGAAACAATCGATGACTATTGCAATGCACTATCGAATACGTTATCATTACGTCTGAACTTAATTGGAAACATATAAGTTACGAATAATAACGTGACGTTAATGGTTTGTATGTAATCAATGTATAAAAACATTTCGGAAAAAAACTGAACCGACTGTTTCTTACGTATACGATAATTTGTATGATAATTTTAGATGTTTTGAAGATTTATAATGACAGAGTGAATGACGTACTTGCAGGTCGAGGTACAACTACCGAATTTAATATTAATATTTTGTTTACATCAATACCAGATACAATACCAGAAGGTATTTGCTGACTTTGTAGAATGATTCAAATGAATCGAGGTAGAATAGAATGTAATCACTAGAGTGTCAGAGTATGCAAATAAATTATATGAAATATGAAAACGCAATCTTAATAATTCGAAAACGCTTTCACCAATAATTAAACTTCCTGTCCGCTTCCAATTAAGTTACATTTCATTAAAGTCGGCCTCTTTATTGAATCACTTAATCCGTTACACTAAAGCGTTACACGTGGAATGACGCGGTTATCTCGGTCTCTATCGCTCTATTATTATATTAGACGCGAAGCATGCATAGTTCGCGAGACGGGAACTCGATCTACGGACAAAATTGGATCCACGTGGATATCAGCTTTCTTCCTGAGAAATCAACCTCGAGTCGGTGCGGTTGTGCGGACAGCCGATTTTAGTTCGCGTCTGGCGCGCGTGCACTATTCATATACTTAGTAATGATGCTCCTTTGTTCAACTAGCAGACAGGATCTTGTTGCACTATGCGATAACAGTTACTTGTTGCATTCGGATATATCATTTTGCTCTTTTTTTATTGATTTATTTTGTTGAGTTTAGAAAAAGGTAAATCTAATCGTAGTTATTTATTTTTTAGTTGCAAAAATATGTAAAATATCCAGAATATAGTACTTATGATATTTAATGAGTGAAAATTATTGCATAAATTTTGTTTCTCTTTAGTTGTGTTCATGAAAATGTAAATTTGCATAAATATTTGCAGATTATTAATCACATTATTATTATGATTTGTTAATGTAAAGCTACATTCATTTATATATGTACTTTTTGTTCGTTATTAATTAGATTTTTTCATTTCATTTACTTTTTAGCGAGGCTAAATAATGACAATTCTATGACATTTTTATATTGAATTAATTAACCTTTTGTTTATATACTAATTTCGAAAAGTTGTTATATACACTCTATCATTTGAATGTTGGCGGTGCATTTTGCATTTTCTTATTAACTGTTATTCATATAGTAGCGCCCTTCATTATCAACAATTTTGTTCCCTATATTTCTAGCTAGGTGGAGCTCAAATAAATATCCATAAAATAAAATCAACTTACTGATAAACTTCTTCATTTTTATCCAAATCTTTAATTAAATTTATTGATTTATTTTGTTTTTGATATTACTTGTTTGAATCGTAAATTACATTATATTTTGAAAATGCTACATGACACATGTATCTTGAATAGAAAACTAAAATACAAATCTGGCTTAAAATAAACAAAAAATTAATTTGCACATGTATGTTAATTATCAGATGTGTTCTTTTACTTCAACAAGTGTACATATGTATGTCATTAAATTATTCAAACTCGTTTCAGATCAACTTCATCAGTTATTTTAATTTCTTTTATTGATATATCCGTAACAGTTTCGAAATTTTCCGTGATCTGAGGTCAGCAAGTTTATCAAGACCCCCTGCGTATAATAACACGAACTTTGAATGAAACTAGATTGGAACCAAAGTTCAATCTACCCTCTTATGACAATAGTTTCTTTCTGGTGTGAATTATTCACAATTGTCATTTATATTTAAATATAAATTATATTAAATATAAAATGTATATATAAAGGAAGATAGTATTCCTTATTCAACCTTTTAAGGGTTATTGTCCTCTTTATACATTTTCCAGAAAAAATTACATTTTCATCGCATTCGTTTTATACAATTGTATTCATAACAACAAATAATCTATTAAAAAATATAGTAAGTAAATATTAACTCTTGAATTCAATTGACTTACTGAATTCATAAATACTTAGCAAGCCTGTATTATCATAACATATTGCATAATTTTATAAATTTTTAATGCCGTTGCAAGGTATTCGTGATTTTCTAAAATTGCAATATCATTACTATATTTGTTTTCATTTTGACCATGCATATTTTAGACGGGAAAGTTGATAGCTTTGCAAGTGTTATAAATAGTTCAATGCTATCTCATTATTTCTGTGATTTTATCGTTCCGATATGTAGGAATAAGTTATTTCTTCTTTTATGTTTTAAGTTCATGTTTAATTCGATTACATCAAATTAATAGAACGTTAGAACCAGAAACGAAGTATCGACATCAGTATCGACAAAGTATCCTAGAATGGTTAAAAATGATGTACCTAAAACTATTTCATTCAAAGATTTGTGTGAATGCGTATGCGAACTCATCACATATGCATTTATTGACGAGCGTGAATATTCGACGTTTCGTTTGATCGATCGTGTTTTATTAGTGACCGGTCTTCACCTCCCCTTTGTATTAAATTGAAATTAGCACGCACATTTATATGAAAATAGGTCATTTCCTTAAACGAAGGAAGTGAGCAACTTGTATAACCTTCCCTCCGTCGAGGGTCACAACCTGAATGGTATTCGGCGAACATAGAACGTATTCACGTGATTGACACGTGCTACTTCTTAAGTGAACTGATTCAGTTCTGGTCACAATAGATCAGCCCTCGAACTTCAAAGGCGCTTTTAATCATTTTCGACGCGGCTGTCAACCATGTTTGTCGTGAGAAAATATTTCTGTGGACAATTTATGTTAAAATTCAATTAAGTATACGTTATTAAAAAAAAAAAAATAACAAGCTAAGTATTTATTAAATAAATTTTAAATCTAAATTAATAATATCTAAACTAAGGTAATATATCATTTTATGCGGCGTATTATGTTATGTATATATAACTTTTAAAACAATTTAATTTTAGTTCTTATAAATATCACAGTACATATGGATATTGTAGCTTTTATATTAAAAATCCTTTACGGTTTTGGTATCATTTAATTTTGTTTATATTATATTGTATCTTTTATGAAATTATGGTGTCCTTTTCGTAATGCTTGCTCATTAAACAATTTTTCGTTCACCACCGCAAGCAAAATCGATTTGTATTTGTAAATGCAAATAATTACACAGATGTACACAGTGTATCAGCATTAGACGATGTTGTTTTTGTTATAGGACATTATTATAGTAATTTAAAAAGTTGAAGGATTTATAAGGTTGTAATACTTGCAAAAATAGATTAAACTTGTTCGGTTAACATAAGTGTGCAAATCAATCGCAACGGAGATAAAAGAAGATAAAACGAGCTTGTGTCTCAAATCAAATTCGCGTTCCAGGTTCCTCTAAAAATAACTTTTTGCTTGCTTTATTGAATCTTAACTTAATTTTCCTGGCGCAGTAACCGTTTAACCATCATATTTAGGGAAGACAATCGGTTGTCATTTCGCACCTCTGTTATACTTTTTAAATAAAACATTTATGAGCTCATATTTATACACAATATTTCTCTTATTTTCACTCATAGAATATGCTTGTTTCTTTTTTTTTTTTTAACGTAGGATATTCTGCGAAAAAGTCACGTTTGTTCATTTCCTAGAGGATGAACAACAAGATACCCTAAAAAAATCAAAGTGCAATAACAGCATGTATTAAGAACACAAAAGTGGTACGTATGCTTCGGTCTGTTTAAAGTAGAGCTTCGTTGTGCTTCCATATACAGACATTAATAACACGCCAATAAATTAAATTTATATTTAGCTACTAAACGGCTGTCGTGGTTATAAATAGACAAAACCGTCGGCTTATTTTCAGTTTGCCAAACTAATTATGTAGGTTATAACGAAGAGAGAGGCACAAAGTTGTTAAATCTTGTTCGAAAAGACCAATTCTTTCTTGTACTTTCGTTAAATATATTCTTTACACAAAATGACAATAAAATATTCTTACAATTATTTTTATAAAGATCTATACGTCTAAAACCTTAACTATATTTTGTGATTTTTAAATATCTACTTTTCTTCTCGCTTCTTCTCACCATCGAAAATAACGCGTTGATCGAATATTCTCAATCGAATAAATTATCATAAACAATTGCATTGACGTCAGAGATGGTACCAAGCACAGTTCACTGAACTGAATTTGCACTATGCGCCGTAAATCGTAATACTGTGTCGCGACGGGATCTACCTTACGAATTCTCGATTCTCGTTAGCATCGCCTCCGCGTTGTATCTTTTTTTTTTTGTGACCAAATAGCGGGGTTTAATTATTAACTGTGGTGTACGCATGTTTATTAGCCCAAGTTGCTTAAAACGAAGTATCGGTCACTCTTGAATTCCCTAAACACGAATATTGCCTTGAAGGATACACACATCTGATATCGTTCAACCTCGGAACAACACATCGATCTTATCTGGAACTCGTTGCCCGGATGTGACGCTGTTTTCCGTGTGGCTGACGAGAGGTGAAGCCAAGTTACATTTAAACATCTCGTTTAGGAAAGGAGAAGAGTGAAAGAGGTTCGATGTTTCTTGGAACTTAGAATCGTTCGTTATCGAACTTCGGTAGAAGCTCTTTTTACTGTTTTTGCCGATTCAAATTTGAATTCTGTATAATTTGGGCTGTGTAATTTCTTGATGGTTTAATCGATTTATTGAATACAGCTCGATAGAAAATGCAAAGTTTGCGTGGAAGAGGATAATGTTAATTGGAATGGGATGATCGAAGCTTTCTTCTCGAGGAAACTGTGAAAGTTAAATTAAAAACTTTTCTTTTAATGTTTGTAAACATTGTGGTTGAGAAATAGAAAACAGTTGAATACAAATTTGCACAAAAATTCCAATGCGGTTTTTATTATATTATCGCTTTTATTTTGATTTGGTATTTTTATCTTCGAAATATTTATTTTTTATAAGTATAAAATTTGGTGATTCCTTCGTTCGCTGATTAGTGGAGTGTGGATGTTCCGTATTTATAGGAAATTTGAATATTCAACACACCATTAGCTTCTACATATTACAGTTTAGTAATATTCAAATAGAAAAATTTTTTACACTGTTCATCTTTCTGTAGAAAGCCGATTAAAATTGCAAATATCGGGGCTACTTTCCATTTATGATCTACATGTTTTATTATTATTATTCGCTAATTAGAATTGCATTTAATTATCACTTAACTATGCAGAATCTGATTCAAATAAGGTATGAATATTTTTCTGCTCGATCGAATAACTATCTCGTAGTGGCCTTCCTAATGTCAACAAGGATCACCATTGATCCATTATTGATTTAAGTTTCAACACAAATGTAGTTATGTTGTCATATACGATGTTAAAGGAAATTTGAATAATTATATAATTGCATTATTCGACGAAGCATAGAAAACTGTCTCGTGGTAACAATAAAAGTGTCAAACAAAACAGATTTATCTACTTTTCTGCGAAATATTAGTGAATCAAAGAGAATAGAACGTAGTTACATACTATGCTTTACTTGAAATTTCAAAAATTGCATTGCTAAATAATTCTAATAAAATAAATAACTGTGTAATTAGATATATGTGACTATATTTTTTTCTTATTTTTCTTATTGTTATTAATCAGACATTTCTTCGATTGATTAATATAATTTTGGTTGCACGTGGTGTACCAGTTCAATGCAGTTTCATTCAGATAATGTCATAAGAGATATTCCGACAGACAGTTCGAATGAGCGACGATAAAATATGGTCTCACATGATTCCATAGTCCAGACAAACTTTTATTGTTCGTACATCGTTTGATGCATATTATAGGAGAATATTGAAAGTAATTGAGCGTATAATGTATCAGAATGAACGAACAATTAGTCGCATGTTACGTGTATTACGAAAAATAGGAAAACATACTAATACCAAAAATGTACGCGTAAGTACGTTCCCTCAAATTTTTTCTGCAAAATAACAACATACACACGTATACATTTACCGTATACATGTACTGCCAGTAAGTAACTGCCAGTAGCGCGTATCTCTCGATATCTGTTAATTAGAATAGCGAAAATCTTTAATTGCCGCGTGCGTTATTGCGGCAATATTTCTATCTAATTGGCTCTACTGGCGTGTCGAGTGAATTTAATCAGAAGTCGCGATACTTTCGAGGCGATCGTGAAAGGAGGGCGAAACAACACGTTCCTATCGAGTTATCAAGCCATCTTGTTCTTCGACCTGGTTGATTCTGAACGGACCGTGAAACCTTTTTACGACCGTCACATCGCGACCGCCAAGACGCTTCTCGCGCAGACAAGCCCGCGTGATCGCAACGTGTTCGTGAAATAATCGACTGACTCACGTGATTCTTGCACGATCTCTCGTTTCTTTCCTTTTGCTGTGATAACTATTGCCGCGTTTCACAGAACTACGTCGAAGAATCCTGTTGGCAGAATTATTAAATCTTGAGTTCGAAATTGTAATTGTATCGGATGTATGTTTTATGTATCTATGTATGCTTGTCAAGTAGAGGAAGAAGGCATATCATATATTAATCACTTTATTTAAATATAATAATAAATTTTATATATTAATCTTTTAAATTACAATTTTAAAGTGCTCTTCCTTCAGATCGTTCCAGTTTCACAACGAAATTAATTCTTTATAATTCTAACGCTGAAGCGGTTAGTGACATTACTCAAATATTCCTCTATTCCATCTTCTAATGGTTAACAAAGCCTTTTTCATCTTGTAACAATCGACAACATTCTATTATCTTATCGAATTGGCATTAAGTATATTTCAAGAATATTTTTTCTCGATTTTATAAAAAATTAAATAAATTCTTTGCAATATTGTTTGAGATATTTTAAGGCTATTTGTAGTGTAGATTGATTTTCTTACAGTTTCTTTAAAAAGTTAAAAATTTAAAAATTTTGGGTATCTTATTTAAAATCTTTTCTTGAAGAAAAATTTATTACTCACCTTACGTTTTCCGAGCAAAAGTAATGTAAAATATGTAATTGTATGTAAATATGTAATGTAATGTCGGTAATTTCGGTGTCTAAGATGCCATATAGTATAATGTGAATTTGCCGTTATGTCCATTTTTGAACTGTTTGTTAGCGTGCGCGTGTAACAAATATTAATAGCCAAGAAATTTCTTTCTAGAAGGAGGATCTTGGACATTTGTGAGGTATCTGACTTTCGAGTTTCAGCGTATTTTATTTTTGAGGGATATTACGGCGCCAGAAATACCTCAATGAGGTAGGCGGAAGTTGGAGCGTCTCGTTTTGCTCCATGGCTTGCCGCAATAATAGAAATTTGCATGAGAAACATTGATTTTTTCTTTCTCCTCGAATGATCGAGTTTTCTCAAGAAAAACACATTCTAGCATCGTTGACAAGAGAATCGATTTACACCCGCCCCTTTCTTCCTCTTTTTCTCTTTCTATTCCCCTTTCCTCAACTCTTCGTTGCTCATCGAAATTCTCCGTTGACTTTTTGTAATTCGTACAAATCCGTCGAGTTATCTGGGATCAGGCTCGTGGCTAGCTCGTGTCGACGTTCATTGGCAACTGAATATCGAACGAACGTTTTCTGTTTACAACTTGTATCATTGCTGAAGGCAATAATTATTTATAATGTACCGACTTTTTGATAACAGAGTACGATGAATTTATTGATAATTTTATAAGAAACTACCATGGGTAACTATTACTAACTTATCTTCTGCAAGATAGTACGTGAAAATAAGGAAAACTTAGGACGGCGGTAACGAAAAATTAAATAAAAAATATTGTGTATTATGAAATTATATAGGGTGATTTTAGAAAATGCTCTACTTTTGGCTTTTATTTTTATACTAAGACGAAGTAAAAGTTATCAGAAAGAGATATTATTTTTCGAATATTGTGATGGTCTTGCGCATAACGTCCGATATAAGCACGATTATTTTTTTAATTATTGTATTTATCATTAGGAGAAACGTTTCACGTAGAACGTAATTTGCTTTAAGGGGAACATTTTATAATTGATACAAATTTTGCCTATCCAGAGAAGTTTGATCGATATTTTAAAGTGATTTTCATTTTTTAAACGAAACTTTTTAATTCTACATTCAGTCAATTGCGAGACAAGTTCATTGACCTGAAACATATTGATCTTCAAAAAACATTTAATAATCGTCCAATGTTCAGCTTCATTTTTATTTGTATATACAGTAGAGTAGGCTAAAACTAATTAAAAAATAATATCAAACTTATTTATTTTATTTTATTTACCATCTCTTCAATTCTTATTCTACTTGCTCAAACACAACCGAACCTGTTTCTTATTAAAAATTCTAATTGTTTCTATTATTCGGCGCGTTCTATTATTCGTTCTCAGATTTTCTTACATCAGTTAGACGTTAATCAGGAGAAATCGGAGCGAATTGCGAACTATATATCGCAAAGAAGTTTAAATTTGGATAATCTACTATCTTTCGGCGATTCGCCATTGCCAATTTGTATATTAGAGAGATGAAGAAGAGTATGACGAAATTCTGTCGAAGCGCCACGATTCGTGCGCTAAGATAGCACGATTTTTCTTTGAAGATAGGTCAAATGATGGTATTAGCCCAAAAGTGGAAATTTCCATCTGTCGCGAATCGATCGCCTCAGGGGCTTAGACCTCTTAACCTTCATACGATTGACCTCACCGTAAAGCGATTTTAGTCACGACGCTGCCTCACGGGCTTCCGCAACGATTTCTTTCTGTTTACTTCCGTTTCGCTTGTTGACACCGTACTAGACGTGTCTCGTCGTTTTATGACCATCAGTTTTCTAGGAAGAAAAGACTGGATTGTTGCGTATTAGGAGAACGTGTATAGATAACTAGCCTTCTCGTCGTTCACTTTATACAACAAATATTAATATAGTAGAAGTAACTTTGTCTTATATAAAAAATAAATAACTTTTTATCTCATGACTGTGTTTCTGTTGTTAATAATTTATAAAAATCGATTTTACACATTATTTTAGAATAAATACGAAATATCTTATCGGTATTAAAGAAAAATGTCGTATTCATTTTTTATCATTTGTTTATCGATATTTTAAGATTACATAAAAAATTAACCGAAAAGAATGAGCCGGCAAAGTGGGGGGGGGGGGGGTCCAAAAAAAGGGTGTTCTGGCGTGCATGATTTCAACCCTTCTGGTTATGTGAAGCAAAAAAGCCGAACGGATTCTTAATTAGTATAGATGCAGCTATAGCATGAACCTTGGAAAAGTAAAAAATATATTTTTTCACAAAATGGTGGCCGTTTGAAAAAAATTTTCCTTTTTGACATGTTTTCTTAGCAATTCTGAATTTTTTAAAAATAGTAAAATTAAAAATTTTGATCTGAGCGTGGTTGAGGTGATAGAGGAATGTATAAAGAACATTCACACCAAATTTCAAATAAATCGGTTCATTAGAACTTGAGATATCATGCACGCCAACTCGAAAGAAGTAGTTTCGAGAAAAAGGCGTTTAAAGTTTTGAGACAAGTTTCCGGCAATTTTACTCATAGAATGGTACAGCATATTTATATATTTTTAATCGGCGATTCCTGCTCTATACAAGAAACCTTCCTCTACTTCAAAATGCTCATTCTCTGAAGTTCTTTTATGGAGACGAGCAGTCCTGGCTTCCTTTGATACCTCTGAAACTCGGAGTTCAGAGTGCTCGATGCGAACTTCCTTTTGCCTGACTGCGAACGCATGAGCTTCTGGGTCAATCGTAATTCTCATGACATTTAAGATTTTTAATATGGGTATAAAACCTTCATTAACACTAAAGCTACCGACACTTTGTGTATACCTATTCCTACCGTGTGCGGTCAAAATGACCGGTGATTAAAGAAGTAATGATTTAACTTAGATAATGGTTAATTTATAACTAAATGTATATAAAATGATGAACTTTCATAAAATTTCGTCCAAATTTGCTTTTGTTTAATTTCAATTATAGACTTAAATAGAATTACATTTTTATTTATATAGAGATATATCCTATTCAATTTCGCTACATTTTTTACAAATTATCTTATTATCAAATGTACATTTGCCGCATAAATATTTCCCGCATTTTAAACAAATTTTCGTAATTTTGTAACCTTTACAATTTTTTACTTAACCTTGACAAGCTTTTTGTAGTAATGAATCTGAACATGTTGATAGTTTTATTGCATGGCTTTTTCCCCGCAATTCTTTATATAAAAGTAATGTATACAATAGGTTTATAACAATTTTGTGAATTCTCCATAAATTGGCCCCATACTGTAGATACCATTGCAAATTTATTGGTTCGTAAACGTCGGCTTCTTTCGCTCATCTTATCAAATCGTATAAACCTCATAATTTCAGCAAAGTCATTCCCCCTCATTGTTTTTGAAACAAATGTAGGTCACCAAATTTTATTCCACAAATATGAAACATCTAAATATTTCGCCTGATATACACCGTGGGCATATAGCAGAGCAATAAATGCATCTAGGTTTGTTGCATCTAGCTCCTTCTTAGTCTCTAATACTTAAATACTTCTTCTTCCGTACATTTTATTATATAATACCTTATACGGTGATCAATGATAAGATAAAATGGCCGTCTTTACTTGTCCTTTCATTATATACCGTTTAGCATATCCCTAAAAATATTATGAACTGATGTATTGCCAGGTTTGAGACTTGCATCTATTTCTTTCCAAACTGTTCCATTGGGCCCAGTTTCACTCTCTGCCGACAACGATAATTTTTTTCCTTTTTGCCCTTACGCAAACGCTTATTTATGGTATTCAACTCTGATTCGGTTGTGAATAGCTTTTCATGTGTTTCCATGCCGTTTTCAGTTGCTGAAGTTTTTTGTTCATCGTACACTGAACAGTCTTCTTCTATGTCCGTTATTTTCTTTTTTATAATTTTTTTTTCGAAAAATCTTGACATTTCTAGGGTAAATATTTATCACAGAATAATACCATGTATGGAATACAAAATTATTGTCAAATTTGATATGCTTTATTTTTCCTTTTATAACAACTTTACACAAAACGCTCTAAGATGCTTTCTGTCTGAGTTTTAGAGATAACAAATTTAGATGTCGACTAATCGACTTAGAAACCGAGATGTATTCTAGTCGAAAAGACAATAACAAGTAAAAATATGATTTGTGACGGCGATATTTAAAGGAAAATATTGATGAGTATTGACCGTTTTCCACCAACGGTTACTCGAGGGTGGAGTTGGGAAAGCTTTTCCCGTGTTTTATAGCAATGAGCAATAACCCTAAGAAACTTCTTTAAAATGTTTGTAACAATACACTGTAAAAAATGCTAAATTTTGTGGCGGTTCCTTAGGATTATTATGGATCTGAGTTGATATGTTTTGACTGCTGGTGGCTATTTTGTATAACAGCGGGTGTAACAGCTGTTATTATTTGTTATTACTGATTTTGTTTGTCATCTGATCTTGAGATAGCCTTTTCTTTGTACTGATTGCATTTATTTTAAGAATAACTAACATATTTTGTCGGGCAGTCAAAATGACCGCTCACGGTAGGCAAGACAGAGTACAAATTTTTCTCAGAAAATAAAAGAGCAAACTAAAATTAATTTTCGAAAAATATACTGTATGCATGTTTTAGGAAAAGTCAGAAATTATGAAGCGATATGATAAAGTTTAAATATGGTTAAATTTGTGTAGAAGTCGCGAGAGCGGTCAATTTAACCGCGCCGGTAGGTTTAGTGTTAAAAAATACATACTGCGAGGAAAGTGGAAATTTGAATTGTCTGCATTCCTGCGTGGATGTGCTCCGGAGCAAAAGTCCATATTAACGAATTTAACGATTCGTTATTATTTTGGGTTTCAGAACCTAACATCGTTCCAGTTGAATTAAAAATACATTATTGAATACATTACTCTATTGTTCATTTGTTTCGGTCGGACCGGAGCAGATGTCGCGTCCCAGAAATGGCTGTAATTCATAAAATAATTGAAATTTTGAAAAAATCCTTTTAAGGGTATATTCTTGAATGTCTAAACTTTGGAAATATGAAAAAAAATTTTCGATTTTTTCAAATTTATAGACTAGAATACTCCCTTAATCATTATATGCATATACACAGTTGTTGCGAATTTTCATATAGGTGACGATCAGTTAGATTGCAACAGATCGTTTGATATCGCGAACCGTGAACACTATTAATGCTCAAAGTGAAGGTAGATTAAAGATCGCGAGTAATGTTATGTATAACTGATTTATTTGCATTCTTTAGTATACATGAACAGAATCACTAGCAAGTTAAGATGCAGAATAATGTTATGTTCAGTTAATATATTTGCACTGTTTAGTATAACACGAAGAGTCTGACACTCTGATGAAAACAGTTTTAAAACTTTCTCAAGAAGCTTCGCCTGATCTTTACAAATGTACTAACTCTCCGTTCCCGGGTTTTCCTTCTTACCATGGATTTTACGGTATGGGAATTTCAAATCCTCTAGGAGTGGAAGGAGTCGAATCGTTAACATCTTCTCGAATAGTTTTGACAAAGTAGGTAGAAGACTAATTGAGCGATAGGAGCTAGTTTCATATATTGGTTTTCCGGGTTTAGGGATGAGAGTAATCAGTGACGTTTCCCAGGTTTTGGGATAGCATTCAAAGTGAAAAATTACGTTAAAGATTGAAGAGATGAGTGCAATCCTTTTTACGGGTAGTTCCTTGATTGCTTTATTACTTATTTGGTCATGCCCCGATGCTTTCCTGGGATTTAGACGATGGATTAATTCTGTAACCTCTAGAGAAGTAAAAGGTTCAATAGGAGGAAACATTTGGAAGAGAGAGTACAGGTATTCTGTTATTTCCGGGGCGATATTAGAGGAATGAGGTTTAAATACATTGGATAGGTATTTAGCGAACAGGTTGGCTTTTTCTTTAGGGCTTCGTGCCCATCCGCCTTGCGGACAACGAATTGAAGGGATTATTTGCGGGGGACGCATGAGTTTCCTGGAAGCCTTCCATAATGAGTAGTTGGAGTCGGCAGTGGGGGATAAATTGACGTGATATTTTTGAAAACAGTCATTTTTGTATTTTTTTATGATTTTGGTTAACTTCCTGGTTGCGTTGTTTAGTTTGCGTTTGTCATCCGGTAATCTATGGGTCTGCCATACTCTTCTTAGTCTACGTTTTTCTGCGATGTTTTTAATATGTAATGGGGATATTCATAGTTGCTGATAGAAGTCTTAGTAGGTGTGGAAGAGCGGATAGCGTTTATATGCTCGTGTTTAAGTATTCCGTGGCTGTTTCGATATCTTCATTTGTTTTTAGTGAAATTAAGGCTGAAGCTGAGATGAGTTGGTTATGAATAAAAGCATTAGGTGGATTCTCGATAATTGTTGAATTGACTGTTGCTATAACGGAGGAATGGTCAGAAGAGAGTTCCGCCGAGGAGTTGATTTGGACATATCTAGGCGAGATATTTTTGGTTATGAAGAAATTAAGTAAATCAGGAATTTTGTTAGTGTCAGTGGGCCAGTATGTGGGTTCATATGTGGTGAGGTAGTTGAGATTGTTGGTGATTATGCTTTTCAAGAGGTTTTTGCCTCTTACTGTGACAAGTCTGCTGTCCCATTGGGTATGTTTGGCGTTATAGTCTCCTCCAGCTACGAATCTATTGCCTAGGGCGTCAAGGAAGCTGTCAAAGTTTTCTTTAGCAATTGAGTGTCTAGAATGGCAGAGTATACTGCTGAAGTGGTGGTTGTCCCATGGCAGTCTTCTATTACTACGTTTGTGGCTTGGTGGTAGTCTTTCTGGAATGATAGAAGCTCGTAATGCTTAATGCTGGATTTGATAATGATTCTGGTGCCGCCGTGGGCCTTTCCACTGGAATGTTGGGTGTGGTAGAAGTTATAGCCGTTTATTTTGAGATAGTTTTTGTCGGTGAAGTGGGTTTCAGATATGAATATTACGTCGATTTACTGTTGTTTTAGGAAGAGTTCTAGTTCGAATTTGTGTTGAGCTAGACCGTTGGCATTCCAAAGAGCTATGCGTCTTGGTTTTATTTTGCGTCGGGGCGTATTAGTTTATCCATGATGAGTGTTAATAATGATAGTAAGTTGTTTATTTGTTCAGATTGTTTTTCGATTAATTTTTCGAGTCTAAAGAAGTTGTCCGTTTTTTGTGGATTGGGAACACTATTTTGGGAATGGTCCCTATGGATTTTCAGATTATTTTGATTTCCTTGTATTGCTTGGGCATAGGAGATTGAAGTAGTAGTGAATTTTGGAGGACTGGGTATTTGGTTGGTTATCTCTTTGACTCTGGGTTTAGGATACTTATTTATGTACAAGGTTTTGTAGGCTGAGCAACCTTTGTAGTTAGCAGGATTGACTCCTTGGTAGTGGATGCACTTCGCTGGGGTTTCTGGTGATTTAGTGCACTGATCAGTGGGGTGTGTACCTGCACATTTGAGGCAGCGGAAATTATGGTTGCAATATTTCTGCGTGTGACTGTA
The DNA here is from genome assembly GCF_910591885.1 of Bombus terrestris. NCBI lineage: Eukaryota > Metazoa > Arthropoda > Insecta > Hymenoptera > Apidae > Bombus > Bombus terrestris. Next base: position 17,890,334 of record NC_063271.1, on the reverse strand, counting down.
CCTTTGTCATCTTTTACATTCCACTATCTCTTTTTTTATTAAAGGAGGTTCGATTTTTACTACCGAGTTCATTAATCGATTTATGTTATATATTTGTTTGTTGTTTGATTTTTGTTTTAAGTCGATGAAGAATAGGGATAACGGGTTTTTAAAGATCCTATGTCTAATGTTGCTGATGTTAACTACTTCATGACTAAGTTTAAGAAGTTCGAACTTCAGTTCGTCTAAGTTAGCCGAGTAGTGGATGTTGCGTAGTACCACTCGAAAAGGTCTTTCCTGTTTAAGTTGGTAGGTGTGAAAGTTGGCGTTCAAGGTTTTTAGTAGTTTTGTTATCTTTCTATATGAGTCTGGGTTGGCCGGCAGAATTTTAACTTGATTATTGTTTATTTTTAATTTGTAGTCCTCTTTGTTGATATCTTTCTCAATGGACTCTACCATTGTTTGTATATCGATGACATCATCAACGAAGATAGGTGGGGGGGGGATTTTTTTTGTGTATGTTGGTTAGTTAGAGTATCAGCAACGTCCATGGAGTCGTTTGTGGATTCTAGTATTGCGTATCTATTGAAGGTGGTAACACAGCTTGTTGACTGCTCGTTCTGACAAAATTTTTGCGTTTGTTTTAACTGTTTCGAGTTTACGCTTTTTAATGTTTTTGGTGTCGATAGTAAGGAGGGATATATTGTTCTTCTGCCACGGAGGAGGTAGCGCGGTGCACTTATGGTTTTGCTCTAGCGAGCCTGGTCACGATTTTTGGGCCATTATCGAGCTAGTTAATTCAAGTTGAATAACTAGTCGAGAGGCTATGAGGCTATGATTCGCGTAGAGATTAGGATCGTTGGAATTTTTTTCACTACTAAGATAGGAAACATTTGGATTATGTCTGTTTCGATTCATTATCAACGGATGGGCGACACTAGATCACGGCGTCACAGAGCATTAGACACACGTTTGCACGCTTCAATTGCACGTTACAATTTGGCAGATAGGATATTCGGACTTTGCCAAGAAAGGCAGATGTGCTGTCTGAGTCATCAACGGACGATCACTCCAAATCCCGAACGGTAGTATTGAAAGAGATTTTCATCAAAGTATGTATGTACAAAGTACGAATAGATACTGCCTTGTGTACGTATTTTGCTGCTTCAATTTTTCTTTCCTTATTGAAAACTACTAACCCCGATCCATTTTTTACTAACTACTGAATCGGTTTTAATGAAATGTCGATGAAGTATTTCATTATTAGTGTTGTTGAATAGTATCATGATATAACCCTGATTTCTCTGAATTTCACTATCAGGATAGAAAAGCTTTTCCTCGTCTAAACTAAACTATTAAACTCTGTTCATTGGATAGCGGAAGCAAAAAGAAGCTGATCTTTTTTTTTAGTTTATTGTCAAGCATAAATGTAATTATCGATGCATTATAAACCTAATATGTACTTTGCACCACTTCCTGCTGACAAGCACATGCTTACTTGAATTCTTCTTTTTACGCGTTGTTTGCTATGCAAATTTCTCTTCCGTCTCGTTGAACCATTAGCGTCATGAACCATGACACTGAAACACGCGCTTTTTATGACGTGCAGTAAAATTAACACAAAAACACAAGGATGTTCGATACGTATTTGCAGTCTTACCGAGTTGAAAATAATTTGTACGAAACGAATGTATCACACATCTTAATAAAACGTGATCAAATAATAATCTCAAGAATAACGATAGGATGTGAAAAAATCAATCATTATCTTTTCAAGAGAAAAATTAACATCGGAACACTATATGTAATTTTTTCATTCTTTTGTGTCGCTACTAACCCATACAAGTGATTAATGTAATTATAAATATTGCAAGTATGCATATATACACATGCATATAGTATCAATCTGTATTGCATTTGATCGTATACTTTCGATACACTAATTATGGAATTACTCAGAGATAATTCTAAAGCGGTAATATTAAAATGGCCTAGATAAACGATATAAAATAGATTCGTATGAAACTCATCGACGAAAGATGTGATTAAGCGTAGATCATACGAGTTTAGCACAGTCGTTGGATGTAATGGCATCTTATCAAACAGAACGGCGTAATAGCATGTAGATCCATACATACATCGTGTCCCCGGTTATGTCATAGAACGCGAATCGCATTCTTTTACACGCGAGGTCGAAGGGAAATTCATTGGATTAAAATTTCAAGGTTAGATCGACATTCCACAGGGTTAATAATGAATTTCAAGCTATCTCATTGTAGAAAACGAGGGGATAAGCTGAATTGGAAATTCTAGAACCTTCTTAAATTCGACGTAGGTAATGAATTTTAGTTTCATTTGAGCTTAACAATATTCTGGGCTTTGCCACGAGTATGCTTTTTAATTCGTAATCAAAATTTCTTAATCTTTTAATTAATTAAATAAAAAGAAGATTAATATAAATATTTTATTCTCAATTTTATTCTCTCACTTAAGTTATCAGTTGAAAATCCTGTAACTACAATTTTATAGACAAATAACAAATATATGGAAAATTGGAATACATATTTTTATATTAAATTTTGCATATATGCTTTATGTTATATAGCAGAATAATTTCCAACGTTGTTTTTTATGCAGAAACAAAAGAAAATTTTCCTATTTCAAAATCCAATTGGTTAATGGACTTGAATGTGCTGAAACATACACATGACAGACAATTTTCCCCTTGCTTTAGTTCTACGACTGTTCGTGTAACACGTAATTATTCTCAATTGCGACTACTCATGAATTGCACGTAATTCCAAAGGAACGCAATAATAAAAAAGGGCGCCAGATAAAATAGCCTAATGATATCTCAACCAACTCACTCTTTTGTCATTGAAACCTTTTACAATATTAATAAATACTTGTACAGATATTTAACAAACGAATGGGAATTTTCGTAGCATTAATTTTTAAATATCGATATTTATACTGAAATAAATTATATTGAGTTTTATTATGATACGATCTCCGACAGTGTACAGTGGTCTTATTTTTATGATGACCTTATAATAAAAATATTTATTAACACCAATATATCACATATATGTTAATGACAAAAGACGATATTATATACATACTTTCGAAATATAGTTGATATGATATAAAGCATAGTTTTCTAAAATATGAAATCATATTTCTTATTAAACGATAAATAGACATTGAACTTTTTTTTTAATTACTGTGTCAATGCTATCAATTTATTTTTCGACAATTTCATTAATGCATATGTAGTAACTGTAATTCTAGTAATATGTAAACGTAAAAGTACAAAATTCACGATATTTGTGATGAAATTATGCTGGGAATACTAATTAGAATTCGTATGTTCATGAGATGGAAGTGAAGAACAAAAAAGCTTTATTAAAAAAGTGAACGTTCTGCTATTAACTTGCAAATCAAGAACAAAAAAAGAACTAGAATATTAGAAAATCATATTAGAAAATTCTCTTGAAAAATAGGAAATAGAAAGAAGAGAGAAAATTAGAGAATACACAATTCATTGTAGCATAGGGATAGCAATAGGGATAGTCTTCCTTCGTAAACAAATGAAAAAAGTGCATCGACACCGCGTATATCGCATTTCTGCGTTTGTCCGTGCTTATTGTAGTCGCTTGTTAATCCAATAATCTTTAATTGAGTTAACCGAGTTCTGGCTGGACAGGAAAATCGTTTCAAGGTTCTGACTTATTGGCTCGATCACAGATAACTTAGTCCCATTGCGTCGTATAAAAAAATGATACAACATACAAATGCGAATAGCAAACTATACGATTGCCAACTAGGTAATCACTCTTCGTGTCTCCTTTCACTACTCGACTTCCACTACGAAAGACGTATAATCGGTAGATGAAATATAGTGACGTCGTAAAAATTGCTCAATAGCTAAAGCTAATATGTAGACGATGTTTATGTTTTATTCATATTGTATATATTCACAAATGAATGCATATAATATGTAAAAATACAGCATAATGTAATACAGTGGAGTCTCAGTTATACGAGTCTCGTTAGTCGAAGTTCCGTATTATCCGAGATGCTTTCAATTTTATCACAAGTTCATCTTTTCCAATATTTTAACATAAATAATACGGAAGTGTAATTAGTCGGGTATTGTGAAAGAACTTAATCAAACTTTCAACCGATTGAATAATTAATTAAATCTAAATATACAACATTACACTATCAAAAGTTTTTTATGATTTTATTATACGTTTTATGAACACTAATGGACCTTTCCGTATTATTCGAGATTTCGACTATCCGAGATAGACCCCGTTCTATTGTATCTTAACAAAACTTAACTTAACTTAACTTAACTTAACAAAAAGTTACATGAATTTTATTCAAAACTTTAAATCATTACAAGCAAGGTGTTGGGGTTTATCTCGGAATAGAATAGTTTATCTCAGAAAAGACCGTCTGGATGAATGTATAATAAAAATATATTTAAATATAAATATAAGAATAATGCATGCTCCTAATCCGCACGCTGGTAGCGTTACTTTACAATAGAGCTCCGGAGCCATAGGCCTAATTACGTAAACTAGCCCGTCTATACATACCACCTGTGCATGGCATGTTCATAGAAAAGGGTATGAGATTGAGAAACCCTTCCTATTGATTTAGTGTTAAACAATACTCAATTGCTTCGAGGATTAAGAAAAGTAAACACTAGAGAAGATGTAATATTTCTAGAAGTGAGAATCGTTTCAACACAAGGAGACAGGGGTAAATCATAAATTCCTTGAACTGCGGTTTTCGTGACGTTTCAGCAACGTTATAAATCAATGCGACAAGATCCATTGTCCATTGGAAAATATTCCACTAGCTCTTTCTGTCTATTCTCGTCACAGATCGATGGCAAGGTATTACATGTAATGCATCTGCTGGCCGAAGAATTATACATGTCATAAAATACGGTAACTCGACATCGAAACAAGTTAAAGGTATAATCGAATTAACTTTCCAAAGATCTTTCGCCGTTTCTTAAAGCTAACCATCTGTAAACTGTTCCATGCCTTTTTAAATTCAATATTTGGATACTGCCGACCATTCCAATGTAATTATTTGGTCTATCGCTTAATCAGGAATGGGGGTTTCTTTACCTTTTTTGGAAAACATTATTTCTTATTTTATTTAGATCATCATATTTTTGTATTTAATTTTTCACATTCATCTATAATATCAGTTCATAATACTCGTAGCGTTTCTACGCAATCGTATATTTCGTGAGAATGATAGGAAATCATTTCTCAGCTGACTGCTGATGTTTGTACATTTAAAATATGTTAAAATATAGGAATATATAATATGTGGAATCTGAAGATACAGAATTCTAAGAGAAATGAATCCTGCTTTTGAAAACATCTTCCAACTTAAATGCATCAAAAGTACTGAAGATCATGCGTTGTTTATTTTCGCATATTGTCGTATATCATTTACATAAAATTGATGGCTTTTATAAAACTAGATATAGGTCATGTGTTATAATATTTAATTATACAAAAATAACGATTATCCTTCATTCCTAATTCTTCCATCTTTTCCCACGCCCACGTTGCTTGTCCACTGAATCGAAGAATATCTTTCTTGCCTGATAGGACGTTTATCTCTACTATTATCATGGGTCATTGATGACCCTTGTTTCGCATAACATGTCAATCTCTCTTATATAAGATGAATCATTTAACTCGCACACTTGAATGATTTTTAAATCATGCGTTAGCTAAAATTTTATCGTTACATACCAAAGCTGCATGATTTTGAAAGGCATCATAACATTTGGCTTTAAAGCATGTATTCTCTTCGTATGACAAGACATTTCAATAGTTCGTAGGTCAACTTTGTTTTTTATATAGCATATTGATTGTTTCTTTTTTATAGCAAAATTAAAAAATGAAGCAAAAGGATTTCGAATAAAAATGTATCGTTAATCATTACTTTCAAACTCCATAATTAACGATATATTTTGTTCGTTTGTTAAACGCTTGCGTCACTGATACTGAATTTTTACCTTGATGATCTGAATCGATAGTGTGCGCGCTAGACTTCTACTTCCAATAAGTAAAATTTAGATAAATGGAGACCTATTGTATATAAATTATTCAATTTCCATAGAAATTTGAACGATTCTCGGCATTGGCCCAGTTTTCCGTTTTCGTGCTCGTTCATATAAATCTTCGTTCGATCCTTGTGCATCAGTTTGTAAGGACTCACTGTAAAATGCATTCCATTTGTTGATTGTGAAGAAAACCTTCGCGAGGTTTCAATGGTCCGCGAAGATCTGATGCAGTTCACGCATTCGTTGCGAAATTAATGGTCGTAACCTTGTATCGGGATCTCCGTCTTTGTCGTTCCCTCCGGAAGGAGGCTTAAGGAGGGAGAAGTTGGAAGTTGGTGGACGTCCTTCGAGGGTCGTGCACTCGGTCGATGGTCCTGCCTCCACGTAGAAATAAGTTTCTCTCTGTTATATACATATATAGTTTCTTCCAAGTTCCTTATAGAATCTATGTTTATTTCGCATTTTTTATTTGGTTCTTGAATAGTTGGGTGATTTGATCCTAAAGTTAGTTTTACCTATTTGAGTATAGCGATCAATGCCTCTTTCTGTTTGAACAATATACTTCTTTCCTTCTAACATTTGTTTCTAATTAATAAAGTAATATTTTACCATTAAAATATAATAATATTATTTGATAATTTTTAACTACAAGCAGCACCGTGTACAATTTTTGTATACATTACTGCAACATAATTACTTCTACATAATAGCTTTTATTAAACTGTTAATTACATCTAACAAAATATCCTTTTCGTTTTATTTAATACACTTTATTCTACTTATATACATATCTTCTTCAGTTTAATACCATTTCGCTGAGAATTTTGAAACTTTTCTGTTGCGCTGTATACGTATATTTTTCATACGAAAAATACTATTTAAAAGTTCGCAGCTCTTCTTTGTTATGTCCCGACATTAAACCACGGACAAGGGTACTACGAAATTTTCGAAGAAATATCAGTTATCTGGTTTTCGCTGAAACACTAAGTGCACACAGCAATATCTCGTATTGTGTTTATTCATATAAATTCCGAGAATCGCACTCCCCCGCGACCTTGTGGTCACGGTAAATATTACATACCAAAAGAGCAAAAGTCTTTATGAAATATCGTAGTAATACGTAGATTTTCGAAAAATCAATAGGTTCTTGGTTTTTTAAGTTTCTACGGTAATTTTTCTGTTACTCCAACGTTAATATGATAGAAAGATTGACCAAGAAAAAGCAAAACATTGATGAGAATAATCGTTTACATTATTTTACATTTAAGAATACTAGGTTGAACGTTAGAAACGTAAATCTAAAAATATAAAAATAACAAGAAAAAAGAATAACAATGATCAGGATGATCACTTCCTGGATTTTAGCGTTAAAAGATAAGATAATATCACGAAACTTAGTTTTTACTTATCTTCCAGCTTTACATCTCTTTTCATCTCCACGCGATCTAAATAAAGATATCCCTCCATTCTTATTATCTCCATGTTATTAGAAATACTTCTGTATCTTCTATCAACTAATCAACTTTCTCTACATTTGCCTCGTACAGTATCGCAATATTTTACTGCTTATTATTCATCCTGTACCGGTAAGTTTATAAAATTTCCATAAATAACACGCTCACCGACGTTGTTTTCGCACACTATGATAATGCCAGAGAATAATGTAATATAGACGGAATTTAAGTTATCGTTCCTTATTCTTACAACTACATTATCCTTTAGTAATCTCGCGATCGATGCTCTGCGGATTAATTTCACGGCCATATGTTCGTTTCCCGCAAGTAAGAACAGGTTCTAATCTTTGGAACCTTTCCAAGAACTTCCTTTTCTTCGTCTCCTTTTTGTTGCTCACTCAACATCTTCTGCTTTGGCGGGCCTTGGCTCCTTCTCCGTTGCCATGGATGTAGCCCTATTTATTTACTTCTTGTTTTCTTCGACGGAATGCTTCTGCTGCACGCCAGTGCTCTCTGTAAAATCTTTGCTTTTTCCTTCGCTTTGATCTTCCTCTCTCTAAGCTTACCATCTTCATTCTGCTTCGATTTTTTCTAACGGCGTATTTGCATGTTTAAAGGCGACCACGCGTGCATTTAGATTTCTTTCTTAAATCTAGAAAGGTCTTTTTCGACTTGGCGGAATATTCTAGATTACGCAATCTTACAGTAACTCGCATTAGTCCTTGGACATTTTAAATATTTTCGTGATACGAAATTTGAATTAATTAGTTTACTGTTCTTTATCTAAGAAGATATATAAAATAAGTAGTAACTACAAAAAGTATTTGCACTGCTTTCAAAAAATTTCAGTTATGATTTGTTGTATTACAATTTTTATTTTTTCTTTAAAGAAATCTTTCTGTCAAATATTATATAATATACGGTATATCATCAGTCATTCCATTATGATTTACCGTAATTTAGGCAACTAATACAGAGAAGGAGCAATAGTGAAATTTATTCGTTGTCGTCCTGCACCATCCGCGGACTATTCTACCTCGTCTTATTTTTTTTATCTCTTGGAAAATTTTTAGCGATACGTGAGAATAAATTCAAATCCCGTTAAAAAGATGAAAAAGAAAAACGCGTATTCCTATTGACTAACCTTATCTTTATTTTTGGCGCTTATTCTCTGCGTTGCTGCATTTTCTGGCTTCTTCACCATCGCATCATCTCTCTGACTCTGCGTTACGAATGTGGTTCTGAGGTTGTTGGCTGCACCATGGAATGCAGGCGGGAAGACTCGTAAAACCACCATCCACTTATATTTCAGGCTGCAGTTCCGAATGGCCCCGGTGGCCGATCTACTTAAAATTTGAGGGGCGAGGGTGGACTCCAAATATAAAATTTTAGCTTGAGGTACTCAATTATATAATGTATAACATATAAGCGGCAATCGACCTTATTTCTCGAGTTATATACAAAAATATCCCACTGCTCGCCTTAGTTTTTAAGCTAGGTTAGGTTAATGTTAGTAGTAGTACATATTAATCCGGCCGCCGCGCTGCGGTGTGAGGTGGTCGACCAGCATTTGATTGCGTAATTACTAGAGTAGTTAAACAGAGTATAAAACATCTTTTGGACGACCGAAGTTACAATAACCTATTTTACGTGGAACACCCTGTAAATACCGAGACCGATATTTTATCATCGATTATTCAACAATCAACGACAACGAATATTGCAGCAAAGGCGGCTGTATTAGTAATATCTGTATAAGCATAATTCAATATATAAGATTAAAAACTTTTTGTTAATATCTCGGAAATTAATAAATACTCGAAGCTAAAATTTTATATTTGGCATACTACCCTCTCTCCTTCTTTCGCATTCATCGGTCACCGGGACCATTCGGAACTTTATCTATATCTCCTCCCTGTTTTCTTCCTACAAATCACAGAATTTCCTTGCAGATTTCTTGCTTGTAAGATTATACTCTATGACCATTTATGCGTGTATTCGATTCTGGTTTTTGACGCTTCCCCCAACTTTAATTCAGGTAACATTATCCGTGAAATCGTTTTGTATCGTATTTCTTCTTTCTCCTGTTTGTTGTTTGATTTGAAGTCTCTGAAAATATTTGTACAATATTTCAATATTGCGTTGTTCAATTGGGCTGCAAGTACAAATTTTTTAATATGTAAAGATATTCATCAGGTATTATTTAAATAAAATATATCAAAACTAATTATTTAGATTTCAGATGATATAGTATCTTATTTAGTAAATAAGTAAGTACATATTTGTCGAATTATTTTACTTAATATTTTGTACTTAAATACTGTCTAGTTGTATCATGTGTAATTAAATTAGAAATCTTATGGTAAAATCAAAGTGAAGACGGAAACAAAGATTTACTAAGAGGAACTTGACGATACCCGATTCGAGATGAATCTAATGATAAGCGAATGATAATGGTTCACGTACCCACGATCTAAATCCCTTTCATTCCGATATAATTTATTGAGCCGTCCCCCTGATAAGACTTTCTTATCGATCACAATACAAAGCGATATCTCGATATGTGTACGTTGGAACGATAACGGTAATGGAAATTTTTCAGCCGCGTTACGCCTCCGCTTTGGTACCACATGAGATTTTCTTTTTTTCTTGTCTCGAAATCATGTCAAGAGTTGTAGTCAACCTTTTGTTACGTCATGAGCAACAACGAAAATTCTGAAACAAAAATATTAATGCCTGAAACGCAATGATTAGATTTCGACTCGACGAAATATCGAAAAGACATTCGACTCGTAAAAGATTTGTTTTGAAGCAAAAAAGAGAAGTAAATCGTAGCTTTGCTATGCCACGTGTTTTGCCGAGGAATGCTAATATACAATTTATTGAATAACATTAAAACATCGGAGAATCAGATGTATAATATGTATGGAATATGTAATTTCTAACAGTAGCCATCAGTTCATCAATATTCCGAGAGAAATTCTCTTGTTTCATATTTGTCTGTCCATATACGTACGTTTTTCTGTTTTGCAAGATAAGTGACCGTTTTGGAGACCTGTTCAACTTATATCTTTAACTTTAAACAGTCAGAATGATTGTGATTATAAATTGCTATAGAAATGAAAAAAATGCAACAGAATGATTTTATTCTAACTTAATACTAAAAGAATATCGGAGGTTTATACAGAACACGAAAAAATTGCCTTACAATTTGCCCCAATTACTTAAAAATTTGTTTACAAATTTTCTTCTTTTTCTCTCATACTCTAGAAACATTATTTAAATGATTTGTGAGCTAATGTAACATATTGTGTCTTCACATAATATTCGTTTAAACCATGGTTGATTCACTGCAACAGAAGGCACTTCAATTAAAACCAGTGTAAACTTGTTATAATGAAAGCAGACGCAGAGTCATGTAATTCAACATTATAAACCCACAAATTATACATTACCAGGCATACATTCCTATAAGGTAATTTATAGCGAAGTATAAACTGTTGTTTAGATCCTACCACACGTATCCCAAATATATTTTATACTTTAAAAGTTTATTTTGTTGTGGTGTAAAAGATGATGAAAAATAAACAATAATATATAAAAATGAGCGGTTCTAGAATTGGAAAGTTTTTTATTTTTCTTGTTGTTTATCAAATTGAGTATTCGCAACAATAGTTCCTCCAGATATGGTTATATTTTAATAAAACTATCATCACACGCATTACACGAAATTCTTTGCAACGGCGATTGCAGCGGCAACAAAATGTTAACAATAAATTGTTATTAATATAACAATAAATGTTTATAATAAAATAACTATTAAGAATAAAAATCTACCGATAATGTTTGACCATCAAAGTTAATTTTTATCAAACTTAGCAAATTGTGTCGATCTATGTGTATATTGCTATCGAGCGCTATTCCCTGGGTTTACAATTATCCTCCTTTACGCACGGTTCCATCGAATTACATCAGTTTAAATTATTACCCTCGATATCCTTGTAAGCGAGGACATTCCTAAGCAAGTATGCTAATCGGCCAATTATCTTGTAAGAACGATTTTTCGTCTGTCGACTATCGATTTCCATTTTCCTTCTTGCAAGTTACTTCCCAAAATGACAGATATTGTTTGTATCATAATTTAGTCTTACGCTATTTTCTTTCAGGATAAGGGATAATATACAGTACATAATATATCTGCAATATAGGGGTTACTGTTAATCCTCTGTAGATAAATATATCTATCATTTATTAGGTATATATACAAAATGATAAAACGTAGATTATTAATGAAATTTATTAACATGAGCAATGTTACAGAAATTAAAGAAACAAACTTAATATCTAAGAAATGAAATTATTATGATTAGAACACAATTCTATTTATTTTTAAATCAGTTTTCAGTTTCTTAATATAGTCCATGCCATTTAGGTTATCGGCAATATGTACCAGAAACAAAATTTTTCATTACGTGAATAAATTCCATCCTTCGATACCATGTTTCCACTAGATAACCATAAAAAGGGAAAGGAGTCAAGAATTCAGCACTGTTGAATGGAAGAAACAAGTTACATTTTTAAAATTGCGTTTCTATTTATCTTCTATTTGGCTTCAAATACTTGTTTCTTTCTTGGACCTTGTCACTTTTTTTGATTTATTAGAAAAATGAGATACGAAGAAAAGACTAATCACATTTAATAGGAGAAGTAGATGAATTAATTTCATAATAACCATCGATACAATTTCGCAATACTTCATTTAAAAGTTTTAATAAATAACTCTCAGTGTCATGTTAATGAATCGATAAATAAAGAAACAATAATAAAACGTTTTGGAATCAATTCCATGCCTGTTTCACGCATTAACTCCTTATGAAAAACCGTTAACCTTGTTCCAGCGACAAGTACAAATACTCAGGGACAACTCATTTCTCGTACGACTTTGATGAATCATAATCATCGCGCGAATTTACCTGCAAATAGGCTAAAAAAATAGGTTACGTAAAATTGCTAATGTTTTGAAAGATCGTTGTATCGCGAAACGAACGATTTTATGAGCTTTATAAGCGTGTAAAGTAGTTGTGTTTACCGTGCTTTCACGAAGCTAGCTTCTCTTTCGGTTAGAATTGTTTGGTTACGACTATTATCGTCTTGTCTGATAGATAAAAGAAAGAAAAAATGTTAATGGAAGTAATGCAATGAACTATTAAGCCATAGATCGATGTCACTATTGGTATTTAATATTATTTTTGTTACCTAAATTAAGAAGAATTGAATTACAGTTAACTTAACGATAATTAATAACACAAATATTTAGTAAATCCCATATTTGTGTTTTTAAAACAATCTTCGATAATCAGGTTTTTCTTTTTATTACAATACCATAATAATATAACACATAATAATAAAACATTATTTTATAAATTGCTATATTCTTTGTATAACGCAATAATTAAAAAGCTACTAATATAGCAAATTGATTTTACTGCACACATATAAAAAGAATTATGTACCTATAGGTGAAACAATGAAGTGCGAATAAAATAGTGCATAAGGTATTGGTTAAAAACTTTAAAACTTTCTGTTCAAATACTGTTAGATTCACAGGAAATTTTGTCTCTTCCCTTCTTTAAACTAAATGCATCATACGACATTGATTTCATGCATATAAAAGTGTGAACCAACTTTAGAAGTGCAGCCTACAGATTTTCATCGGGTTAACATCGTGAACGCTGACGTCATACAATTAATCGGTTTTCAATTTTCACGGTGTTTCAAGCAAGAAGCTTGTGCACGCGCGCCCTGCTTTCGCAATTAATTTTTTTTGCGTCACGGTGCAGTGAGAACACGCCATTGATGTTGAAAAAACGGTCACAGGTAAACTTTCTTCTTCTCCTTTAAGTTTTCTCCTCCCTTCATCGAGGTCCATTCTCCGTTTATTTTTTCTTCATTCATCATCGACGTTTTTAATGAAATTTTATTTTTGTAAAAGATAGGTGCGAGATGAAGAGATATCGCTGTGGTGTTGTTAACGACGCATAGAGTTATTTGTTACATTTAAAACCATACAGGGTGTTAAAAAATAATATTGAACAGGGAATAGGTGTTTAATCAAATTTAAACAATTGATAAGCAGTCTTTAATGATAATTTTAGATTGTAAAACGCGAGTGTTTTCACAAACTCATTACTATAGGAATACTTGATATAAGTTACTTTTATAATCATAGTAGAAATAACTATAAACAGTATAATCGTATTATTTAGTAGATTTCTGCAATCATCACAAGAAAGTTTTGATCAAGTTGCGATAATTTGTAGCGATTCAATCGCCAATGATTTTCGCGAATGGTTAGTTCTGTTATTTCTCGAACAATGTTGGTCATTCTTCTCCTCAGGTCCTCGAGCGATCGGTTCAAGACCTGGCCTAATCGATTAACGTCACTGGGAGGCAATTCGACATCTTGAAGACTGGCTTGAACCGGCTTCACTTAAGAACAGCGTTAAGAACACAGATCACGCGACATTTCGTCCGTATACACGTGCAGTCAACAATCGTTTGCGACACTGTTTAAAGAGGTAACCACGGAACCAGGAGAACATTCCTCCGAAGAATGGACCGTGACTTCGTGTTTATGATATTGATTACGCGACGCTAGTACGGCCTGGGTTTTATTTATACATACATATATATATAATATATAAAATATGTATATATGTATGTATATATATGAGACCTGTTGTGATAGGATAGATGATTTTCGTTGTAATTTATTCATGATATGGGTGTGACATGCTGAAGTTGTGCGACATAATCTGAAAAAGAATCGAATTCATAAGTTTGTTCTCATTTTTCTTTTCAACATTTTTCTTTCTTCCCCTTTCGAATTTAAAAAATAATTTATTGGGTACATTTCTTTTTAAATATTCGAATGCAACAAGAATTTTATCTTTGAGCATTTCTCTATTCGTATTCTTCACATGGTACACGAGAGATTGGAAATGTTTCCATAAATATCCCATCCATTGCTGTTACGTTTGTAAGTTTTCTCCCCTCTTGTATAATATCCTTAATTACTCTATTAATTTAAACTAAATTGAGTAATGTGAGTTTCTTCTGCATTTTCCTGAAAAAGAAAACGTAAGTATGGCGCTATAATACTTAGGAGAATATGTTTTTTTGATTGTTACAACAAATTTCTGTCGCATGACGAAATTTGTTTTGATCTGATGTCTCTATTTATATTAAGGCTAAATATTACATCAGCGTGGACGTAGTAATTTATGAAGTAATTCATATTGATTTGTTAAATTTTATATACCTATATCTTTATATATTTATATTTATATCTTTATATATTTAATGAGTACAACAAAACAGAGAATTTAATTGCCAACAAATGGTTTAGGGTACTAGAACAAAATTTAAAGCAAGCTTTATCAATTACACAGTATTTTAACATTTTATGTAAAAATTAAAAATAGAATAATAGGAAGAAAACCAAATTTTAGTTCTACATTGAGTAATATGAAAGATATTTGTTCTTCAAATTCACCTTATTCCGAATTTTTAAAACATGTTGAATTAATTAATATCTTCATTAAGTATACACGTTCTTGCTCATATTTCTGCTTATATTAACGTTTATTCAATATATGGCTTCATAATGTTCGATTTCGAAAGTGACAGTATCTTGTTAGTAAGTTAATAAACCTAGCACAAAAGTACAAGTGTTCGCGTCACAAGTCACGAGACTATCTCCATCCACATGATGTTATCATACGTTAATACGAATCGTGAATAATTACATCAAGTTATCTTGCTTAAATTTATTTGCATTCTATGCTTGAGTAGCAAGCATGTGATATTTGCGTTAGAGTTACGCAGGCCCTGGTGCATATGTAAGTCAGTCGAATAAGTTGTTCACCGAGAACGCGTGGAAATGCCAGTGCTTTCTACGAGTCGGTTTTAAAAGATTTACAACCGACGAAAATTAGTAAATATATTCCATTTCTTGTCTACAATTAATTTATTTTTTACTTATTATCTAATTTTTTTTTTAGAAAAAAAAAAGATTTCAAACCATTCTATCTTTTCAGAATAAAAGAATGGTCAATATTTTCATAACTTTTGTGATATATTTGCTGTTTCCAACATTCTAAAATGTTTCATATTTGTCTTGTTCATTGTTCATATTTGTAGCATCGTATGTTTACTATTTGATATTTTGAAATCTAATTTAAAGTAAGACAGAAAACCATGCCCCGAATGCAATATCGGCTCCTGAACATTTTTATGTGTCAGGCAAACTTTCAGAATCCCATCCGACCAGACCACAGGTTCAGGTATCCGCACATCCCTACTATTTTCATATTAACGCATATCATAATAATTTTATATTTCGAACTTTCAAATAATGAAACATCCGAATAGTGGAACATATAACAAATGGACAGTAGATGCTCGGATATTGAAAATTCTATATTTATTTTCTTTAGTTTTATACTTACATATCTAATTAAATCATTTCTCACTCTGATCATCATGAAATTATTCAACAAACCCTGCGTGTTACTCAATCCTAAATCGTTACACAAAGGTTTATCAATTGCCACAAAAATCTCGGTATGTACATAGATTCTTCAACACGCATCACGACTCACGTCATGCCCGTTAGTTTTATGGCACAATATGCGATTTCCGTGTGTCGTACGTAATTCATAAGTACTACTGTTGAATTATCAAGAATAATTCGATACTGACGTCAGCAGCGCGTTTGCATTAAAAGTTTCGAGGCTGCGTGATTCCTGGTTCGAACGATGTTGTTTAAACAATTGCTCGCCGTGAACGATAACGATAACGCGATCGACGCGACTGATTAACAACGTGTAAACTAATTATTCCTCGGAGAAATAAGGAAGCAGGTGTTGGCTATGCTCGAAAATTGTGTTATTTTTGATATTATGATGAAACGATGACAGTTGCTTCGTACGCGTAGCATATCGTGTCAAACAATGGAAAACACGTTTGTTATTGAAAATATTTCCTCTATTTAGTCTGTTATACCAAGCGAATTTTTACGTACACATAATTATCAGGAGAAAATTGCGATGCACTGTCATTTCAAAATTTTTATTTGATAATTCTTACGATTGAAAGGAATTGATCATAAGATCATCAATTCTTAATTTTTAATTTGTTCTTTTAATAACTAAATACTAAGGTTCTTCTCCTTGTTTTATCAAACATCCCAAGTATCTTGGAAACCTATCTTTCACTCATGTAAAAGATATCGAATAATAACTGATCTCTATCGTGTTCAATTCGCACCACAATGTTATTACTCTATTTAACTTTTAATTTTTACTATATTCGCGTTCACTTTGTTACAATTGCGAAACAAAAGTTGCTTGCATCGCTAACTTCATTCACCTGACAGGATACAGAAGGAGACCAGTCATTGATAACGATTAAAACGTAACTATAGTATCATTAATAACATGATTATGTTGACGATTTCTTGGAATATTCCCGGATTGCAACGACGCGACATACCACTGTTGGTAATCATTCGCTCATAAAAATCGATGCAAAATGCGGGTATTTATTAAACATTAAGGATAATTGCGTCGTCTTTATCGCAAACGAGCATAAGCGATCGTCATTAGCTGTGTATCTGTGTCTGTTGCGTTATTCTAGAAATTTACATAAGTCAGTAACCTAGAGTTAGCGTGACGCAAGTGTTTTCCAAACATTTATAATTAAGTGTTCGAATACGCGGTCGAACTATTTATTATTATTATCATTGTTATTATTATATTCTAGCCCGCTCTGATACAGAGCATACACGTTACGAAAAAACAAATTTATTTACTTAATGTTGCTATTGCACGCCATTGATGTTATTCTATTATTTCTAGACAATTTCGTTGTAAATAGATTTATTTGTTTCTTTGTACATTTCCGTTGCATAACAAAATAAGATTCTTTTTCTGGATAAAATAGAGTGACCTCATTAATGACCATCATTCTTCATAGTCAAATGATATTTACGTTTGTTCATTAATTTAGACTTGTGCAATGATTATTTAGATCTTATAAATTATTAAATTATTATCAGTGCAATAGTAGATTAATTTTCTTCATGAACAATAAAATAACTCTCTTTCTTCCTCTCTCTCTCTCTCTCTCTCTCTCTCTCTCCACGATGATCATTTTACATATAAAGTAGAAATTCCATTATTTCAATAGAATAGCCGAATAGAATAGACATTTCTTATACAATATAAAACAGATTTAACACATTAAGCATGTATTAACACATCTTTGTATGTCGTAGAAATAAATTTTAACTAATAGATAGTTCTGTAAAACGATGAGATTAATTGATTGAAATTTTAATGGAGCTGTTTATTTCGAAAGTGTTTATATGTGTATGTTCATTGAGTAATAGCAATATCAAGCGTAAATAAAAAATGGAAAATTAATTTGGGAAACAAATGTATTGGAAAATTCAAATAAATCGTTTGATATGCGGTTATAAAAAGCTTTCGAACCAATACAATCTCTCGAAAACTCAAACTGACCAAAGCCTAACAGAGCAGTGAAACTGACTACTCAAACAGAAACAGCAGCACCGTGAGATTTAACTGGCGTCGGCGAAATCACACGTGGGCGTGATTTGGCAGCCATCATCAGCGTCGGTTGCGTCGGATTAAACCGGCGCGGCGCTTCATCCAATTAGCAAGCAAGATACAATTTTTCCGCGCTCTCCTCTCAACTAATCTGTAACTCGTGGATTCATATCTGTCAAAAGCGACACGTGCTAGCTAAGATATCGTAGAATCGTCTGATTCCGCGTGTGCAAGATTTTTCTGGCGACCTTCAATCCTACACTCTCCGAAATGCGTGTATGCTACACAAATTGCTTATACACATGCATCTGTTTTTTTTTACATCAAACTACCCCACTGTGTAACTAAATCATAATCACGGATACATCCAGACGTCAAGAGATGTTTCAAACCACCAACAAATCAGTCGAGGGTTGTCGAACGACGTTATTAGAAAGGTGAAATCTCTCAGGATAGCGCGTGATTGGATGCACGATTGGATCGACCCGACGCAACAAGCAAACTTTTAACCTTTGCAGGATATTTGAACGCATGGAATCTGCGCTGACGAGTATCACGTAGGTGAAAAAGTCACGAATGCCAAGAACATCGACGAGGAAACCCATTCATGTCTATACTATTCTTAAACTGAACCTGAAAAATATATTTCACACGAATGGTTGGGAGCAATGTCAGCTACGAGTAAATATATATACTAAAAATGTTGCGGTTGGATCGTGAAAAGAGGTAGATATCTATAAGTCAAAGCATAGATATGCAGAAATGTGTATATACATTTCAAGACTATTTTAGGGAGATCTGAATAAGAATACGATCTAATCGTTTGAAGGGGATTCTTAAAATATAGAGTTATTTTAGTGTAAGAGACTTCGTTTCTAATCCATTAAGAATAAAGGATAAAATAATGTGTATAAGTTGCATAAACGAAACATCATTGAAAAACATAAGAAAGTACTTCATATACAATATATATACACGAAGTCCTTTCCTAAGATAAGCACTTTACTAAAAGCAATCCTAAATGTCAATTATGTAAAATAAAGCATTAAAATCGGCATTATAAATTATCATTATGCTTATTTATACCGTATCAATTCAATCTTTCTCACTTATATTCTACAAAGTGAACAGACCCACGTTGATCGAAAACGCCCACGATTTCCTTGGAATTGTTCATACATGCTAGATCCATGTAACTTTTGGCTTGTGCATTTTTTTATCAACCAACGCGAGAATGCATACACACCAAGACTTTCGCTACATCCGATTACTCTAATATGATTCGTCATTCTTTGAATAATCCATGCATAAATCATAATAGGGTGGTCTCTCTTAAACAGTGTATAAATAAATCTGGTGTTTATTTTTAATATTTAAGTTTAACTGCTTGTATCATCCGGCTTCTTATATAGCCGGATATATTGTATTGTAACCAAATACAGATTTGTCTCATTTCCAAATATTATAACTTATAACAAATATTTTACTTTGAATATTTTTCCATATAATTTTTGCATATTATGCACATTTTGTATATTTTTACACGTTTAGATGTCCCATAAATGTATAATTATTGTTGGTAAACTGCAATTGGATGATCAATATTCTTTACTAGAGGAGTTCGTAGAGGAGAGAGATTAAACTTTATTTATATTGTAGTTTATATTATCGTATGTTTGTAACAATGTTTTCATCAAAACTGATGAGAATAAATTAAGAATCTTAAATTTAATAAAAATACACGTTTCTCGTAATACTAGTTTAGCAAATCGAAAAGAAAAACAAAAGTTGGGATCCGCGTTTTAGGCTGAATGGAAAATATCTCAAGATGTCAGTATTCGTAGTGGAAATAGTACAGTTAATATAAATATAATTTCAATCTTTGTAACGAGCACATGTGTACGAATGATACGTGCGAAAAGGGAGAATTTATTCTTTTCTTTGTCCTTTTAAATGCAGAAAACGTGAAGACTATAGAAAATCGATATAGATAACCAATAATGTAACGCTGAACTGAGAATCTCTGTCGCGTCTAATCTGCAAAGGTGGCTCAACGTACGCTCGCTTATAAATGCAACACCGAGGGCGGTGACATTTTAACGTTAAAGATAAACCTACGTTTCTCTTCTTCTCCACACAATTTGAAAGGGTGTGTAAACACGTGACAAACGCCTTTCATTCTCTAGAGTTCTTGCATCCAGCTGTATTCGGAATCTGTCGGTATTCGGTTGTATACTTCTGCTTTATACAGCTAAACCTACGCAAAATTGGAAATTCAGAATGAGCAAAAAAATGATATTGTGAAACTCTAATAGCATAAAATATAATGTACTTTTAAATGAAATTTTAAAAATTTGTTTACGAAATGCGAAGATCAGTATTTCTACGCTATCTGCATGAACATTGGGCATTGGGCCTCTAGAATTCATCAGAGATAAGATTCGTTATCGTACTAACTGTTCATAATTTATTTATTAACATGTGCCCGTACACGCCGGCGCCACGAGCAGAGAATCGCTGCCCCTCTGTTGCTCGTCACAGCAAGCTTAAGCAGACACATGTATATACATACACATAGTTGCATTATTGTTAGTTGCGCAGATGGGGTTTTCTGCCTCGGCTTTCCTCTCTCCCCTCTATTTCGCCGTCCGGCGATTGCCACGCTGCCCAACCCACACCGCAGTTATAAAAGGCCCCTGCGCGATCGTGGGTATCTTCAGTCAGACTTGAAACTTGACGTCGTGACGGTTTATTTTCTTCGCTAACTAACTTCAATCTTTGTACTAAATTCGTAACCGTCTGTTTTCGTCGAGCTTCGATATTTTATATTTCTGACCATTGTATCGCATCAAAGTTCGAGAATCAAGTGAAAGACAGTGCGAATACCGTTATATTTCGTCTGCCGTCCAATTTTCTCTGCGAAATGTAAGTTATACAGATTCTACACGTTACCATGCGTACGCTAATCCGCATTACAAGCGTCGCAGATTGCGTTGCAATTGTGTTAGAAAAACAGTGTGCATAGAAATCTGTGTGTAGGAAAGTTCGGACTGATGTTCGATGCGATGAAACACGAATATCGAATCAAAGTGTGATGCAGCGTTTATAATAAAGTTCTTTGGTCTTCGCTTTCTTTGTATTGGAAGATCGCACTCGATCATGCTTTCACCATGCCTTCCTTTTAAGAAAGCACGACAAGCAGCAAGATTTTCTTTTCACGTCGAACGTGTTCGTGATGTTCGTTTGCACAGAAAGTGGCAGAGTTTCGCTTTGAAAAGTAAGAATGTAATAAAAAGGGTGGTTTCACCGCGGTGAGGGGAGGCAGAAGCGATACATGCAAAGAAAGCGAAGAAAAGAACGTAGCGTGGGAATCAATACTCTGGACGTTGAGCTGCGTGACTAACTTCAGATTGCTTCTTCTGTCTAACGCCCAACAGTCGTGTATCGACGAAAGTTTTGACCGTTTCATGTTGGCGATCTAACTACTATTGCCATACAAACTTTCTCAAATGCTATATTAGCAAAGTTTTATCATCAAAATATCGGGATTTTGATATTTACAATTATCAAAAAGAAAAGAAAAACGTATTAGTTCTTTAACGATTTTCGATTATAACGTTGGTACTGTTCCGAGAGTTTGAAATGTTTGCGTTGCGTGTTTCGGTCGACGAACGGACACTCGGGTGAGTGGTTAATTTTGCGAAGAATTGTCGATGGACGATGAACGAGGTCATACCTCCATGTTACTTAGTTCGTTTGTTTGTGCAAAGGCTCGCTGGAAACCCGTTACACCAGTGACGGCGAATTCCAGAGGTGGAATTTTAATTTCTCAATCCTGTTAACGCTTCGTTACATTCCTGACCATTTCGTTCATACAATGTTTCTTCATACATTTCGTTGGTCGTTTTAAAAACGTAAAATGCGGTAATACAAGGAGGACTAACTTTGCGTTTAACAGTATTGCTCTTATACCTTTAACAAAAATTTATAGTAAAATTTTCCAGGTTATTACACGTCATATTTTTTAAACTTAAATTACATTCGTCATAAATTCATCAATCTTTCTTATTTCATTAACTGAACATAGGGACAATTAAATTCGTGGTTCAAATTTATATATGTAGTTCAAAGTGACCTTTGCTCATTATTTCTCATAAAATCTGCTCTACCTGGAATTTCACGAAGATCATATCGTCCGGTTTCCTATCGTAAAATATTTTAAAACACAATTAAGTTTTCTGTTTTCACTTTAATAAATATTTGCAAAGGCTGTAACTTACATTTTTCTTATATTAACTGCTCGTTGGAAGCCATGATGTTTGTAATATGATGTATATTTCTCTTACCAGGGAAACTTTTGATTCTTTATGCAGCTGTATCTTTGATTCCGTTACCGTATTTAGTGTTTGTTAATTGAAGAAGGAAACTGTATCTTTCTATCTCTTTGTGCACTGCTCGAATATTATGCAACCGAAGGGTCCTTGCAATGTTGCCACTTTGCGACAATTCAAACGTTGCAATTATATAAATTCAGTGTAGTTTCAATTATTCTCTTGTCACGCGATCAACGTGGACGTTTCATTTCACATAATTATTATCTGTATATAGCTATCCGTTCATCATCTGTTCTCGTGATTACGAAAGTTTGTTTGGTTAACTTATTCATTGTTATCAAACCATTTTAATTCAATGATCTTTATACAATATAAAATATATTTAGATACATGTTAAAGGCTATTACATTAATATTTTTCCATTGATTAAACATGCGACATATGCAATCGATAAATAAAGCTTTTTTGCCGTGTTCTATTTTCAAATAGAAAATCGTAAAATGAAGATATATCAATTAAATTTCGTGTATAAACATGTATTTCCGTTCTGTATATCGTAGTTGAAACGACCTGATTCCGCATTCGCTCCGTAGCCATGCATCCGCGTGGGAGTTTAGCCACAGTAGTCGACGAGGTCGATCGATATCTCGAATTCAGTCTCCCTCCCCTTGCATCCCGAGAGACTGTCACGACCTCGAGGGTTGTTGGCCTCGTTTCAACCCCTCGCCGGAACGCGAACGTATACATGTCTGGAGACAAGTGCTGTTCTAAATAAGACATCAATTGGACAATAGGGAGATAATGGTTTTTCCTCGATTAATTATGAATAATTTTACAGGAGCTGATGAATATTCACAAAATTGATGTTATGTCTCTTTTATAATTTGATAAATTTTGTTCACGTTTCATTCGATAGAGATAAAAAAAGGCACATTTGTAGGCATATAGTATTGATATAGTACATCTATATTGTAGTGATACAAAATTGTGTAATCGTAAGATAAAGTCAATGAGAAAAGATTTGATCGAAGAATAATTATTTCAATAATTTTTAATAATTGTTTTAATTAACTATTTTTTGTAGAATTATCAGGAAATACGCAAAAGAAAATAATTTTGACGGCTTTGAAGCGTAGAAAGATCAAACTAAATGAGAGATTCAAGTCAACATTTAACAAAGAATTTTGTTCGCAAAAAATATTCAATAAGCAACTATACAACTATCGATTTGATGAATTTTATTTAAATAATGAGAGAATAAAATAAATTATTCTAAAGTAAATTAAATAAAGAATAAAATAAATAAAATAAAATAAAAATAAAGAAAGATTCCTTATATTGTTGCTCGACAAATTTTATCTTCGTTAGTTCGAGCGTTATTTCGAATGGAATCATCTTGAGTCACTATATACGCAATCACAGACGACGAGGGTGAAAAGCCCTTCACGGGTCACGCACTTAGGTTAGCCTTTTGCGCACTTGTGAAAGAAGTGGAGAACAGCAGCATACCACATAAAACATACATCCGCTTCCGCTTCTGACGTACATACATACTACTGGGTACGTGTTTCCTTTAAACAACGTAGGAGAAAGAATTATGAAGAATGAACGAAAGAACATTTTCGAAATGAAACAAATTAAACGTGAGAATCTGTAAAACGAGAAAAGCTTTTTATTCTTTTTGTTGAAATGAATAATCATGAGTATTATGCATAATATATAATATGTTAGAAAATTTAATTTAGCAGTTTGATATTTTAATTACATAAAATAGCACAAAGGGTCAAACAGAATTGGCTTCGTACTCGAGGACGCATTTGAGTTCGAACGTAGCCAACGACCTCAGACTACTTTGGTAGCCGCATAGTGTCCATACTGCCATTACTTGCACACCTCTTTCTTAAGGCTCTTCTATTTTGGTCTATCGATAGAATAAAAATACATGATCACATGGAATGGTGCCTCGGCTACATCTCGGGATACCTGGCTGCAGTTCGCAAGCCCTGTTTTCCTCTAACATAACTCTAAACTAATGGCCTGAAAGAGGTGAAAGCAAAAACTAATCTTAGAGTCTCGTCACGTGAAGAGAGTAAAAGGCGGCAAAGTGGTTGGATTTTCATTCACGGCGATGTTTTAACTCATTTCGTCAGCCTGCCACCGTGACTTTTCAAAGTTTCCTTATGTCAAATAGTCGAAAATTTATGGAAACCGCGTTGGGGTACGTTTACTCACGCACGTGAAGTTTCCAAATCAGTTTAGATATTTATATAAAGTTTTCCTAGAAATTTTAAGATAATCCTCTACATTTTTGTAAAAATACACATACATATTAATATCTCTAGAACTGTATTTTATACGTACGTTTTTAAGAACTTTTTCCATTGTTGTAACGATTGAAATTTCGTAAATATTTGCAATTTACTTATAGTCAACATATAAAATGAATTTATGAAGAATTAAAAATCTCAAACGTAACATCCGTACCTAAAGAAATTCTATTTAATGCGTCATAATATTGTTATAACAAAATACGTCATAAATAATTCGATTACATACTACGTCATTATTTTATCGCGTAACCGTTCGGTTCACGAGTATATTCCCGGCTACGTCATATTTACGTTTCATTGGAAATTTCAGCCACGACGGAGTTTTCTGCATGAAAGTGCTTTGATCCAACACCACGTATCGAAAATAGGACCTTCAATATTCGAATTTTAATGAAGAAATCATTTGTGTAAGCCACACGTACAAATTATATTTATTTACAGCATTTATCTAATATGTATTATGAAAAAACAATAATATCGGTGTTACTACTAATAGATATAACATCCTTTTATTTAACAATTATTTTTGTTAATAGCAGAGTTAAACACATGTTTTTGACCGATACGCGTGAAAGCTTTTCATAATAAACTCAAACAGCACGCATATGCCACGTGGTATTTTGCACAATCGAATAAAGGTTCAATTTGTAATTGTGAAATAGGTATCATATAACGAAACAGATAATTAATTTTAAAATGACTTGTAATGACTTTCATTCACATGTAAATACGCGTTTCCCGCGTGTGGTAAAAGTATTCATGACTAAAACAGTGAAATAATCATGTAATAAAGTCAACGTTTTATTTCGAGCGAGTTTTGAGTCGGGCTTAAGAGTATTACCAAAGTAAAATATTTCAAAAATGATTATTTAAAAGGAAATCATCGATTTTATTTCAATGGCATCAAATAAGTTACCAATTTTCTTACCTTGCTTTTCTTTTCTAAGAATAAATCAAGGCACTTGCGTGGCTGTTTGATAATGAAATCCACCACGCATTGTCAGTGTGTCAATGATAAAATCCTTGGCATTCCCTCATGACCTTGTATCCATACTGGGATCTTATTTTAGAATTATTGGCGTTATAAAGTCCTTCCTACATTGATTTTTTTATCGCATAATATAACGACTTTTAAAATGGTACATTCTGAAGCAAAGACAGAATGGCACAAAATATATCAGATTATTCTTTAAAGTATTTTAAATTTTATTTGCCCATTCTCCTGTATTTATACAGATTTTCTTTGCATTATTTTGACTTCTATTGTACCACCAAAATTATTCTCACGCTGCTATTTATTCATATATGTATATACTTAATTTCTCTATAGTTATAAATTTTAGTTTTGTAAACCATCAACATATCCTATACCGTATGCGATACCTTCACTGCTCTATTGACAAAGAAATTGTTTCCGTGTAAAGAAGTATAGCTGTAAAACAAATTACATAATCTATTACGTCGTGGAATCTCGGATTGGTCAAAATAAAGGATTCAGACCATGTACTGCGATCGTTTGGCTTTCTTTTCTCACGGGGAAAGTAAAAGTGACTATTTCGTGCCAAGGTGAGAGATCGACGGTGAAACTTATCGTGGATGTCCTTCGCAATTCGCGTTCGTGTGTTCCACATACTATATTCGTTCGTCAACTTGAAGACCTTTCCTACCAACGGATTTCCAGCGAGCCTTGTTTATATATTGTGGAATTCTGTCGGGGATTCCTTTCTTTCACGTCCTTGATCACTCCCTTGAGTACATGCTAATTAATGTGGATTCTCTTTCTATTGCAGTTGTAACGCATCAAAATAACAACATGTCTGTAACCACATCCGTGCAACCAGCTACTGAGAGTCTTTCTCGCCACGGGTGAGTTGCTTTATGACTTTTTGTGCATCGTATTTTATGATAAACAGAATTGTGCAAAGTGTAGCAGAGACAAATATGTTTATATGCAGTTCATTTATTTAGACAGAACAATTGCCGACAAGTTTAAAAAAAATAGGGAATACAAGGTTTTTGTATTTGTTCGTTTGGTTCCAAATCTTTTCTAATTTAAGTTATGCATCGCGATATCATATCCCATGGAAGCGGAAACCGATACATTTTTAAAACGACTACGTCTTTGTGGCTTCGTTTATTCGATCGATCCATTTTTTACCATTGCCAATTTTTTGGTGAGTCAGCCAAACAAAGCAACCAATAATGCTTCTGATTTCCACCGAATGATACGTGCCTATACAATACATATGCAGTTTAAATATATTCACATAATTCTTCCCTTATAAATATTTTTAACATCGATCTGTTGTTTTTAAATGAAACTACATACCTTTATCAATGTTAATTTATTAGGTATATATATCACGGTGCACTCGAAAATATTTGTGAAATATAAATTTGAATAATAATCTATTTATTCAAGGTTGAATATAAAGACAGAACATAATTGAGGCATATGAATATGTTTTTGCTTATTAAACGCTTTTTGTTTTATCATAGTGATTTGAAAATAAAAGAAAGAATTTATTCTTAACAAGTACCTCAGATATAATTATAGGGAATGCATAAGTTTATCAAGGCGAAAGCTCCTATGTCATAATATGATCGCTGTAGGAGGTATAGGATATTTACTATATCATAATGTAATTCACTAATAAAAAAAAAAGTGAAATTTGTACAACTTCGAACAAGAAACATTTGTTGTGTCATAATTTGATGACAAATTCGAAAAATGTCATTCGTGCTATACAAAACCGACAAGGATGACGATACGATATACAACTTCGTTTTACGTTTTTCACATGTACCTTCATAACTTTTTATAAATATGAATTTAATACAAATTTGAATATTCTACTAAATATCACATGCAAAATTTATTTATATTCTTAATATCTCAAAAAAAGTAGCCAACATGTATTTAAACCGAACATGCTGTATTTACACATACATTACTGCGTTAAAAACAGCAGAATCTGTAAGAGAGGTTTATAGAATTATTATTGTTAGCGGTATGTTATCTCTCTCTCTCTCTCTATCTCTTTATCTCTCTCTCTCTCTCTCTCTCTCTCTCGTTTTTGCATAATGCAATGACGTGCCCACGATATCTGTACCTGTTACGCTACTGTACTAGGAAACCACGAAGGACAACTTTAGCAAAGGAAATTGTCGGATCACTCGTAATAGACGCTAGATTTCAACCTATACTATTGTTCTGCTGCGTTTTATTTTGAGGCTAGTAAAGTATTGCATAGTTTCGTACAAATCATTGTTGCAGTTTATTGTTTGTATGTCTAGAAGTAAAATATATTTTCTAACATTTAGCTTTCGTGCATGCCTTACAACAAGCTGCGGTAAACATAAAGAGTCATGTGTGCTATGCATTGTTTTGTTATTTTTGAACGATTTGAACAATCTTATGTCTGACTCTATAAAGATCTAATTCTTTTGTTCTCTATAACGGACTTTGCAAATTTAGTTATTTATCTTTCTGTTATATTGATCTTCTACCGTCGTGTCAATTTAATATCAAGGGATAGATTAGGTTCAGAAAATGAGAGACGTGGGAGGATTATATGCAACGATAGTTTGTAGAAGAAAGTAAGGTACCAAATCGAAAACTTTGTTACCAATTATATCTGGAAGTCTCGACTGTGTTATCTGGACAAGAAGAAGATCAAAGTCAGTTCCCTATTGAAAAATATTTTATCGTGGAATTCCTATGAATGTTGATACAGATTATTTATATTAAGCAAGGAAAAATACTAGCAACTTATAAATATACCAAAAAATTAATGAATATTAAAAGTGTTTCAAAGTAGAATTTAAATGTTTAGGAAAAATTGATCGAACAGCGTGTCGATAAAATGGATGGTATTTTCTCTTCTCTTCTTTCTCTTTTATATTTTCCATTTTTCTAAATTTTTTAATTTATTTTCATGTCCAAATTGCTGATTCAAATGCATGCTGTAGGAATTTCGAAAGACCGTTATTGACGGATTATTCGAGTATACGGAGTATACAGGGAGAGAAACCTCGACCGACATTCGGATCCGGATCTGATTTGCTTGTGAGACACGACTACTTTTTCAAGCAGCAATTAAATTATTTGGGTCGTTTGTAAATTCTTTATGTTTTGAATCTCGCGTTGAAAATATGAATATTTTGGTGGAATTTCGATGGTAGATTAAATAATGCCAAACGAAATGTAGTTGGTAAACTGTTTTCCGAAGACGATGATGAATTTTCACGAAAAGAAATGATATCTGCGCGTAAATTTTCCAACTCAAGAATTCTCTAACCAAGCACTCGGTTGCAACATCCTTATAAATTCAATTTAAAATTTCTTAAGGTTACCACTAACTATTTTAACTCATGACATTAAACGCTTTAACTTAACTTCGTGCATTGTTTTGTTCAGAAGTTCATAAGACTTGTATCCACATGGTATATACCATGAAGTATTTTACAGTGCGTTACTTAGTTTTGTCGCCATTAATTAATACTTGGCGCCAGCCGGAAATTCTCGAAATTGCTGCGCAAGAGAGAGAGAGAGAGAGAGAGAGAAAGGCAGACGTTTGATCCTTCAGCCTACACAGCCACGTTGATTCCCGTGTAATGAGTGAGCTGCATATGGAAGTTCGTTTCATATTTTTGTACACTGTTCGAAGGGCAGTCGATAATACGAAATGATTTTGTTTGTGTTGGCCTATCTGAATGCAATAGCCTCGAAAGAAGTGAACAGTACGGAGTTTACAGCGTAAGTCAATAGATTAATCTGATGTCTTAGATCGTCGCGCCAGTGTAAGGAAGATAAGAAAAAAGAAACTTACGGGAAACCCCCGTCAATACATTAACGTATATTCAAGTTAATGAACATATTTCATGATTGGAATGGAATCAAATGATTACATTTCCATAATTGCTTTGTGTGTAAATTAAAAAAAATTTGTTAGCCTAAGTATGTTTGAAATGTATACGTGATAAATTAAAATCTAATTTCGGTGGGAAAAATCTGAATCAGAACATTATAGCACAAAAATTGTTATTGCTAAACATAAATTAAGAAAGTAATAATTTCTAAATTATAGAACGTTTGTATCTCGTACATTTTTATCTTATATTCTTATCAATTCATCTTATTGATTATACTGGTTTATATTTACACGATTAATGCCGTAAAATGACTACATATCTATTGTTTTAAGATTCGTATAAGTTGATAAAAAGATAAATGGTTCACACATTTTATAAAGGACATAAGAAAAAAATAATATTTGATCTTAACATACATTTCATTGTTTATATTTTAGTGCATTTAAAAACGTGTGAATATTTTTAGCATAAATTTTAGGTATACCAAAAACAATAATTTAAGTTTTTATTGCATAGTTACTCTTTTTATTAAATAATAACAGATATTTACACCATTTTCAAAATCAATTAAATTCATTTATTCTTGATCAACTATAATTTCATGTAAGTGACTTATACGTCACTTGACGCCAGAAACATGACCTATATTCAAACGAGTTATCCCAATATTGCAACAAATCTTTGCATAAAATGCAAACAACTGTTTTCTAGTTTTATCCAGTTCTCATCTTATTTTCTTTTCCTGGATTCCTTGAAAAATTCTGAAGTGTTAGAGCCCATATGAGTTCGTAGTAGAAAAGAAAAACAGTAGAGCTCGATTTACCGATTCTGAGATTTGCACGTCATTCTTTCTCATATGCGCATAAACTTACACGAACGCTTATTACGCGCTCGTCCACGTTACTATCACGTGAAAGGAACGTTTTTCTTCCTGATTTCCATGCTGCATATGTTAACATATATATATATGCATCCATACTTAGTGGATTATCCTTCTTCCTACTTCTTTTTTGTTCCACCAATTTTCTATTTTCTCGAATGTTCAGAATTATCACATGATCATGATTTAGGTAGACGAACACTCAAAACACGATAAGCAGGATGGAAGATTTCAGCTGATACTCTTGTTCAATTGTCTACTGATCGATATATGGATCAATTTTCGTTATCTATTAATTCTTTCTTTTTCTTTTATTAAATTGGATGATTAACTGTTTGAGTCCCAGGGGTCTTTGAAAAAACAGGATCGAAAAAATATTATTATATATGCGTACTATTTGAAGTTTTGTTCAATAAAAATTATTGAGAAGAAGTCGTCCGTAACGTTCAAATGTACTGGGTCTTTTTGATACAAAATCTAAACAGCGCGATCGCGCTGCTTGCGACTCAAACGGTAAAGGACACTGTCCACAGAATCCTGTGAATAAGTTTGTATTTTAATTGACAAAATGTTAAGTGTAAAATCTTGCGAAGAAAGATTGAATTAGCTTTTATTTGGTATCCTAGTTTATAATTAATTGCTATATTCATTGTAAGTAGTGGTCATATATTTCAATTGACAGCCAGAAAGGCAAACACTTATCTTTCGAATGAGGCTTATGTAAAGTATGCCGATTATCGATTGACGTGAGTAGTGAACATCCTAACGAATATCTTCAAGGACAGCCTTTCAGTTTAGTTGAATCATATTTGACAGTCTATTTTAGTTTAAAAAATCTAATTTACCTATGGTCGTTTGATAAATTGTGCCATGTTATAAATTCCGCATATTTTTCAATAGGAAGAATATAGTATTGAAAATGCTTTTAACAGAAAACATTTCCCTCTGCATATACTGTCTTTATTTTTCCTATTTAATAGAGCAAAAGTGGATTAAAATTCACAATTCGTGTTTATATACAGTAATCTTTAACAAAATGATTTAAATCTTTCTTTGAAATTCTTTCCTTCGTTACGTAAAGCCGTTTATTCATACCAGGATAAAAGAGTGATTATATAATTGTGATTATCTAACTTATTTCGTGCGGATTGTTTAAAAGTGTAATTAAAATATAAAAATGGTGGCGATGTGAAAGGAAATTAAATATTTGAAAAAAGCAATAAAAATCCGATCATTTTGATAGCTATATTTATAATAAATATAATAGCTATAGTTTAGATTAAATGAAGTATATAAACATTAATAAGGAAACTGATGCATTCTATATTAAAAATCCGCATTTATTTTGTTTCTTCAGAAGCAATATCTCTTTATCCTGCCATAGTTCATGCGGGAGCGTCGACGATGGCCTCCAAGGATCTCATCCTCAGTATCAAGATACGATCCTTACTATTGAGGAACTTCGTGCTCAACTAAACTCCTGCTTCACGTGAGTTTCCATTCCGTTCTAAATTATAAATTTGTTGTGCAGAGTTGCATATGAAAACTAATTCTGCTACAATTATAATTAATAAATAAGAAATGAGAAATTTTCGTTAAAAAAAATTATTTTCTTGCTCTTCTTCGTTCTTATTATTTTTTTCCTTATTTGCACGTTATAACAGAGTAATTAAAAAAAGTCATCAAACTCCATTAGGACAGATTGATGTAGAGATAATTTAGAAGTTTTTTCTATGAACTTTGAAAATGAACAGTCTAGAATTGGGAATATGAAATACAAATTAACTCGAAACTTTTTCATATCTACATTTGATGATAAATTTTCATTTACAATTTAAGAAGATTTCATTATAAAATTTAATAGATTAAATTATTCAGAAATAGATTTTAATAGTGAATACTTCTCCATGATCAAAACTTGAAACATAAGGATGTTCTAAATTTTTAAAGAATAGGTATTCCCAAAATACATTAAAATACAAAAATTTAAAGATATAAAGGGCAAACTGCTTTGTATCCAACTTAGATATATTAAAGTTTTAGAAGTCAAAATTTAATCCATAATTCATTAAAAGATACGCTAAAATTATAGGTTGCATCAAGCGCACATGTCGACAATAGCAAGAAAATGATGTATGAAATTTGATAATTACTTATCTGTTACGTCAAAAGTAATATATACAGTCGTACTACACGTCTCCATGTTAAACGAGAGAAATTGATAAATGTTGTAGTTAGCTCAAAAGTAGAAGCTATCAGAAATAATGCACTTGACTGGGTCCTTCTTCGTATAATTTTTAATATAAGCTAGGAATTACACACTCTCGTTAGGCTATTGACTTCTGTAATCGTCTTAAAATCATTCTGTATGCGCTATTTCTGTCATTTCGCTTGACGATCAAGTATTGAGAGTGATTAAGACCGCGCTTTATATGTACATTAACATATGCTTGTATGTATTAGCGCGAACAGCAAGGATCCTGAGAACGGTTTGTAATTGGCTAAGCAAAGTTGAACTCTTGTCTTGACGTCGAGTCGATAATAATAGGTCGGTAATAGAATCCGACATGATCCGGAGTCGCGATGATTAAATATGTTTTAGACGTTGGTCGCGTATTAGACGCATCAAATGCCATGGAGAAATCCGATTTAAACTCCGTAATTCTTGAAATCCATTGTTCCAATAGAATCTGATTATTACGTCACTGGTACTTTGGTGTGAATGATTCAAAATGGTTGATTTGGTTGAAAATGTTACTGCGACCTTGTAAAATTCTAGAAATTTTTCAATTTTATTGTCGTTTTTTAAAACTTTATTATTTTTAAAGATGTACCTGTCTTAAAAATTAAATATTCCTTAAAAAATATATATAATCTTTTTAAATGTCACGTATATTCAAAGCCTTGTACATTTACTTTAAACGCATAATAAATATTAGGTTGTCCCAAAAGTTTCTTTCGTTTTATAAGGAAATAATAGATACACAACATTTTTTGTTTTATATTATTTTATTGAATTCTGTATGATCCATTTTGTTGCAATAGAACAAAAAATGTTGTGCATCTATTATTTCCTTATAAAACGAAAGAAACTTCTGGGCTATTTAATATCTAGTTTATATAAATTTAGAAATATATATGTAACTTACATATTGCTACACGTACGTACTCAAGAGCTCGCGCGATGCAGTGCACTGAGATTGAACTTAAGACATTTTCGTAACCTATTGGATTTACAATTACTTCCACCTTATGATTTTATAATTATAGAAATAAGATATCAAGAGACTATATTATCCAGTCGAGTTACTTTTTTCGATTAACGTAACATACATTTGATAACAAAATAATAATTTTTAGTATTTTGATTAACAGAAAGAGGACAGGCAGATTATTTCTATCTTATGATATTATATTTTTCCACGTTATAGATACGAAAGAAATTGATCCTTCTCTCGTAAGTCTAAAACATCATAAACTCTTTCATTAAAGACGTTTTTTATTTATAGATGTGGGGTTTCGTGGAGCGAAGAACATGTCTCTCTGGACTGCAGCGAATGCGGTGGCTATTCCCTTCAGCGGCCGTGCCCACTTTGTGACGGACGTTGTCGCACCTCGTGGAAACGCGACCTTACTATGGTATATATCTATTTCTTCTCTTAACTATAATATACCCTGTAAATGCCGTAAAATTAGGACTCATTAGCGTAGAAATAAGAAATGCAAATCTGCTTCCCTTAAAAAGATAAATAAACTTTTATTTTTAATCCGAGCACAATGAACTTAATAATGTTAGGCGTGTCTCGACAAAGAATTAAAATAGAAAAAAGCACAATATAGAATATTATAGAATAATAAAATCAATTTTTATGTTTTAATCAGATGTTCGATATTAGCTGTAAGACGACTAGTTGTACTCTTATCGATTTTGCGCATGACATCTATAATAGCCTCGTGTTACCATGAAGGTCATATTAACGACTGCCTTGTTCGTGATAAGTTCTAAAAGTTGGTTACGCGAAGCAGCCGATAAATGCTAAGCTTAAACAATAAAGCTTTTTTAGCTCCTTTTTTAATCAATAAATGAAGATCAAGAAATTGCATATAAGAATATAACGAAGAATGAACATGATGTAAATAGCTACATAAATAAAGAATATACAAAATTTTATAATGAATATAAAATTTTAAGTACAAAAAATGAGTTTCTAAAGAAATAGATATTTTAAAAATAGAAGAACTATGATATTTTTTATCAGGAAGTATACAAGTTCTATAAATTATATTGTAACTTTCTATGAACAATTAGAACTAATGAAATTGCAATTGATATCGGTATATTAAAAATAGCGTAACTGTCTGTTGTAAAAAGAATTATATATGTATATATAGTTATAATTTATAACATATGGCTATAATTTATTATAATATGTAGCTATATTTTCAAAAATACCATGCATGCAACGACGTAGCACATTTGTCTTTTTGAAACTAAGTAAAATGTTCATCTATTATAGATCATTATAGTATAATAAAATGAATGAATCAAGAATATAGAAAAATAAATTTTTTTATTTTACAGTCGCACGCCAGTGGTAAAGCAAGATGGATTGGTGAATGTGGATTAAGTTGCGGTCCTTCCATCGAGGAGCCATTGGTGCCTGCGTTGGAAAAACTGCGAGCTACGTCGTGAACGATGTTCAGCAACAAATGCATAGAGAGACGTCGTCGTGTACCGTCAACCATGCACAAGACTTAATCCATCACCATCCATATAGCGTCACCCCACCACCATTGTGCGAGTCGGAAATGTGTGAATGTGGATTTTGGATGTATAAATGATACATTATGTTCCTGAGGAGCGAGAACGGAACGGACAACATCGAACAATGAATCCCGTTCTTCTTCCATGGCTTCATGTTTGATGATGCATTACCATGAACGGTCGATTAGCGAAGAATTTTCTGAGAGCTTAAGCAAAGGTCACCATCTTCATCGTCATCGGGAATTCAAGAGACATTTGGGTTTAAAAAGGCGAAGAACTACTGCGTGGAATTTTCGCTACTGACGATTGCTTCTTGATAGATCAAGAAATATGATACAATACCACGTTCGATCTCTTTGTATTACTAGAAGTTTTGAATCGCGTTTCATTGGGAATATATATTAGCCGCTGAAACTTTAATTGAATTAATAGTTAAAATGATTTCGCCTCTCAGAAACAATTGACCGACAAACTGATACAGCCTGTGTGCTTTTGGAAGAATTAATCAGGGCTGTAATCACATTTCGTTGATAGTGGTCGGTTAGCGGATATCCTCGTTAATTGATAAATATTGGTGCAACATTGTTTGAATTCAGTACATAAGTTTTTATATATCTTTCACTACAATGAAACGCTGCTATATTTTGACAAAAGTAGCGAGAAAATACTTATCCAAAATGATAGTAGAGCGTGAATAAGTAGTTCCAAAATGCGCGCGCATGCGTGTATATCACGATTTTACGGATCTACAATAAGTATTTTCACGCTTATTTTGTGACGAAAAACTACAATTTAGACTTTTCTTTATTAGCTACTGTAAAATTGGTCTCGAAAACACACAACTTTCGAGGTTTAAGTACCATTTTACGGGATTATAAAGCAAAATGAATTTCTGTTATTAGATCAATTTGTAAAAAGATAGTATCTTGGATCAGTGTAGTTTAAAAGATATGAAACGAGAAGATTAATATCTGAAAGAATGGCATATGTATTTATTATTAGATTTACGGAATCAAAATTAGGAGTTAAATTTTAATTGAAAGCTGGATAAACTATATCTTTTTCAAAAATAACATACATTATATTCAAATAATTGCTTGATAATTATGAGGAACTTGCAATATAACGCGCAAGAAGAGTTTATCTAAAATTTGAAGACGTATTAACTTCAGACAAAATTAAATAACCTAATCCATAACCTCACATCAATCTAACATCATAGACCTATACTATTAAATTATAAATGGAAGCTTTCTATTGTATACGATGGAAATACGTACAGAGTGGTAAAAGATTGATTTCATAGAGATATAGGAACTTCTGTATATTATACTAAATATAATACGTCTTCATTTGCGATTGCACTCTTAAATGTTTGTGCTAAGTGCCAAGAAACACAAAAATTAACCTAAGAAGCAGAACTCTGAAAAATCAATCAGTATAGAAAGCTAGTAAACGCGAATTAAATTTCTTTTTATGAGTTAAAAATATACCACGTTTCCAATGGAAAAATTTTCAACTTTAAATAACCGTATGTACGACAATTTTATTGTAAAATACGATTTTAGATTTGTGAAGTTAAAAGTAGCTAAATAATACGTCACTCTCTACTATTTTCCACGTAATAATATGTTTCTACTCCGTTTTAGCTAAATAATGTATATGTAGCTTATATGAAAAAACGATCAAAAAGAAGCATTTATGTTGGTGCCAATAATTTTATTGAATTTATACCATTTCATTCATTTCTTAAACCGTTCACCGAAATGTTTTTAATATTAGTTTTCGTGAAATGATTGTATAATTTATGCACGATTCATTTCTGAACATATCTGTATATTTCTTGACAGTGTAATATTTCGTATGTGAGAACATG
Source organism: Bombus terrestris (assembly GCF_910591885.1). Taxonomy (NCBI): domain Eukaryota; kingdom Metazoa; phylum Arthropoda; class Insecta; order Hymenoptera; family Apidae; genus Bombus; species Bombus terrestris. Next base: position 17,853,101 of record NC_063271.1, on the reverse strand, counting down.
TTCATCAAGTCCATGCTCATTTATATTAAACTATAACTCATGAACATTTTCTGAAGTATTAGCCTAGCTGCAAGCTTTAGTTTAATGCTTTAGAAAAAACGTTTGGTAGCAATTTTTATTTAATCAATAAAATTCTTATTTATGACCAAAACATTAAAATTATTATTATGGGTTTAATAAACGATATTCGTCAAAAAAAGTTGGTGTTATTTATAAACACAAAATAACAATAAATAACACATATATACAACAAAATAATCATACATATGAAAAGTAAAATTTTATACACGCAAGGCACGCATAATTTACGCAGCAGAATAATTTTTTATAAAAATAATATAGTAAATAAAAAGGAGTATATGAAGGTTTCTCTTTTATTGACAATTTTATGTACATTTTTATTATGCTGTGTAGCATATCCACTCATGTTGGATTATATCAAAGTACATTATTCTGTTTATGCACTTTCTTATTTCAAGATTACTTATTTGTATATTTCATGAAATATATAGTACGATAAAAATAATACACTGCTGTAATAGCCAATGTAGAAATAGATTGATCATCAAAGAAGATACAAACCATACTATATATTGAATGCTGAAATAAGTACTGAAATAAGCACTCCAAACTAAAAACATGGACAAAATTATGCTATATCAGAAAAGAATGAATTTTACTATCAAATATCAAATACTGGGGAGTTTTGATCACAAACACATTAAGTCTAGTTGTTGCTCTTTAATTAAGACTGTTTCTATATTGACCTGTGAACTTTAAGTATATAGCCGCATTGAAAGTGGCATACTTTTGCTGTACAATTTTTAGAGAATATTAACTCATAAATTATCGTACAAAATATCTCCATTATATAGTTCTTAATATTATTGGGTACAATTTGCAAAACTGTTCGGTAGAAAAAGACATTCCGACTGAGAATTACACAAAGAGACAAATACTGAAAAGACTACATAAAGGTAAGGGCAACGTTGCTCTTTAAAAAATCTGTGCGTGAAATTATTTGCTGCCTAAATCACGCTAAAATATTTTACTATTTAGTTTACATAAACGCAGCACTGATTTGCTAAGAGATCGGTCAAACTCTTCTTTGAAATAATAAAGAGAATCTCAGCACCATTATCCTACAAGGACAACTAATCTTGCTTGCAACGCGTGCAAGTATTGACAAGAATTACACTTTGGTGTACGACATGGTTCACGTGCAGTAATAAATAAAGTTGCTGCATTGTAGTGATAGGATATTGGTAACTTCTTCTTGTCGATCGTTCCGTCCTGTACAAAAATTAAACAATTGTACGGACAATTTTACAATACATGACCATGAACAAATTTCATTAAAAGACTAGGACAGGCTAAAATTATATATTTACTTCGAACAGAATTCTAGTAGGAACGAATTGCAGGTGGAACCGTCGCACATTCTTGTTTATCTAGAGTACTATCTATAACTGGTCTGAACTCAATAGATACCTGAAAAATTTAGTTTAATTTAATAAGCTATTTAAAAAGAAAGTGAATATAATTTGAATATAATTTGATATTTACTTCGCCTGTTCGGGGGTTGATTTTTGTAAGTGTGTGTTTTCGCCAATGTTGATCCAGTGATTTGGGCTTCTGGTTTCCTATCGGTTTACTATAATCGTATTCATCGATTCTATCTTTAAAATCTTCACGTGCATGAGCCCCGCGACTTTCTTTCCTATTTTCCGCAGCTACTATTGTTTGCATAGCATTGATCATTAAGTTTTGTAATTCAAGAGACTCTACAAGATCAGAATTCCAGATCATAGATTTGTCCGACACCTTCAGATCGCTCAACTTGTTGTATAAAGCAGACATCTTCTGACAGCCTAGTAGAATTAAAAAATATTTTAGTTTTAAATCGCTATTTATAATATTTCTACAACAATTCTAAATTAAATTAAATTAATTTTCAATTGAATTTCTACCTTCTTGTAATGTTTCAGCTGTTCTGAATACGGCTGCATGGGTTTGCATAGTTTTCTGCATGCTTAATCTCAATTCTGCCGTAGAAATACTGCCATTTGCATTTCTAACCCAATCCAAATTTGCTACACTTTCTTCTCCAGCATTCTAAAACATATATTAATTACAATAATCGGATTTTGCATTATACTAATCGATAATCATTGCAGAAACATGTCACTAACAGGTTTCAGAGGACCAATAATTTCTCCTGGCTTATTTTCCGCTGCGATTGTTTTAGCACAAGCACGACCAAACACAACTAAATCTAATAATGAATTTGCACCAAGACGATTGGCACCATGAACAGATGCGCAAGCTGATTCTCCACAGGCATATAGTCCAGGCACAACTGTATCCTGGTCATTTTTTCTTGTTAGAACCTGACCTTTGTAGTTTGTAGGTATTCCTCCTATATAATTAAATTTTTAATAATATGAAATTGTTATCTAATAGGCTTACATTACTTTTAACATTTAATAATGTATCTTTCTTTTAGGATCGAAATTTAAAAACAAAACTGGGGACATACCCATATTATAATGTACCGTAGGTATAACAGGAATAGGTTCTCTTGTTACATCAACTCCAGCAAATATCATTGCTGTTTCTGAAATACCAGGTAGCCTGGCTGCTAACTGTTCAGGAGGTAAATGATGGAGTTGCAAATAGATATGATCTTTCTCTGGACCAACACCTCTAAATAAAATTAAGTCATAATCATAATATTGATAAATAAACCATCGTTAATCTCATATAACTCTTTTATAAGCTATCAAAAAACTATGCAGTTAGTGTATCTAAATTTTTAGTGATGAAATAAAATAAATCAATATAAATAAATATAAATTTTATGTTTATAATAAACTTTGACTAAAGTCTAGTTTTTATCTGTTTTTATCATAAGAATTTTTAAGATTGCACGATTACTTAGTAGAGAAATTACCCAAATGTTTAATATAAACAGTAATAAATCGTATAATGATATTCAGTGCAGATAGTAAAAGAATTTTCCATTTATTTTGCCTCAAAGAAATCATGTATTTCCACTTTTGTATGATTTCAGAATAATCTATATATGTATGTATATATTTATACGACTTACCTGCCTTCCCGGATTTCTATAGTCATAGACCTAGATACAACGTCCCTAGAGGCTAAATCTTTCGCGACTGGTGCATAACGTTCCATAAACCTTTCACCTTCACTATTAACGAGATAGCCTCCTTCACCGCGACTGCCTTCTGTGATGAGGCAACCAGCTCCATATATTCCTAAAATCAGAAATAATGTTATAAATATATCATAAACGAATGTAGGAATTAAATCAATGTTTACACATTATTTTGTACCAGTAGGATGGAATTGCACAAATTCCAAGTCCTGATTTGGCAAATTAGCTCTAGATATCATTGCAGTGCCATCACCAGTGCATGTATGAGCAGATGTACAAGAAAAATATGCACGCCCATAGCCTCCAGTTGCTAGTACCGTGTTTTTAGCATGAAAACGATGGAGTGTACCATCCTCCAAACAAAGAGCAATCACACCTCTGCACTCTCCATCCTCCATTAGTAAATCCAGAGCAAAGTATTCGACAAAATAGTTGCACTCATAGCTTAATGATTGACCGTATAATGTATGAAGTAGAGAATGACCTGTTCTGTCTGCTACACAGCAACATCTGTGAGCTTGACCACCTTTCCCAAATTTCAGGGATTGTCCACCAAAAGCACGTTGATATATTTTACCTAAAATAAGAATAATTATTTCAGAAAAAATTGGATTTTCATACTACATATACATAATAAGGTCACCTTTTTGTGATTAATATTTCTGATTATTCTATAAATTTATAGAATATTTCATCTATAAATTTATCTTTTATCATTATAAATATCACTCTGAAGTTGAAACTATACAACAAATAAGCATATTCACATTACTAGTAAGAGTACAACAATACCTAGGTATTAGCTGGAAATGACATAATGAGGTCATAAATTGAGACATTTAAGGGGAGATAAGGAGCTCGAATTGTGGGTGACCCTTGTTCAGGGCTGTATAATAACAACTCAGAATTATTTCTTCCTTTCAAGTAGGTATGTTGGCGGTAGAGAATTCTCTGGCAACACTGGCCACAGAATGCATACAGCCCTGAGTGCGGCTAGATCAATCGATATCACCGTTTAATGTTTTACGTTTTAATTTACGACCTCACTATATCGCTTCTAACTATGATACATGGCAACCGTAAAATGTGATTTGTTATTTTTAAACGTCAATTATAAATTCTTATCAATATTGTTTTTGATAGTTATAAATTTTGGTAGTAACAATACCTACGTCTTTAGAATAACAGGTTCGTGAGTGAAAAATGCTTAGGTATTATTATAAACATTGAAAAATTACGAATTATATGGATTTCAACTATGGATAAATCTATAAACCAGAAGCAAAATTATGGATCTGCTGAAAAGAATAGCAAAGACGAAGAGTATAAAACAGATAATCAGATTGAAAAAATAAAAGAATCTGAATCAAATTATAGACTGAAGTCAAATAAGTAATTTGTACACTTTTAGATATTTTTATGACTGATTTGTTATAAATTGATTAATTGATTATCATTATATAAACAATTACTGTTTATATTTAATATTTGTATAGTTCAAATCAAAGAACCCATTCTCGTTCTCGTTCACCATGTAAGAATTCCAAACAATGGATAAGTTCAAATGCTTTCATAAATTTTGTTCAGGACTTCAGACAAGTAATTAAGTATATAAAAAATCTATTCTTGCTTATCAATAAAAAAAATTACATTTACAGAATCTTACTGGTGTCAGAAGTACAAAAATATTCCAGATAGCTGGTGAAAGATGGAAAAAAATGCCTTTTGAAGAAAAACAACCATATATAAAGGCAGCTATGAATATTAAAAATGAAAAGCAAAATCAACGAAAGATTGAAAACATAAATAACGTCGTTAATACAAATACAGAACAACCAAAGAATGAAGATACACAAAAACAAGAAAAAACTGGCAAGAGAGAAAGAAAGAAAAGGGTTAATACTTCATTTGCTTAAATTAATTAAAACCTTTTATCTCTTACACAGTATGTATTATAGTATAGGTCTTTAATTATAGGAAGCAAAAAAATCTATTAAGAATAAAAGTAATACTGAATCAGATGATGAATCAATCTCTTCTGGTACAACAGCCACAAATACAAGTGAAGATATGTCGGATATGAGTTCATAAATACAATACAATCAGTTATATAAATGTGATGGTATTTATAACCAATTGATATTTTGATAACTTTTCTCATTGTGTAACTTATTATTAATAAGAGTCAAACTTTTCATATATAGTAAAATTTTTCATTTGTATTAAAATATATTTATGATCCATGCAAAATTTAAAATGATACATTTACTTTTTATATAAAACACACAACGTTGCCTATATTTTATAAACAATATTACCATCTGAAGTTCGACTGAAAGGCATGCCACAATTCTCCAATTCAATGACTGCCTTTGGTGCTTCACGTGTCATATAATGAATAGCATCCTGATCACCCAACCAGTCAGATCCCTTAACTGTGTCATACATGTGCCACTGCCAGTTATCTTCCTCCATATTACCTAATGCAGCATTGATACCTCCTTGAGCAGCAACAGTATGTGACCTTGTAGGAAATAGTTTAGTAATGACCGCTGTTTTGAATCCTTCAGCGACTAAGCCATAAGCTGCACGCAATCCTGCTCCACCAGCACCCACAACAACAGCATCATAAGTATGATCTATTAATGGATAATGCTTAGAAACATTGTCTGAGATTTTTGCAGCTTTGCCATCTGGTGTATAATGAAGTTTGCGATTTGTAATAACTGGTAATCCAAATTTGTTCTGAAATAACATGAAAGCATGATAAAAAAATTGGTTAGGACAAATAGATATCACATGTGATAATTATACAAAATCATGACTGAATCTTATACGTATAGTGTCTGCACATAGCAAGTGTGCGTATGCATAGACTTATACATATATATAGCATAATCACATTGCATTAATATTCTATTTATAAAACACGAAACAGTTTTAGAAACTGAATTGAAAAAAGTAAGGTGACACTGTTTAAATCATTACAAAACGCAATTCGCTTTAATAAATGATTTGGCCGTACTTTAATACGTAACATGTCACTCGTGATATACTGATTTTTAGTGACATTGCAACATGAACGATATCTGACCGAAGATTTAATCTCGAGTAATATTTTTCGTAATAAAACTACATTTTGACAAATTTTTTTAGAGATACATAAAAATAAACCTAATTTACAATAATCTTTAAAAATTTGTTGTGATAACAATAGTTTGCTAGTATTGTGATAGAAATATAATAATAATATGTAAAATTATGTAATTAATTAAGACGCATGATTGTCCTGTATCATAAACAAGGTTAATTGCGTTTCGTGCAATTTTATCGAAATGTACTGAAATATTATTAATGGGCTATCATTTATTGAATGTATCATATAAATGATTAAAAAGTTGTTATATACCGAAAAGTAATTATCCTTATCGAATTGAAAATGTTTTCATAATGAGGCTATAGAATAGAGCTATGTATTACCCGATGAACATCATTTACCATATGGAGGCTAAGAGAAATGATATGATATACTAGGTATACTGCACTTAAATTTCAATTTTATACACTTTCAATCATACTAAAGTCATGTTGAAAAAAATGGCTAGTGGTTATAAAATTGAATATTTAATACGAAACAAATTAATAGAATGAAAACCAAATAATTATCTAAAATAGATCTATTATGCTATTATTTGTGATTAATATAGTATGATGAATATAAAAAAAGAAATTCGAAGATAATAAAGTTAATGAATTAACATATGAAATGATATTTAAAGAGTGTAATTTCGCGCTAATGTCAGTTTCCCGTGCCGGTAGTTTATCCGCAATTATAATTAAACTTCTAAAGTAAGATACGGCAATTGTTTTCATTGTCACGTATTTAAGGTCGGTATCAAAGTGAAGAATAGACAAAAAAATATTTGTTTAGTGAAGATAACGGAAATTAGAATCATTGTTATCAACTTTGCAGTGAAAATCATGATTATTGTATAGGCCGGCTATTGTGGGGTGGCGCGTACGAAATGAAAGAAGTGCGGTAAGAAAAGACGTTAGAATCGTCTGCTAAACGTCCTCCTGTCTAGCTTGAATTTATTTAAATCACTATTATTTTAATCAGCATGTTTCCAGTATTTATTTATTCATTCACGACTTTTAGACAGTTTCAAAAGACTAATGTTTATAACGAAAAATATTTTGCGAGAGAATCGATACAGGTATTCGTTAAGACATGTTAGTAAACTTACGTAATTGATCAACGCCAAGTATTATATAGCAGGTACATCATTGTTAGATTAAAAATTATATAACTTAACGAAAATCGGCTTACCAACGTCGTTGTGGGAGGGTTTCTCGCCAGTAAAGACGAAAGCTTCAAAAGACTACTCATCTCGGTATAATGTCACTTGTTCAGGTGAAAATGTTATTATTAACAATGACACGCGCACCTCTTTATTGAATGCGCGATTTGGCTTCACCGTGCAAATGCTAATATTTGTTAACTTCACTCCCGCACTTCTCGCACGGCGACGTGAAGTGTACAAGTCGGTTGAGTACCGACTACTGGCGGAAGCTTCCTGACGAATATCAGTGCTGCCAATCCTATCGTCACGAGATAACCTCATTTGTAAGGTACGCGTTCATTTTTTGCTTCAATCTCATTGTTTTTCATTCATACACTTTATCTGTTTTTAGCATTTTTAACGTATAATTGTTTTAATATTAATTCTTTGTCCCTCGAAATTTCAAAGTTAACGTCACAAATAATAGTTAACCGTAGGCGGGAAAATTAAACGATACCGCGAAAGAAATCAAGCGGTTCTCATTTCGTTTTACATACGATGGGGTGTTAACGGTATTTTGAATTATGTAGCAATACGAGTGCGTGGGTTCTAAAGGGAAAGTAACTCGATATAATCTGTGTAATGTACATCATTTACCTGTGCTCTAAGGAATGAATATTAAACTAAAAAGTCTAAATAATTCAAACTCTATCGATAAATCACTACAAGTAGGCATCGATATAAATTAAAAATGCTAGTGAAAGTTACAGAACTTTGACAATAGAGAGGTAAATCTATTCATATTTGTATATAGTCATTGTTTTTTGAATTTAAATTTAGCCATTCATTACTTGGTGAAATATCGATCATACCAAATTGGTTTCAAAATATGCACATGTATTACGATGTTTCAGAAAAGTTCAGAATCTATAATTGTTTGTGTTTCGAATTCCACAGCCATTGATTTCGTAAAAATTCTCACGCTTTATGAGGTTGTTAACACAGCTGCTAACGGTGCCTATGCCTAACCGAGCTTTATTTCCTGTAGTACAGGGAGAAAGAAAAAAAAATGAGAAAGATTTGTCGTACTCCGGGGTTAGCGGTACGGCGCATGTTTCGTTTCCCTATTGGTTGATTCTTTGTAGGCTCGTCTCTATATACATAGGTAAATCTTATATCGTATGGTGGGGTGTCACATGGTGTCACACATACAGGCACCTTAGTCAGATGTTACCAATACAATAGCTGATCAAGTGTTGGTAGGTGTAGGAATGTAGGGGTATGGTTTACGAAACAAATTAGCTTGCACTGACTCATATATAGCTAGTGTAAGTATTCATTGTTCATGTTTAAATGTATATGAGTTCTACAGATATGATCTATTCGTTAAATTTTTAAAGTTTTCAATAGAAAACGTTATTATATAAATATGTTAAACATATAAAATGTTGTGTGTACGTGTAATAAAAAATGAATACTTTCTTTTATATTATTTTATTTTATTATTACATCTTATATTCGATACAATCAAACAATAAAATCATTTGATGTTTTCGACTAAATTTTTGCATGCAGATAAGCTTTGTCCTTCGTTGTTTCTGATCAGTTATATTCTGGTTTTTCTAATTGTTCCGAACATTTTATCTTATATTTATTTATGGAAAAATAAGAATTTTAAACAACATACACTTTAGATTCATTGAACATTGTTTTCTAAATTCAGAGTCATTTGTATCGAACACAGCTTTTTATTTTGTAAATAGTTAAGAAATAAAACTTAATACTAATAATTACTTCCAGAACAATTCTGAAAAATATAATTTAAGGATATGTACTTTGAATATTAAATCCTGAATGAAAAATGAAATAGATCGATGTAAATAGCTATCTTTTACTCTGTTATTTACTTATCAAATAATCATCATCCGATTTCACGAATATCGATGTGAAATAATTTCTCTATGCCGAAAATATTCGAGGGCAACGGTAGCTAATTTTTAATCGTGTTACAATGTCCGATAGTGGTCGTAAACAGTGCGAAAAATGGCTTTCACTCTGGCAGGAGGACGAGATTCCTCGTCATTAAGTGATACGTTTCGTTAATTGACTCTGCAAAATAAGGTGACAGACAGGTCCGTGCTTCCGGTTGGAATTAATTACAGCAATCGATTCGACACAGTGAACGGAAATTGTATAAAATATTATACAAAAGCCACATTCAAACAACAAAATCTGCAGGTTCGTTGTTTTAATGATTTCAAGATAGAAACATGGCTCATGTCAATAAAAAGAATGTTGATAATATTAGTAATATTGTTAGCCATATTAATTTAGAAAAAAAGAAAAAAATCCGGCGAAAAAGGAGAAAGGGAAGAATCGTAATGGGATTTAATGATCGTATTAATATACTCGAATCGATGGAGGAACATGTCGGGCTTCTGTTTCGTCCAATGTCGTGTCGATAACAGGACGATAAGAAATGCTGATCTGTAAAGGTGTAAATATTTCTGATATTTCAACTGATAAAAAGCATACACAATTCTCCTATTATGCAATCTCGCAAGTTTAAATATAATTGGCGATAAAGTTTCAAAATTCGGTTCAAATGCGGCTACACTTTTATATTTGATTTTAAATTTAGAAATAAAATTTCGAACATTTATTATTTAATTTTATTTAATCATGATCGAAAAATCATTTAATAAAAATCATTGCGCCTCCGCTATAATATAATAATAAGAATATAATATTAATAATAAATCAATAATATGAAGTAAAAATGTTGATTATAAAAAGCTAAAGTTATCAATAAACAAAATAATTCTGTCGGAAAAAGTATACCATCGAAGAGCTTACACGCATTGATGTGCCGTGAAATAAGTGATAAGGTTAAATAGGAAATTCCGATAACTTACCGATCCATCTGGTCGGGACCATGTAAGTGTGTGTTTGCGCCAATGCTCAGCATATGATCGTTTCTTCTGACCTTCAAGCGGTTTCGAGTAATCGTATTCATCGATTCGTTCCTGCAAATATAATTTTCGTTCGATTTCGTCGTGAATATTAGCCAGCTGTAAATCGAATTAGATATTAGATTAAACAAAGATATAAATACTTTGAAATCATCCCGAGCATGAGACCCTCGAGACTCTTTCCTGTTTTCGGCAGCGTAAACGATGTGCATACAAACTAACATCATGTTCTGTAATTCTATGGCTTCTACCAGCTCTGTGTTCCAGATTAAAGATTGGTCTTGAACCTAAAACAATTCGAACATGTTATAAGTTTCAATTCTTTCTAATTCTTGACACGTATTAATTATCAGAAAATTTCTTTTATTCCTGATATATATTAATTTATGTCCAGTAAATTTTGTTCTTTAATCTATTCCAAAAATAAAGTTCAATTTATAATCTTGAGGATCAAAAATTGATCCCATTTATCGTTGAAAACACTCAGCCATTAACAATTAACCATTGCTACGTTCGTAATGCATAATGCCTTATCTATCGTTATTTTATATTTTCGGTATAATGTCTTAAAAAATTATTTACGAGACTGTGTTTACATAACTCTATGTAGCAGATCGGCGAGTCTGCCTCGCACTATTTGTATATAGCTTAATATTTTTTTCTTTCTTCTGTTCATGTCGACATCGTCTGATGAGAAAAACTTGAGACAGTATATCGTATGACAGATAAAACAGATTAAATGTCGAGAAGCTGAAGACCTTATAACTCAATGTTACATAAATGCAACATTTCGATCAATTCACCTACACATATATCCGGCAAGTCGCAGGTAAAGAGTCGCGTCATCTCACGACATCCCCGTTGTAATACATCGCAGGTTCTGAACACCGAGCAATACTTGTGCATAGTTTGCTGCATCTCTTCTCGCAGCTCGGCGATAGGAATACAACCTTTTGCATAACGAGTCGCGTCGAAGCGGCAAATAGACTCCTCGCCAACAATCTGTACATATACGTAAGTATGTAATTGAGTATAGTTATAAGAGAAAAAATAACAATAGGATGTTAATAATAGCCAGTATTTTGTTTCATTATTTGATTCGAAGCTTCAACTGCGTTTGAGTTTTATTATTGAAAGATGAGTGAGAGATTATGAATAAAAATTGGTTAAACCTATCAGCATAAATAATTTTAATATAAACGTATATCGTTCGTATTTCAAACTTTTCAGTGACAACATTGAACTTTAATTTTTAATTCAGATAGAGAATTATTATGTACGTAAAGACGTCACATACACGTAAATGAGAATAGCTGTGTATAATTAACAGAGGAAAAATCACAATAGGATATTAATAATAGACAGCATCTTACGTTCAATTGTTCAACTTGAATCCTCGATTCGAGTTTCACTATCCAGAGTTGAATGTATTTATTGCAGGATGATGAATGAGAGGTTATGAATGAAAGTTAATTGAATTAAAATATCCTAATGTGTTCTTTGTGTATTTAATATACAACTTGAAAGGCACAGTCGAATAATTTGAGATATTTCTGATCAGAGTAAATAATTTTGCTTATTTAATAGAATGAAATAAAAATATATACAAAATTAAAAAAATAAAAAAAAAATATTGTAAAATTAAATGAAAGAAATTCTATATGAGCCAAATATTTTGATATTTTAAATGTTATTGCTATTTCACACACACACACACACAAATTTGACAATTTATTGTAAATCCTTCTTAATATTTTGCCGTTAAAACATAATATACTTCTAATAATATACTTCTAATAATATACTTCTAATATAATATACTAGTAATATACTTCTAAAATAATTCTAATTGGACATTGAATTTCATTGCTTCGGTGAGACTACAAAATAAAATAAGATTACAAAAAAGAGCAGGTTTAATTTATTTTTTACCTTTAAAAGTAATAAATTATAATTGGGGTATTATAATCTTTAGTACTTTATGTTTAAAAATTAATAATAATTATTATTATACATAAACCAACCATCTGTGAAATATTTATGTTATTAGTGTTTCACTTTTGTCTGAGATAACAGATCTTAAAATCGAAGCATTTACGTGTTTAACTAAGTTTATCGATGAGTATTTCATATACAGAGTAGATGTATTATAATACAGATAGCCATAGAATATTGTACAATGTAAGTATCTTACGGATGGTAAGTCCTCGTGACGTTCTCCAGGCCTGGTCATGCAGTCGATCTGATCGGAGATTGCCTTGCCAAAAACGACTAACTCCAGAAGGCTATTGGCGCCTAACCGATTAGCCCCATGGACAGACACGCACGCGGTTTCACCTGCTGCCCAGAGTCCTTCGATCACGCTATCTTCCTCGTTTTCTCGTGTCAGAACCTTGGGCAGAGTTACCAACCAGTGATTCATGCTTCGTGCGTAGTTAGTTTAGCGAAGGGCGTTCTAACTACTCACCTGTGCTCGCCAGTTCGTGGGTATGCCGCCCATATTGTAGTGCACTGTGGGAATGATAGGTATCGGTTCTTTTTCTACATCCACGCCGCTGAAGACCCAGGCTAAGTGCGAAATCCCTGGTAGTCGCGTGCGTATTGTTTCTGTTGGCAAGTGATGTAGTTGCAAAAATACATGGTCTTTCTTCGGACCTACACCTCTGGAATGGAATAAATTTCATGGAAATCACAAGGATATAGTAGTTTCGTGCTAATAGAAGGAGATGATCTTTATGTGTTTAATTTTGCGAGTTAGGTTCGTTTGGATAAATTAGGAGTAACTTTCATAGGATCGTTATTAAAGTACAAATGTGGAAAGTATAAATTGTATATATTGATATAAGTTATTTATATATTTATATAATATTATATAACCTATATCAAAGATATAATTATACAAATAAATAAAATAAATAAATAAATATATGGATATAGACTTGTAAATTATGTAAATTATGTATACATATGTTTCTTAAGGTATTTAAATATATGAATATCATTGAATTTCTTACAAATCATCTTACATAATAAATATAAGAAGTGTTACAATTTCTTATCGAGAAAACTTGAGGTTATCTCAGAGATTACAAGTTTATTTCGGACTTATGATGTAATAAAACTTTTCCATCTTTTTCCATCTATGACTTGAAAATTATTTCATGTGCTAATATATCAATATTATATAAATAGATAATTTAATATGTCTACAGTAGTAAGTCTTCTTTCTCGTTCAATAGTTTTATCAAAGGTCAATATAGAAATCTCTTTTAAATTCTGATAAATGAGAGAGAAGATATAAGAAAATAGACATAACGGGATTGGATAAAAACAAATCTGTGTTCATGAAGTAACGGCGCCGGAGAGCACCGAAGAGTATGGTATGTCTCGTTATACAGTAGAACTCCATTTATCTTGACCAGCTCACCAAAAGTATATTTGTGAAGAACTAAGTTCATTTTAATATTCCAAAAGTTAAAACCTAAGATATTAAGCGATAAAATCGGGGATGTATTTCACATTTTAATTGAATTTGACAGTGCGTATTTCTATTAAATGTATCGTAATTATTGCATATTAAATTATTTTCTTTTATTCGTACAGTCTTGAGACTTTCCACTTGTGGTATGTATTACTTTAAACAGTTAAACATTTAAACATAAATGGGGTTCTCTGATTTTCCCTACTACCAATGAATTCCAAGTAATAGGAGTTCACGTCCAGATAAAAGTTTAATTTCTAAGTTTAATTATAAGTTAATGTGTAATAAGTAAAATTCAAATAAATGAAGTTTTATTGTCGAGTATGTGTTAAACATATTCATAGAATTTCTTATATGCTTCACCTTCCTTCGAATATTTCCATTGTTATTGCTCTAGATACGATATCGCGAGACGCGAGGTCTTTCGCGTTTGGCGCGTATCGTTCCATGAAGAATTCTCCTTCGGAATTGAGTAGTTTCCCGCCTTCTCCACGGCTACCTTCTGTTATCAAAATGCCGCTGCCGTATATTCCTGGCGGAAAAATCGACTGGTTAAACGGGGAAAGCTTTTGCCCTCGCGGACTCTATTTTCCTTTTTGCTACGCAAATACCGGTTGGATGAAACTGGATGAACTCCATATCTTCAAGAGGCAATCCTGCTCTGGAGGCCATCGCCATACCATCTCCGGTGCATACATGTGCCGCGGTGCAGGACAGGTAACATCTTCCTGCTCCTCCTGTAGCTAATACCTGGAAAAGGTGTCAGCTTGTTTATCGGCTCGATATTTAATGCTCATGTTTAATGACCCGTCGCGCCGTTCCCTGATTTCATGGGATAACATGGTAACATAATGCTAAAGATATCGTGTCTGAAATTTTTCAAAAGCGAAAACCACGATGAAATGTGGCATGCATCGAACTTATACATATATTTAGTAAACAATTTGCAAAGTGTTTTCTTTCTTCGTTCCTTTTACTTATTTTATCAAAAAATATAATTTCAATGCATACGATGTTATAAAATTAAAAGAACCGCTTTTAATTTTATACCATCATGCAGCAAATATTTTAACTCTACTAATGAAAGATCAATGTTTACTGTATGATGAGCCCTGAAGCGATGCAAAAGTCCGGTTTCTAGTTCCCATGCTAAAACTCCCTTGCAGCATCGTCCGAACATAAGAAGATCGAGGGCAAAGTACTCGACGTAATAATGAACGTCGTAACGGAGGCTCTGCCCATATAAAGTGTGTAGTATTGCGTGACCGGTTCTATCCGCGGCGGCACAAGTTCTGTGAGCTTGACCACCTTTTCCAAATTTTAACGATTGTCCACCAAATGCACGTTGATAGATTTTTCCATCGTCCGTACGGCTAAAGGGACAACCTAAAATACGTAAATTTTGATACTGCTAATAGTTTAAAAAGAAGACTTTGAAATTTCATATTATTGATTAATTTTAATTCATTTTATTCATTTGATTAATTTTAATTTAATAAATTGATAAATTTAATTCTCAAATATGAGAGACTTTCAAATATGATTCACTTATATTAACTTTTTTTATTTTATTCCTTATTTATCTTATTTCATCAAAGAAGCTATATTTGGTACTTAAAAAATTACCATAATTTTCGAGTTCATAAACTGCTCGAGGTGCTTCTCTTGTTAGGAAATGTATCGCATCCTGATCTCCTAGCCAGTCAGATCCTTTAACGGTATCATACATATGGTAAAGCCAATTATCCTCCTTCTCATCAATAGCAGCATTTACTCCACCTTGAGCGGCGACAGTGTGAGATCTTGTAGGAAATAATTTTGTGATCACTGCCACGCGGTAACCCTTACTCCCTGTTCAACAAAAGCACGAAAACAAGATCGTTGAGAATTGATAACTAAAGAATAATAAATTTTCTAACTTTATGTGGTAGATTAATGGCATATAATAAACATAATAAATAATAAATTCAGTAAACTAATATGTACAATGTTTAACACGTTCAAACTGGTGTGATCCACTGGTAGGCTGTAACTTGCACCTCTCTTTGGCGGCGTGGATCACCGGTGGGTCACATCATATTTTTATCATCGCGCGACATGACCCGCCGGTGATTCACGCCATTTACGTTTCCAATTTTAATTTATAAAAATGTTATTTAACGCGAACTGGAATAAAATATAAATGTTATTGGAGAAGGTGCGTACGAAAAAGTATGTTAGCTTGAACATGAATTCTCGAGTTATATGGAACGTGTTTGTAATTAAATTACCTAAGCCAAAAGCCGCTCTCAACCCTGCACCACCCGCGCCCACGATCACAACATCGTAACAGTGATCTATTAGGGGATAATCCTGCAAGCAATATTTGAAACATTAAAATGTCAATTATTCGTGGACATTCATTTTGAAAAGAACAAATAACAAATTTTATTAGAAAATCTTTACGTTACTACTTTCCGTTCCACATTTGGCTTTTTCACCTGGACTGACATTTACGTGAAAATATCTATTAGTTTTTCTGTTCAAGTATTGAGAGTGTGAACCAAACCTCTACAAAAAACCGAAACATAAAAATCAAGGCACTTTAAAAAATTAATTTTCTAATATTTGTTACTGCTTACAAAAAATCGTGGCAAACAGTTCACAGATCGTAACATTATTTCTTGAAGTTTGTGTGCAGCATGAAGTATACATGAAGTATAATTACACATAAATAAGCTGCTATGTTTGTTCGTCATTTGATAAAAGAAGCAAAATATTTAATCATGACTATTTTCAGAATGTAAAACTCAGATAGGTACAGTACTAGATCTTGTACAAGCATAACTTTATTGCACTTGCAAAAATACAATTCAAAACATAGATAATTTGTTATATTATTATTAGGGCAATGTACATTTAGTTCGGTATGGATTTCTTTGTTAATCGGTTCATGACTTTATATTTAGGTTCGTATATTTTGGTAGATTTTTTTTTAAATGTTCTCTGTCCTGTTTCAATGCTCTTTAAATACGGATGATAACGACGAATCACTCTTAATAGGATATTGGCGCTATTTCGGCAGATGTGTAACAACTACTCTCGTTTTTTTCATTTTTCCTTTCTATGAAGAAAGTTTTTCGACTTATTAAAGTTAAGTTTTTAGACTTATTAAAAGCGCTGTCCGTGCGTTTCGCTACCCACCCGTAATTTATTAATCTTAGTAACGATTAATCGTTGTTATTTGAGCGCGAAATTGTACCAGCAATTGAACTATTACTAATAAATACTCTTAAACTTACGCTACAATTATTTCGTTACACACACATATATAAAATACATTATTTGAATAAATGTATGATTTATTTGTATCCGCCTTGATTCGTTGTGGCCATTCTTATATAAAAAGTTCATAAAAAAATTACTAGGAGGTAAATGCAGGGAGAAGGTGGAAGAAGGCGGTTTTCAATATATCGCTTACTTTCAAACGTAAAGTTGAGGAGTAAAAAGCAAAAACAATTAATGAGTATCAAACAATGAACAAGATAATCCAAAGTACAAAGAACAAAGTACATAATTGTTATACTATGAAATTACAATTTTCGACCTGTCATGTACTTGCAGTTCAACAAAAAACAAATGCAAAGTTTCCTTTTAATAATGCATATAAATGCTCGTCCATTTTTTGATGCAAGACAACAAAAATTATAATTTCACATATTTGTTCCAAAGAATATAATCTGCGATGAAGCAATTGTATTATAATATAATAATTGTATTATAATAACTTTCATTTTATATTCTTATTTGATTTTCATACATATACGCGCGAATGTTTGAAATAGAACAAATTTGAGTTTTACAATCGCAGGACGTTAAATCCATATTAATTGACCTTTTAAAATCTAATTCTCGTGTTAACTAAGATAATAATGGCGAGTCGTTTAAATTGATATTACTCGATGACAGAGATGCAATTACTACCCAACAATTCTGCAATTATTTATATTCGGATCTATTTCCTGCAACTTATTTTCGTTTTTCTTGTGTGTTCATTAATACTTGAAAATTTAACATTTCTAGACTTTTTTCTGTAAACTTCACAATGACCGAAAACCAGTAACTAGAGCACATAAATATATAGGTCTAACTCTAAACTGCAAGAATAAAAAATCTTTTCTCTAATGGTTTCACGAATATTTAAGATAGTTCTTTTTTCAATTCCTTTGTGCCGATACTTTATCCTTCGTGCTTCGAGTACCTGCTTATTACGATTGTTTATATATATGTTTGAATCGGTTTTTCAACTGTAATTTTAAACTACAGTTTCTTATAGACTATAGTCCCTTTTGTTTAAAAAGCTTTTGCAATCGATTCGAGGCTAGAACAATTTACTCAGAGTCGATTCTTTGTGTTTCAAAGTTGTTTTTATCGGTCGATCAGCCGAGTGCTTCAAAGCACGAGCCTTTTGATACCGCATTCGCAACAAAACTTGGCAGTTTCCGGGAATTTGAAACCACATCGGTGACAATATTTGGACATCTTGCATTTGGTCATGTTCGTGACTCCATCGCTGTCTTGACGATTGTTCCTCAACAAATCCTCATCGAAGCATCCGACCACATCGTTAGTGCTGCGTCCATGATGCGAATATTTGCGATTTAAACTAGGAGGAAGAAATTGAATGGGGTTTTAGGCATGCAGGAGATTATATGGTACCGGCGAAAATTACGGCAAATTACACACATAATCCAAAATATACTCTAGAATATAATCTATCGTTCGTGTAAAAATTGGCTTGGAAAATATTTAGAGTTTTGAAATGTATTATTGTAATGCAGAGCAATCTTTATCGAAGCGGATAATTGTTAAGTAAAAAATATGCATACCTATAACATAAACCGATTTGAGTAATAACATCGATTGAAATATGAGTATGAACGAAGAACTAGGGGCCAAATATTTTAAATATCTCTAAAGAGACGCGGAATATATGTATACAAAATTGTACCGTATAGAACATACATATACGTGCACGCGCGCGCGTGTGTGTGTCATGTAGTAGAATAATAAGATAAGAATTTTCTCTAATATTTTATACATACTATATCACTAAACAATCGCATATTAACCTGCTATAAGCGGAATCGGCGCTCATTTTATTGTAATCTTGTCTTTTGTAGCTCTCAGGCGAAGATAGTTCCTCATCGCTAATCTGTCCATTGCGTTGTCTGCCGTGAACAGGGCTAGATACGGATAAGGAATCACTTTTCATGAAGGATTTCAAGGAGGGGAAGGAACTATTTTCATTCTCGAACGAGGTCATCAATTCGTCGAACACAGAATTCGATCGTTTGATGTCCACATCCGAAGATATTATAGAGCTAAGGCTCAAATTACTTCTTGAAAGGTTCGTATAATTATTATTCCTGCTATTTAGACTGTTATTTGACGACTTGTAGGTATCGCTATTTTTATGAAACGATCTTTTTTCATGAGAATTATTCCAATTTTTTCGATCCGGGGTAGTTTTAGATGCGGAGGAGGACCGAACGGAAACGGAGCGATTAACGTTAGGCCGAATAACTTTTGTCGAGACTTTGTCAAGAATTTTATGAACTTTTTCCGAGTTACCAACAAAACTTCTATTACCACAATTTGTAGCGTCGATTACTTCACCGCCTAAAGCTTTCGATTTATCGATAATTATTCGTCTACCTAACTCTCTAACGGGAGATTTCTTTTCTAGCTTCGTTTTACAAATCGAATCTTTGAATTCTTTGCTCTCTTTGAGATCTTTGAGAAAAGGTTCTTGCGATAACGAGTTAGTCTCGGTGGAATCGCTCGAGAAATCTGCCACGAGATCGTCGAATTCCGATGGAGGAGCTATCAAGGACGATCGTTTTTCAGGACTCGAAAGAGACGGCTGGCAAGGATATTTGACAAAAGCTGAGGAATGAGAAAGAGGAAAAGAGGAATCTTGGTTTTGTTCGATCGGCGGACTGTCCGTCACAGATTGTTCGCTGGTGTCCGACAGCAAATCATTCATCTGCTGCTCTGCTAGTAAGAAAGGATCGTAATCCCTGCCGCTGAAAGCACAATTAGCGGTTCAATGTCATCCCTATTCCACTAGAAAACGTTTCTTTTGGGAACATATCGTTTTTTTAATTATTAATAGTTTTGTGATTGATGCATTGATTATCCAAATTGAAATATTAATATAATTTCGCAGGAAAATTTATGATACAGAAAATAATGAAATTTACATATAGAGCTTACATAAAACTATGTATCAAGATTTCAAAAAGTTATCCATCGATTTTCGTAAATAGATGTCTTCGTAAGTAATTAAAAAATGTGTAAATAAATAAAATTAAAATTTTGGGAAATCATAATCTATAGTCTACCTATAGTCAATAATAGATTTAAATTCAATTTGTATATCAATAATATTAAGTAAAATATTATATAACATAAATTTATTTATAATGTTCGTATCGAAGCATATAATAGTACTACAACCATTCTTTTTAATATATATTAAGGAATTTTAAGATTACTTTTTGTGATGTATTTTATAGAACTCTACCAATATATAAGATTAAAATGTTCAAGAAAACATTTACTGTACAAAAGATCTCAAAAAAGAAAGACATCTTGCGTAGTAGAATCAATGCAGTGAGTAATATGAAAACTTATTTCATAGAGGATATCGCGTATACGTACGTAAATATATACACGGAATAAATTGAAAATAGCTGCTTCAAATGTAATAAATGCGCCATGATAACATTTAAAACGAAGATATTAGCAGTAAACGGAAATTCATCGAAAAATCTGTCATCTCTTTCCCATGCTTACATTAATCTGGAGTGTATCGAATTTTTCAGATTTCCTATTTTAGAAAGCAATCAACGAATGCCAAGGTCAATAATGCGCCTGTGGAACGATAACGATATGTACACAAAACATCAGAAAAGCATTTCAGCCTGGAATAAACATGCAAAGCATGTTCTTTAACCAATTTTCAAAGTAAATCTTCGTATAATGTGATAGTTAAACTCGTGTGGAGTCGCACATGCGATACAACATACATTAAAGAACGTGCCAAAATTAAATTTGCGGTTCGAACAATTAACTATATCATAATAAGAATTGGCTTAAAGCTATCGTTTCGATAAAATGAGCTAACTTGATGACAATTCTGCGAGAAGTGAGAAATTTGTCTTGACAATGTTTGTTTATCCTGCTGGGACTTACGTTCTACCGCTAAGTACGAGATTAAAATCCGGTCTCCTGCGCACATAATTGCTCCATACGGGACGTAATGGCAGTTTTATATTCCTATAATATTGTACGTGTATTACGAAACCTAAATACAGTATAAAATTGATGTTTTCATTTCGTAACGGTGAATGAAAATTGATATTTTCAATTTGTAATAAATTACGTTACAAATGACAACATCGATAGCATATTATTAAATTGTTTATCTACGAAATATAGATTTAGATAACATTTCCAATTCAACTTAATATTTATTTTAAAGTAAATTTATAAAACTACCTTAATAGGAGCGAAATTGATTACTGTCGTCGTATCATAAAGATTTGTTCTACAAAGAACTAATAAATATCCTGAAAAATAATCTAACATGCCTATTCCTACCTGTGACATATCAAGGAAGAGTTACTGGGAACAGATGGGAGAATGCGAAATTTTGGGTTTCTCTTAAGAAACCTGCTCGCCTCCTGATGCGGTGGATCGAGATTGATCAATCTATTCTTCGAAGCTTTCGACGCCTTCTGCCAATACGTTTGATTATCGATTTTCTCCTTTTCGTTGCAGTTCTTTTTCATTATCATATGGCTTTTAATCTCCGGCAATATTCTAAATCTGATACTTTTATTTCTTGTACCAATTTCCTCAATCGTTTCCACTTCAACAGATTCGACTTGCTTCACATCCGTGAGATCTACCGCATCGACGGATGATGCTAAACTATCACTGCTTTCATTCAAAATACTCATATTTTCTACCTCGATCGTTTTCGATCGATGTGGTTTCAAGGCTGTCGATCGATTTATTAACGAATCATGCAATCGAACTCGTTGACTTAATCTAAAGCAAGATTCTGACAAAACTATCGATCGTAAACTGCGGGAATTCTGCTTGGTTCTATCGTTTTCGTCAGAGACAGATTTGAAATTATTTATATTGTCTTGTACACGACGTTCGATGCTATTATCACTATCGCAATCGAAATCTTTGACCGAGTAATTTTTGTAGATTTCTTGCACTTCTTCGCTTATGACATCTTTTTTCACGGCAGATTTCTCGAATATATTTAATGTATTCTTTGAATTATTATTATCTTCAATAACAGTATATTCTCTCTTATAACAACAATCATCTTTTTTCAGATTTGCACCGAAATGACTCGTTAAAGATTCAGTTAGATTGCAATTATAATTACTTTCGCTAAATTTTATTCTACTTTGTGCTTCCGAAGACTCTTCCATAAGATTATCTGCTAGAATATTCGTATTTAACGATGTATCGCAAACTTGACTCTCAGAATGTAAGGAGTTTTCATTAATATTAACAGATGCTTCGCCAACATTTTTCTCACATTTGAAATTTAGAGAAACTTCCGCCGGACAGTTACAAATATTTATTTGATTCGCAATTTCTTTTTTGTGCACTTTTGGAGATTCTATTTGCTCTTCTTTCTGCACTGGCGATGTAACGTTCAAGAAGCTTTCTCCTTTCTTTTTTAACAAGGAACACGCATCTCTTGACAAAACTTTTCTCTCTCTTTGTGCTATCGGAGACGAAATTGTTGAGGAACCTTCTATGTTTTTATTACATTCGTTATGTCTATTGTTAGAGGGACTAACTGCAAAATTAATCTTTTCCGATTTACCAATCTTACCACGAGACGAATGCCTTGAGTTTAAAGAATTTGAATGTCTGCTTTCAACCCGATATAACATCTCAGATCCTGTTTGCGTGTCAATTTCCACTTTCCATTCAGAATTTTCTGGTAGTAGGCATAATTCTTTCTTAAAATTTTCGTAATCTTCGCATTTGAATTCCGAATAATTTTCAATGTTCATAAATGGTGTGCTTGATCTAGTTGGTTGTAACATAACGTCTGTATCAAATGGATTAGATTCCATTTCTACCCAATTTGTTTCAGAATTATGAAACGCATCGTTATTAATATTCTCATTTCTTGTAGAATATTCACATTGACTTTGTATCGATTGAATTGAATTTTTTGTATCAATATCAAGTTCATCATTATCATTATCGGCAGTCTTAATATATTTTCGTTTACTCCATTCATTATTTGGTTGATCATTATGTAAAATTAATTGAGTTACCTCTTGATTTGCTTCCTGTATATTACTATTAGCAATTTTTTTATTTTTTTCAGGTTCACTTATCTTGCAGATGTCTGCAAATTGTCCATAGGAAATTGAAGATAGCAAATTTTCTTCAAATAAAGGCAATATGTTTTCTTTTATATTTCCTTCTATCGCACCAACGCTTTCATTTGCATGTATAGTTTGTAAATTTTTGCAATCTAGTAGTCCTGTTCCTTTTATTATAGGTACATTGGCATTCAATGCATGAATATCGCTATTTTCACACAAATTTGTTTGTGAATGCATAACTTTGAAATTACTACAAGAAATCTCCGCATTATCTTCAAAATTACCTTGTGCAAAAGAATCAGCAGAAGTGGTCGGTTTTAGTTGTTTCTTCTCTAAAATTCTATCCCTCGATGATTTAAAACTTTCAGAAGGCGATATTGCGTCTGAGGTTTCGAAATAAAAATTATCTTCTTGAGATCGCATTTTATTCATCATTCCTTCCTCTTTTATTACGGAATGCTTTGACACATTTGTTTTAAGAGTTCCCAGTTTTAAATTCCGACAAGAATTTCTAGAATCGCTTGTTGTATTCGCTTCTTCAGAGACAACGGAATTAATCGAAGAAGTATAAATGTGATTCATTCTATCCCAATCTCCTAAACAGAATTCCACACGAGGACTATGTCTTACTGGTTTCCATTTTTTACTTCTCGTAATATGCATGTCGTCAGTTTTATCACTCATTAGCGAATCTTTAAACGAATACGTTTGATTCGATGTTGTTGACGCAGTCGACCGATTCATGTTTTCCACATTCACACTTAACGCAAATTCGACATTTTCCATTTGCTTTTCGTTCAAAGATAAATCTTCAATGCTTTCTTTAAGATCTTTCGCTTGATTTGTTTCCACAAGCTGTTTCCATGTTATCAACTCATTTTCTCTATATATGATGCATGACTTCACAGTGACACCCATAATGTCCTCGTTAATCGAAATATCGTTTAATGTTGGATTGCCTTGACTTCTAGCTGAAACGATGTTCGCTTTCAATGATCTAGAAGAATTTAATGGTTGATGCCTCTCATCTTGTTTAGTTTTCTGGCTCGTGGTTTTATCTTGTCTCACTATTCCTTGTGTCTTTTTCAATTGTTTGCTGTACGGTCTTGGCAAGGGGACGCTGTTGCACTCTTCGAAACTTTCTTTCTTATGTTTTAAGGGCGGAACAGGAAGGTGAGAGGTTCTTTTAACAGGGGGAGCAGGTCGAAAGGTAACCGGTCCGGCCTCGTCTTCCAGTGGTCTGAGGATGAGGAAACAGGATCAAGGATGTGTGCCTGACATCAGGAGAAGGTCATCAGGCTTTATCAATATCTGATGCATGCTGTCGCTTAAATATTTCTGATTAAAAACAACCTTGTCCCTTTTCCTTCTCCTCATGCACGCTACTAACATGTACTTAAATTAAGCTCCACGTATATATTTCCTAAGACGCACATTGATTGTGGTTATGTATATTCAAAGGCAGCATACCTATTTATACGGTCTATCAATCGTGACTTCATCGGAACCGTAGGGCTGGAGGACTCTCTCGTTTGACTAGGACGTCTGCTGTAATTGTAAAAGTAATTTAGTCAAATTAGAGTATATGTATGTATAGATATTGTTTGAAAAGTTCGTTTCATTAAAAAAGTGAAGTTTTGATTTTTGAAAGATGTCATTGAATTTATAAGATGAAAGATAGTTAAAGCGTAGATTTTATCACCGAATTTATATGTACTCCAGTCACACGAACCGATTTATGATAGGGTAACTTCATTTATGATAGGCTCGAGACTCAAATAAATGAATTTCAGCTGTATGCCAAAAAGTATTCGCTTTTTCCTGAAAAAAGTCAAACAACTTACACGACAGTCGATTTCTGTTTAACGGGGGTGTCTTTGGTCTTGTTGCAACTCGGTGCTGATGCGCTCTCTTTGGCTTTATTATTAGCTGCCAGTGTCGGCAACGTTTTGTTGCCGGAACTCAGAGTGATCGTTGAGCCTGTGGAATACTTCTCGCGGGTTGCTTGTCGACGACTCTTCAATACTGGAGCTCGATATTTCATCCTTGCTTCAAGACGTTCCTTGGCGATGTTCGTCGCAGGGCTGACCGGCGCTCGTGTAATTCTTTCCTTGCACCAGGCCACGTGTCTGTCGTATGCCTTGACACCAAAATGCCGGTTACAGGTCGGACACATGCCCTGTTCGTTAGCGCGTGTTGGTGCATTTGATATAATCGTTGTGCCACACTGTTTCTGCATCGTAGAATCTGCCTAAAAATATATTGCAGCACTGTATAAAATCCTACGATATGCAAATAGAGTTTATATATTCAAATTTATAGCTTATATATCTTATATAATAATTATTACTACACAGCAATAGATACGAATTATATTACGATTTAACAACAAAGCAGCAAAGCAGATATAAGCAAACTATAATTTTATAAAGCACTTCGCGAAGAGAATTCATTGCATGCACGAACGCACTTGTGTCATTCGTGATGCATCTGGGTTAATTCTACCTGCAATTCTCACCTCCCCCTGTCTGCCTCGCTAGTTACCTTCTCATTTCAATTCAACCGTGCAATCTTATATTACTCAATTATTCCGTTTACATATTATGTATAAATTTATCTCTTGAATCGGAATCATAAATATACAAAATTATTTGTAACAATTGTGCCAATTATTTTTACTCATAGTTCCGTTTCATCAGGTTAATTATGAAATAGTTATTTACTAATTTAGTAATTATTTCCTTTTAAAAACACAAGTAACAATTTTTCTTAAACATATGATACGTTTTACATAATACATAAATGTATGTATTTCAAGCTAATTTACTTATCTGATTTTAAAATTAAAATTAAAGCCTCTGACTTTTATTAATCTTGAGATTGAATATACACTTGTAAAATTTGATTGGTTTACGTTAATGTATCAGAGGATTCAAAACTTACGATCTCGTTGCGTGCTGCACGGATAGCCCGCAGAAAATCATCATGCGTTTGTTTCCAAGTGGATTTAGGATTGGAGAATTTATCATCCAGTGAACGACGTTTCTTCTCTTGCTTGGGCAGGAACTCTGCCAACTCGGTGCCCTGGATCCTCTGTTTCGCTGAGTCGAAGGGCTTCCTTTTCTTGTTTGCGGATCGCTCGCAAATCTTCGAGTGCTTGTCCAACGACTGCGGCATAAAGGTCCGTGCGCAGATCGCGCACGGCAGAAGGATGGGCGGCACATCTGTGTCCATTTACCAAGAATTAATGAGCTGCTGCGATCCTCCTGTTCGACAGGCACACGAGATGCGTCCGTATATCGAGCAGAATGAATCAGAACGATCGAAACGCGTCAACCAGCATTAGTGAGCCAATATCAATGTATCTTCAACAGTTCAGCCTCATAATATTCTCATCTCTTTCAATCGAGGAATCCATGATTTCTGACTCAGACTGCGATAAATGGAAGTCATTCGAACGTGCACACATGAACGCGTCGAGAGATTAGTAATCTTAGTATTAATCGTTAAGTTAGACCTTAAGTGAAGTCACTGAAATCTTACAAATTACAATGTTAATTTTACCTTTAACGATTAAAGCTTTTTAAAAGATTTATTTATATTTACAAGCTTCAAATAAAGATTTATTTGAAAATCAGCAGCGCCGTACCACAATTAATTCTAACTCAGTTAATATCACTCTGTATCAAAGGTCAATTCGTCAAACTTAAAGTCTCCGAAATTATTGTCCAAACTATTCGCTTCTCATAACTGATAATGTCCAAACTAATCACTTCAATATCCAGAGTCGCGATGAAACTATTAAGGCAAAAAACAGAAACACGTAGAGATCAAGCGCATGTAAAAGTATCGATTCGATATCGAGCAAGATCGAATTCTATGAATCGATAGGTAATTGACGATCGAACAGATCGATCGTTTGCAGTGCACGCGTAGATAGCAGCCACCTGTGTGGTTCTTCTTTTGAACGACGTCCACGACAACAAAGATGAGGTGGAGGTGGATGAGGACGAGGTGTCGCCCTCGCAAGAACTACTCGCCCACGAACGATCAAGCTTCCTTTTTTGGTGTACCGAGTTACCGTTTGAGCATTATGAGTCTTGTGTTGCGCTATGGACGAGAGCTGCAGCATGCTGCTCTCAGCGCGGCGATTCCTTCCTTCCCCGCTTTTTCGATGACTTCCATGACCACATAGAATACCATCCAACGTTTGCCTTTCCGAAGTGTCACCTTCACGGACGAATTCATAATCCTGCCGACGCGTTATTCATCGATGATTAACGACAGATGGTTTTCATTCTCCTTATGCGGATTACTGCGATTTTTTTTACATTGTACACCGATGATAAATAGATTTATGAGCGTATTTTTTTGAACCTGAGTTTCAAGAGCCTGCTACCGAAAAGATTTAAAAGGGCAATTTTATTTGCAATCATCGTCGATAAATCTAATAAAGTATCCTCTCGCGTGTTTATTGCATCAGGAAATATATTTCTATTATTTGATTTTAAAATTACTAAGAATTCCAGATATTCACATTGTTACTTCAAAAAGAAATTATGTCATCTTTCACTTGCAGATCACGTAACTAACCGTAAGACGTAAAGTAACGTGCGAGCCATAAAATACAAGATAACAATATTGGCATTCTCTTTCATTACCAACTGAGGAGATCCAATGAATTCCGCGTTATTTATAACGCTATTTCCAGGAACGTTCGATCCTATCGTTTATGATATAAGCATCAAGAGACAAGGATTATAATAAATTGCAAAAAACAAAAGAGATTACATAAACATGAAGAAATTAATATTAACTTCAATGTATTCTAACTGGAATATCCTTTGTTTAACTAAACTATAAAAAAAACCTTTGATTGCAACGTTCACCACATGAAATATGAACAAAGAAAAGAAAAAATATTAACGACGAATCAATAAAAACGTAATTTAAAGTTAACAGAATCAAATTTGACTGTTAAGTTGTTAACTAGAAATGACACAATGGTTAGACCAGAGTAATCAAAGGTGAACGAAAAGCACTCACAAAAATTTTAGAGAATCTCCACTTTTCATCACATAAATCTCACCTGATTCACAGGATTGTTCGACTTGGACTATTTCTTTTAAGTTGATAAGTTGCTCTATCGTCGAACAGTGATCATAGGGCGGCCCTTGGTCCGCCCCTGCGATAGCTCCTCTCGAAACACAGCACAACATTGAAGAGCATGGAGACGCACCGACTGAGTCTTTCCATCGGCACAAGGCTGTTCTTCTACGCAACGTGTATCCGTGATCTCGTTCTCTTCTCTTGTTAAATGGAGTTTATTTTAGGTGTCACTGCGAGAGAGTCAGGAACGTTTGCTGCTTCCTTTTAATAGCGATAGGATTGATACTCTCACTCTCACTTTACTCTCTCATTCTCACTCTATTAAGAAAATTAGTCGAGGTCAATTTCTAGATAACTTCTAGTTCTAAATTTTTTAATCTAGTAGGAGATAAGGACATATATGTACATATGTATACATTGTGTTCACTTATTTTTTCTCGAATTCAAATGTAATATTAAAAAATGCAAATATAATGCCTCCATATGTGGAAATTACCTTTTTTAAGCCTTTTAAAATATTTTCTAATATTAAGTATATTTTGAGCAAGTAAAAATATTAAAAAGAATTTAAAATAATTTAAAACAAGTAATTCTAGAGGACAATCTTTTTTGGACTTAATAAATTTGTCTCTGAAAAGTTAAATAATTTTATGAAGTATCAAATACGACGCTTCGAATAAACTGTAAATGTGATTTTAAATACACGATGCCTCCTTGTCACCTAAGCCGTCACAACAGATTGTTTTGAAACATATAGCGAACATCTATTCATTATGTAAGACGAATTATGTGGACTTTTTCCATTAAAAACCTACGAATAAGTTATGTACATATATATATTTTTTTCTTTTTTATACTTAATCCCACTTTATTATATGAGAGCATTAATGCTCTTTTAAGAATAAAATTCAAAGAGTAACAATGTAATTGGCATTAGATTGCCGACGAAATTTAAAAAAGTTTCGAATGTGAAATGGCTTTCATATTGTCGATAAAAGTTCAACAACGTGTGAAATCACTGTCTAGAGTTTACTTGCAAAAAAGTATCCGTTATACACAAATTCATGTTCTTAATTCTATTACGAGTTTCAATTCCGGTAAATATTGTGACCATGCAACATGGATCACTCTTAAATATAATGATTTAATATATCGATGTCACATATATATACACGTAGATTTAATCAATACTGTTAGGAATACATTAAAGACACATACAAGTCCATATATGTATACATTGGAATGAGTATTGATGTAAGAAACATTTCAATAATTGAATAACTTGAACAATTTATGTACGTTCAAACAATTAATTGTATATGTATCTGATTCGAAGAATAATAACAATGATAATCATTACTTATCCAACAAATGCAAATTATTTTTATAATAATGACAAATGCAACTAAAAGCATTTCGAAGATTAAAGCAAAATTTTCTTTCGATAGAAACAGCAATAGAATTATTTTCAAAATTTCAAATAAATTTTCAAATAAGATTTCAAATAACCCAAAAATTAAAAATTCAAATTTTCATGTAAATTATTAAACGAAACCCAATGAATTAAACAATTTGCCACAATTTTAACGAAAATAACTAGCAGATATATGCAATAATAAACATTATAGCAGTATTTAATGTTTATCATTTGTGACATAAATATCATATACGTTACGTTCGATCGCAATTGTATCAAGATTGTATATCGATTATTCATTCGCCAGGCATCAATCCGATTTTGTGTAAAATTCAAAATATGACCTCACCTTTTGCCACTTATTCAATTTTTCATTCGAAAGGAATCGATCTATTCGATCAAAGATCAGAGATCAATCCTTTATTTTCCGTTTATACATATGTACATCCGAATACCTTCGCGTTCGCGTGGTTCTCGTATACATATATTATTAGAAAACGGCTCCGGCTACGAAACTGGAACCGGACGGAAGTATAACACGAAGAAAAACTCACGCGGCAATCGCTGGAATCTCTCGACGCGTTATTTGTATCAGGCGAATTGCCATGACTTCGTAAATACTAACAGAGACTGTTTGACATATGCAAACTTACCCTCAACCTCCGCCATGTTAGTTGTTAGGGGAAACAATGATTGCCATGGTAACCGATGACAGGTTCTCTGACAGTTGGAGAGTTCCGAGGTTTGATGAAATTATTATTGGATTGCATATAACATTGCTCCCCGTTTCATCTGATTATTGATTTATCCACTATCTAAATTTGATATACTACATTCTATAAGATTATTGAATAAAAACTTTTTGTTTGTTTGATTTATTTTTGTAGAAATTTTATCGAGTTCTTTTATTCAGTTAATTTAATTTATTCATTGTTCAAGTCTTAACAATATTTTTCTTATTATTATTATATATACGACTATTTTTTACTTTAAGAAATTCCTTTATAACGCTATTTATCGAGATATTTAATTAATTTGTACCTATGCCCTATGTCTATAAAGTATGAGTTATGCACAAGGATTGTAACAATTATGTCATAACCAAAATTAAAAAAGTTACAGTATAAGAATTGATAAAAATAAAAAAAAAGACTTCTGTTATCGATAATGGCTGCCAGTAAAGAATTTTGATTATTTATAATGGTTTTCGTAATCAAAACATTTAAAAGTATGGTTATTTGTAACCAAAACACTATTTAATGTACCGAATAATTGGTTAATGTACCAATGTAACCGAAATATTTTTTAAAAAATTTCTTTAAGATTTAGTTTGTTCATTATATTACATTTAAGCAAATATTGTGTTGTCAATGACTTTTTATACAAAACTTAGAAATATCTGTTACTTTTGGTTCTAGTTATACTTGCTATTGTTCTGTAGTTCTGTATAAACTTATATAAATGATCATATTATTCACATTCATTTATGTATTAAAGAGAAAATAATTTTTTCCATTTGATTACTATTTAATATTTTATATTAATATAAAAAATGGCTTGCTATTTGTAAAATTGAGGATCGTCATAATCATTACTTTAGCTAATTCATGATTTACAGACAATCAGTATATGTCACAAGTTACATTTGCTTTCGAAAAGTTTAAAAAAAGTAACAGAATTAATACTATTATTTTACAAAGAAATTAATATAAAAGGAATCAACTTAAAATGTTAAGGTTTATAAAGAAAAATATTTTTATTTATTTTCAGGTATTTTATTTTCAAAATAAATTATATATATATGTATAAGTGCATATTATGTAAAGTATGTGTTACCGTACACAGGTTATATAAGGTTATATAACCTAATTCTAATAAATTATTTTCCATTTGCAATTTTATTGATAAAGATTTTAGTTATGTGTACGTTTTGGAACATGTATATTAATATAACATAATTAAAGATAATGTCCAAAATTTTGGTTCCAAATAGATACAAATATATATATGTAGAGGCATTGATACCTATGAAGATTTACGGGATTACACGATTAGAATCTAGCGAGAATTGTGAAATTGCTTCAAATTGTTCCTTCTATTGTATGTATATGGATATTGCAGGTGGGAAGATCTAGTACGAGGACTTTTTCTGTAAATAGAATGTTGTTTTCAGAAGAAAAATATCTAGAAATCAAGGAAGATAATGGAGTAAGAATACATTACATCTGCAAAGCTAGTACCAATAAATTTCCTATTTCCCACAGATATTAATTTTAGATCTACAATAAAAAATATATTATTAACTATTAACATATTAATTTAATTATCATTTTCTAACTATCAATAATATTATAAATATACTACTAAACTATTTTTTCTTTTTTTTTTTGCAATTAGGTAAAGACACTGATATTAAATCATCCAGAATCTCGTAATTCTTTATCTTTGAAAATGTTAAAGTCTTTATTAATGAACATAAAAAAGGATGAAGATAGTAAAGATCTTCGATCCATAGTTATTAAATCTGGATTGGAAAGAGTATTTTCTGCTGGACACAACTTAAAAGAACTGGTTTGTAGATGGATCATGAAATACTACTAGTAGAAGTCTTTTTAATGTAAGAATTTACATTCATTGTAGAGAAATGATTGGCTTGCATTGTTTAGACTGGTAACAATGAGAAACTTCATAAGGAAATCTTTGAAACATGCTCAGAGTTGATGCGAACAATTACTCAAAGTCCTGTTCCTATAATTGTTGCTGTAGATGGTATAGCAACTGCAGCTGGCTGTCAATTGGTTACTGCATGTGATATTGCTATTTGTACTGAACAAAGTTCATTTGCTACACCAGGGTATATACATTCTGTATACTAGATATAAATTTAAATATAAATACAAATTTACTTTTACGTATAAATGTGCTATACATATTCTTAATTAATTCTTACAGTTTAAATAATACTTATTTACCACTAAATTTTAGAGCCAACCTTGGAATATTTTGTTCTACACCAGGTATTCCCTTAGTTCGAAATGTACCCAAGAAGATAGCAATGTACATGCTATTTACAGGTTTTAGCATTAGTGGCAAAGAAGCATACGAAGCAGGACTTGTGAGTAAAGTTGTACAAAATGATAAATTTGGTAAGTTGAAATTTCATTTAACAAAATAATTAATTGAAATGCTACTAACTCTAGAATATTTTATCTTGTTTCCTATTTAGAAGAAGAAATTGAAAAGATTACTACATCTATAAATATGAAAAGCCGTTCTATTATTCATGTTGGAAAAACATTTTTGTATGAACAATTGGATCTTGATATGTCAACCGCATATTTCTTAGGAACTGAAAAGATGATTAATAGTTTAAAAATGAAAGATGCTCAAGAAGGTATCAAAAGTTTCATTGAAAAACGAAAACCTATTTGGAGTCATGATTATGAGAAAAATTAATATGGACTGGTGTATATATATGAAATATCTAATATAAATTCCTAATAATGGAAAAATTTTTATTATTTTTGTAGAAAATGTTATAAATATGATTACTTCTATTTCTATATTAAACCATCTGACATAATAAAATTTATTATGTTCCTTGCTAGTTTTTTATAGTTAATTATTAAAATTATGTTAACGTAATTGACTTAACTTTCGCCCATCGAAGAATTGGTTCTCCTTGTTGGAACTATTCAAAAGTGTCGTTTTTATAGCAATAAGATGAAGAACGAAACAAAAAGAATTTTTAACCTTACATCACAGTAAAATTCACTTACAATGTATCATCAATTTATGTTCAAATTTAAAACAAATTTCATGCAAAAATTCATATAAAAAGTACGTGAATATAATTATTGAAATATATTTAAACAGATTTTTATATGCTATAAAATATTTCTTCTTTTAAAATTGCACTAGAAATTTTGGATGGATAGAAAACCAAACTTATTTTATTGAAATACGAATGAACCTTTTATGAAAGAGATTTGTTTTTAACATTTTACAAATCTATGTCAGAAAATGAAATATTTAATTTTCTTTCATTTTCGTTATCAATTGCATAAGTCTTTTTCTTTTTAAGATTAAAAGTTTACATAATAACAACATAAACTATACAAAATAAATCTAGAAATTGTAAAGATTATAGTGATCTCTCTATTTCAGTAATACATATGTAGATTACATATCACAGAATAAAAGTGTGTATTTTAAATACGAGAGGTCTTTGTAAAGATAAGAAAGTCGTGGTGGTCGGCGGCGTCATCAATCTCGAAGAATGCTGATATCTCGACTACTCGTTACAAAAATGCTTTTTTTCTGTGTTCATTTCCCATTTTGTCTCTCGTTAAATCTGTCTCTCCCCACTTGTTAGCGAGACACGTTCATAAATCGAAACCAATATTATTATATGAAGTTAGTACGACGTTGGGTCCTAACAAAGTTAGAGCGTCGAATGTTTTGTTTGCAAAATAATAGAAAGTGCGTTCGTTTTCATTGTACATACGTCTTTTCTTTTCTTCTCTCTTCTTTTTAGAAAAACCTTCTAATTAGTCGATGATTGTTTTGAGAAATTCTCGTCGAAGCTGTATGAAGTTTGAAACATTGAAACAAGTTCGAGAGTTCCTGTGGGTCAAGGAATTTCAACATTTGAAAATCAAGATCTGTGAAGAAAGTGCAACAACGAGAAGTGTTAAAAGGAGGTTAGCGGATTTGCTTTTCGAAATTTGCAAAGGTTCGTTTTTTTTATATACTTAGTATTATTTTTTAGTGGTGTTGCGATAATTATCCTCAGAAAAGATTAATAACGTCATTTGTGATTAAGAATTAAAAATAGTACTGAATATTATAAATGATTTTTTTACATTCTTTCTTTTATTGTAGATTGCGAGAGAATGGCCGCTATTCCGCAGGGTGCATTTGCAGCGTGCAAAGTCCGCCGCAATTTAGAACGCAATGCTATGATAACACCACCAATAGAGGAGAGGGAAAAAGCGGGTAAAGAAAACACATTCAATATGAGACCCCCTTCGGAAGGTACATATCAAATCCATGAAGTATCAATTATATATTCTATTTTAGGTTGTTATTAAAATAACGAATTAAATAATGAATTTAGAATGTTATTAGAATAGTATTTTATGAGAAAGAATATTTTTGTCTTTTCATAGAATCACATTGCTATATACTGTGTTTTTATATACACATATTATATACATATATTAATTAATTTCGACGAAATGTTTATAGGCCGAGAGCTTACACCGCTAAAATATAATAGCAAATTAATGAACAGCATCTGGGGACTTTATAACCGTTATTCGGTACATAATTTCAAGAAAAACAATTCTAATGATGGGATGTTTGGTAAGTTCGCGGCGATTTGGGAGACTATTTCTCACAGCCATGCATATGCCGCGAACTCGGTAATTACAACTGCAGTTACCAACAATAACTCTCAAATTATACAAAAGAGATGAACAGTATCTGATGATTTGATGATCTGATATGTGTAATATCTGTATGATCTGTAATGTGTAATACTATATATGACTTACGATTATAGAGAATTGCAACAGTATTGCATATTCTTTTTACAACTTTTTTAATTGTACGTAGATAAATAAAATACTTTTCCTGACAATTATGGTGCAATTTATCAAATTTTAATTTGGTACATAATGGTAAAGATTTCTACATGTAATTTTAAAAAGACTGTTGTAATATTTTGTTTAACTGTTAAAATATAGTGATATATGATAAATACAAAGTAGATAAAATATAGATTTTTATAAAAAATAGAAATATATCTATATATAGATTTTGTATATTATTGCTTAAATATTATATTGTTTTGTATATATAGATTTTGTATATTATTACTTAAATATTATATTGTTTTATATTGTTATCTAATAAATTGCAACACACAAACGCGTATGAAATTATATCCTAGTTACAATTAATGTAATGAAGATTTACATATAATTTTACTTATAATGTTGAAACATTAGAATTTAAACAAAGTATAATTCCACCAATAAAAATAAATAACTACGAATACTTCCTTTAATTAAAATGAACATTATGATTAGAAAAACTATATGAAGAAAGGGTCAAATCGGAAGTTTGTTCCACACAAACGACACTCTTCTCAAAATTATTCAACCAGTTATTTCGATTACATTCCTGTGTTGTTTGACGTATTATATAAGTTCTTGGTTTTCTACGTTCTGAAAATTCCTCAATGTTACTGGAATTATTAGAAACATTAATATCTAACTCCAAAGAAAGTAACGAAGACGATAACTCTGGTTCTGTAACAGGCAATAGATTTTCGAACATGTTTTTTATGGATAAGTTATTTTTTATTTTTTTAATATTTTTTTCTATGGGAAAATTTTGTCCATTCGTGTTTTCACCATTCAATTGGGTAAAACTGTTTCTTTCCTTTCTACACGAACATCGTTGAGAACGATTTTTCTTCAAATTTGGATAATTCTTCGTATTGTTGACTTCTCGACGTATCGTAAACGCAGGCTCATTCGAATTTCTTATAATTCTTTTTTCAATCACAGCATTCTTTATTTTAGAAAAGTAAAGCTTGGGTCGTTTAGAATAAAAATTAAAATTTTTTGACTTTCGTCCCAGTTTTGCTATTCTTGTTTGCGTACATTTTGTTGCAGATTGCTTGTTATTACCATTTGTCAAAACTACTTTTGTATTTTCTGGACAATTTTTTAAAGTATACGAATCTGAAAAAATATTCACATTGGATCCAGAGGAAAATATTGAATTTTCAATTTGGAAATCTAATTCACAACTTATTTCGGAACAATGTGGAACAAGAGTTGTATTTTGTTTTGGAAATATTATTTTATTATATTGTTCATTTCCGTGTTTTGTGAATAATGATCCATGATAGTTTGTATTTTCAGTGTGCATAGATACTGATGGACGTTTCGTTATATAGTGCCGACTTTCGATCTTCTCGTTCGTTTGGTTGCCTTGACTTTTCAAATATTTAATCCTAGTTGGTATTTGTAACATATTTTCTTTCTTTCGGGTACGAATGATGCAGTTTAAAAACGTAGGTAATGCAGGGTCCATATTTGTACAGGGATAATAAGACTGGTAACAAGATATATAGAATAAAACTATAATAAGTTTATAAAAAATAAAAATCATTTATACATAAAAACTACATTAATTTGCAAACTTCCAAGAAATAATTACTTTCGTAGTAATAGTGATGTACATATACATAACTAAACATGAATTTTTTTTACTTTCAACATTTAATAACAAAAACAAATAGCACAAAATAATTGGTAAATATTTCAATATACACATGTTATAAATAACATACCTCTCGAATTTTATCACGTTTTTGTCTTTTTCTCAATGTGTATATGTTTGTTACTTTCTTCATATATCTTCTTAATCTATGTAAAATATTAATTTCGCTACTCCTATTTCGTTTGAAATCATTTGCATGTGGAAGATCCTCTTCGTTTCGCAAGTAAGTATTTCTTAATGCATTAATTTCAGCACGTAACTCATCCAAATTACTGGCAAGTATTTTAATTTGATCGATCATTTGACCCATTCTTCGTTGATCGCGATAACATGCCGCCATACTGATTATAACTAGCTCGGCTGTTTAAAATACATATATAATTTCTAAAGATCAATACAATCTTCATGTATATATCACGTATATCATCATCATGATTTACTGCAAAAATTGAAGAATCCTTAATGACGAAGAAGACGATACATATAATAGAGTTTTTCCACCATAATCGAATATTAACATAAAGATATATTGAGTTGCATTTTTAAATGGGAACATCAGGTAGTATCGACGTTATCGTTATTATAAAATATACCAAGACAGGAAATAAAAATTTGTTGACACATACATACTGAATAAGAAAGAAAAATTGACTACCGGAGGGTTCAGACGTGCTGGAAAGCAATTAAAGGATTATGAGCTCGTATTAAATATCGTTTATTTGATTCGTCGTATGAGTCCTAGATACTTACATTAATTGTCAGTCGGTGTCGTATATCATAGTGGATCGGTTAACGACGCGTGAAGTTTGGTTTAATAAAAAATGAAAAAAAAAAAAAAAAGAAATGGTAGAGGGAAAGACAAAAAATGCTTCCACCTTCTCATATAAATCGACACGTAATACTATACTCGTATTTGATTTTATATATACAATTGTTTGTTTTTTTCTCCTATCTACAACATTGGCTTCTGTTTTAAAATAATTAATATTTTTTGAGGAACAGGACACGACCCTGGCTTTCCTGTATCGTATCCCTCCAAAAGCATCTACATCATGACAGCTACCGCGTTAAGATGCAAATGTAACAAGAAAAAAAGGTAAAAATGATTAAAGTTTCCGCGCGTTACATGTACATCTAATTCCGTTTTCGACCGCAAAAAGATCAAATTGGCGGATTCCTGTTCCGTAATTCGTTGTCCGTAAATTGTATCATATTTTTCCCTAAATTCGAGCTGTAAAATGGCATCGTCATCGTACTTCAATAAATTAACCGTACAAAAAGGACTGTTGCATTTTATGTGATTATCACAATATGATTCGTAGTAGTTTCACCCATTCTATATTTATATATACATATATATATATATATATATTAATATATGTATATATAATAAAATATATATATATATGTATGTATATATACTTTGTTTTTGTTTTGTTTTGCAAAGGCATGCACACGGACATTTCTGGAATGCTGTTGTCGATCGAATATTTTCGTTTCGTATTTCGTTCACCCGTCAATTAAACGAGTCGTAGGGTGAACCGTGTGTACTCTTTTGCTCTAGTAAGTTCCTAAAATCGAGGTAATCGGGTTGCACGTTACGTCGTCCACGAATCTCATTTGAACAATACCTTGTTAGCGAGTCCCCGGACAAGAAGCAAAAACCGATGACTATTTAATTATAATTTTCATGTCTATGGTTTTCCTAAACGTTTTAGAAGTTCTAGTTTCCATTGCTATATTTGCGAAAAGTTCTTAATCGATTGACGCAGACTGATAAATTAACAATAAACAGTAACAAGGTTTGCCGACTTTAAATAATATATCATTAGACTGTGGATGTTCATGCATGGAAAACTTAGATATGTATGTAAAAATGTGTAAAATGTATATAATACGTAAAAATATACAAAATGTCCAAGGTAAAGAACTCTTTATATAACATTTAGAATATTTAGGAGATACATTTAGAAGAAATCTCTTTAGTTGTGTTCATAACATCCGCAGTCTATGTATCATGATCCATGAGGATGAATACATATTTCGATTTCGATTCTTCCCTTTGTTTTATAATACTGATAACCATTAATGAAAGAAAACGAAGTCGCTGACGTGTCTTAAAAGAATAACCCCGTCACTTCTTGCCGGAATATGCATCTTATACAAGCTAACAATCGTTCCTCCAGCATTCGTCGTGCGCATCCAGCGCATCGACGATTCTTTTAATACTTAACAGCTAACATGTAATCTAACACGTTTAACGACGTTATAAATAACATAGAAGACGAAATATCAAGAGAGAAAGAAGAAGTAGAAGTGACTAATTGGATCTCTGGCTGTCGACTGATCGCTAATAGTAACAGACTAGTAAACCGTCTTCTTCCCTTACAATGGCTCTCGTCTGTTCATTTCTTGGTCCCTCTTCCTCTTCCGTTTTGTTTTTGTGGCACAGCCTTGTTCCTCCTGCTCCGTTCATCGATCACGTCCCTCCTTTCCGATCTTCTTCTTTACGCGGACGAAAACGATCAACAATTTTTGTGCAACGACATTAACCAAAATTAAAGGAGGACACAGATCTGAAAAGGACGTGCGTTCTGATCCTGGAGAGGATCTCTCACCCGAATTCATCTCATCTATTACCCACTTAAAAATGTTGGGTAACGTCTTCCATCTCTTCGTCCTGAGCTCGTTTTTGTGTCCCGGTCATCGGCTTGTTTCAGAACGAAATTCTTCGAATACTTTCGGGCGTGGATGTGCACAGATGTCGTGTGCTTTCCATGGATTAGCTCAGTTTAATCGGCCGTAGTACGGTCTGTCGGGAATTCGGGGAGGAATATTGGGTACAGGACGCCTATAACACAGACAGTGATTAAGTACTCGGTGCTTCTCACCAAAGTGTTTGAGACGCGACGATTGATTATTACTTTAAACAAGTAAAGCGGTGATGAACGTCGCGCGAACACGAAACATAATTTTGCCCTTCGA
Source organism: Bombus terrestris (assembly GCF_910591885.1). Taxonomy (NCBI): domain Eukaryota; kingdom Metazoa; phylum Arthropoda; class Insecta; order Hymenoptera; family Apidae; genus Bombus; species Bombus terrestris. Next base: position 17,812,952 of record NC_063271.1, on the reverse strand, counting down.
ATGCGAAGATGATCATATAATTTGTGAAAAATACTGTGCATTTCTTTTTAAATAAAATTTATTGAATTCTATAGTTTTCATATATTTTCAAATTGTATGTAAAATCAAAAGCTTATTTGTATTGTAAGTGTTTGTCACATTTCATTTTTCTTGAAAAATCGAAGATATATTGTCTAACAAAATGATATTTTCTACTCTTTAAATATATTTTAATTCGCATTTGGAGAGACTGAGTAAAACTATGCAATGACCAATTAAATTTACTTCACCTTAGAAATTATATACGTAACAAATTTAAGTGAATAAATCTAATTGGGCATCGCTAATATTTACTTTATTAAGCTATGATATGAGAATGAGAGTATTTTATATGAGATAGAATATATTTTCTGTTATAAAATTCGGATTAAGAGAAGTAATAATAATTGTCGAATATATAACAGAGAGTGAAGTGCAACAAACATATCGTCTCCTCCAATATGAATGTATGTACTTGTAAATAATAACGACAAAAATACACTACGAATTTGTTCTGTAAAGCGCACAAAGAAAGAAAGTACTTTTATAATAATAAACGAATAAATGACGTCATTAAATACAATATGGGATGATGATCTGCAAAAAACAAAAAGGAAAAAAAAAAGAAAAAATCCAATTGCACATGCTCAAGCAGTAGCAAAAACGCATGCAGAAATGAATGTATAAAAAGGACGTTCATTCTACAATTTTTCGCAAACGTTTTTAAATTTACATACCTCTAGACATTTTCAATTAAACCTTAACTTTAATTGCATCTTTTCAAACGTCCTTTGGATACAGATAAATACAATTGAATTGATTCGTATGTAAAATACTTCACGAGGTAAGATCCTGGATGCTTTTATGGGAAAAAATATTAAAAAGGTGGCAGACATTGGACAGTGATTTGATTACAAAAGAAGAGAAAGAAAACAAACAATAACGCAGAACGCGAATACGCATCCCAGCGTGCGGGAACAATCAGGACAATCTCGCACATTCTCTATCAAAAATAATACTTGTTATTTGCACGCAACGGTATATGGAATTAAGCGAGAATCAGAGAAGAATTAATGGAACATGTAAAAAACGTGGTCAACACATTAAACACAAGTGTTACAACACAATAAGAACACTACCCAGCCGCAGTAATTGAACGCTAATCTCATTAGATACTAATTTCCCCAGCGGAAATGCGTTTCCGGTCATCAGATAATAACACACGCTTCTCTCCCAATTTTCATTTTTGCACATATATGAATATATCTATATGTACGTATGTATGTATATATGTAGATATACATTTTGAATTTATAACATATTATTTTTTTCTATATATACAATTATATTGCAGTAAAACGGTGTATAGAAATATCACGCGACCATCGCGCGATATTACAATATGGTGAATCGTGTAAGGTGCACAATCCACATAGAATAATTTGCTAAGTAACCCCCCTTGTCAATGTTCTCCTTGTTTTGAATTTACGAAATATTTTTTACAACAAATGTTCGAGGATGAATATCGGTGATCGAGTTCAACGAACAATCGCTTCCTCTTGTAGTGAGATGTAGAAAAACATCATTTCTATCAAAATCAGGGGTATAACAGGTATAAAAATTATGAAAAATTTACTAATGTAATTAAAAACTAGCAGTAAGCTCTATTGACATCTTCAGAAAGGTTGAATATTTGGTTTTAATTTTTCCAATCATTTTTATCAAGGATTGATCCATTGATAACACGTGGGTTACTTAGAGATCTGCTGTCTACGATTCGTTCCGACGTCCATCTAAATTTTAACCACGTGAAAATAACGTCGGTGACGAATCCAGCCACGAATAGTATTTCCATCGATTTTTATTAATTACATATTCGTCTTTATCGCTCATTTACCATCATTCATTTCCATCGTTCGCACGTTCTTGTTACGTAAGATTGTATACGTTTACGCTTGGCCCGCGATATACAATAGAATCACGCTTATTACTCGATAATCCGTCTTACGCAAAGTAACCTTTTTAACTAGAATTTCTCTGTATTTAAGGCTTTTCGATGGAAGCATGTAACAATATAATCTGTCGCGTGAATAGGATGCGTGTTGCAGTCATGAAACCTCGTTCATCGATCTGCTCTCTTCTGTTTTTTCCTGCGCGATTTATTCTCTTCTCTTCCTCTCTCTGGAACGTGGGACGATCTGAACGTACTTATGTCAGCACAGGATGGTATTAAACAATCGAAACATACATGGCAAAGAAATAGTATTTTTAATTTAGATAAATTAATACTATACGTTTGAACCGAGCATTATATAATTATTAGGTTACAAAATTTGTACCTGATTTTGAAAAGTATTCAATTAATTTTAATGTAGATACGTTCAGGATCGCCTTTCGATTGGACGATTAAATGCTAAAGTGCGGCAACAATATTTGTATTTTATGTTCACAAAGGAGCTTATGATTTCTTTGCTTTTTTTTTGCATCCATAATCGGTCTCTAAATAGAGTAATCGCTAAACACGGTTAACGCTATTTTCATTGGATCTAGTCACGAAAGCCGAGCTTGTTCTCAAAGATCTCATTTTAGGCCCAATACCCCAAAAATGTATTTATCATAGATCGTACAACATGAAGTAGAAGTTAAAATGTACGGAGATTTCTCCTTTTTTCTTCTTTAGAAACAAAGGAATCGATTAATTGTTAATTGACGGTACGAACGTAAAGACGCATCAAGTAGGAAACCGTGAAGATTCTTTGCTTCACGATTCGCTGATGGCAACTTCACTTGTCGTTTTTCGTTGTAATACTTGAAATAAAGATTCCACCCAATCGAGTATTGCCATTAATAATCAAAATTTGTACGAATCACAAATAAAATGTCAATGTAAAAATCTTTTTCATCTAATTTTCACAAATAGTTTCAACGTACACGTATATTGCTACCAAAGGCCAAAAACGCATATTCGACAAACTAGACAAAAAGTTTTGCAGTTATAAAGGTACAAGAAGTGATGTAAAAAAATTGAAATATAATCTCGAAGGGTGGAACAGCAGAATACTATTGATGAACATATAAGAACCTGGACATACTGAAGAACAATTTTTCTTTGCACGTTTCTACTACTTGATATACCCAGAGTTATTGAAACGCAACGCCACGTACTTACGAGGCTTGTACATCTACTTGTATCTCTATCATCTTTTTAATACTCATAAGACTTGTGTCTAAAGGAACCATGCTAAAGTATGTAACTTTACGAAAATAAAAATTCACGATCTATCGAGCAAAAAATCTGACACGCTACTGAAACGAATAACGTTATCTTTCTTATCCTATACAGTATACAATATAGTGATATCGTTAATAATAACAATAATTATAATAATTATAATTATAATTGTATTCACAATTTGTGAATCGTAATCACAATCACTTCGGTGGTTTCAACGTATGATCTACTTAATTCTGGAATTGCGGTGCATAAAATGATCAATGTGTGTGTGTGTGTGTGTGTGTGTGTATATATATATACACGTATATACATATATACATACATATATATATACGTATATATATATATATATATATATATATATATATATATATATATATCTGTACAATAACATTACAATAATACCACTTGTGATTGCTCGCTTTTCCGAGTTTCTTGTTCTTTTTATGTATGTCTGTGTCTATCTTCCCGTAATTCTTTTCATTTCCTTGATAGAGAACAACGTACACGGTACAATTCAATCTATTAGTACTCAGCGAATAATCTAAATTACGGATTAAAGGTTGTGTCCAGTATCAACAGGCGATAGATAATTCGATTTGCGAATGCGATGTGCTTTCACTCAGACTGTAAGTTTGATCCTCACCTAATCTTGTTTTCCAAAAGCCATTTTCTTTAGCCCAAAATATCAATTTATATGTATAGACATTACAAAGTTTTGGAAAAGAGAAGATGGCGTCTCTTACGTAAATTTGGCGTAAATAAATACATCTCTATATGTATGGTGGAACGACATCAATGAATATTATCGAGATGGTCTCTTTTTTTATTCGATCGATCAGAACAAACACGAAAGACATAGTGACGCGGCAAATGCGAATCATGCGAATCATCCTCAACGCTCTTTTATAGTTACTATTTGTCCAAGAGAAACCTTCGACATTTCGCTCTAATGAAAAGTAATACATATTCTCTTTTCTTCTTCCCTTCTTTTGTTTTTCTTTTGTCATAGTGGCACTTCGATCATTGCTCTCGATACTTCACGCGTCACTGGTAACAGACTTAATCCTTCTCTTTGCATGGTATAGTTCTTGAAATGAAGAATAATTTGCTCGTAAAAAATATTTTTACATACATGAATTCAATATGTAAAGGACGTTGAAGTGGGACAAAGTTTACTCTAGGTCGAGTGATTATAACGCAAAATGTGATAGCATTGTCGGTAAATGCGTCGAAACTTCTTAACAATTAATTACGATAATATTGATACCGAAACTTCTATTATTTATAACAAGTAAAAAAGTAAAAGATAAATTCGTGAAAATAATATATGAAATACATATGCCATTTTTGTAAAAAGCTAATATAATTTTTAATTTAAGCATTTCTCTAATAAACGACTCTGCAGTTATTTAAGAGTTAAGTATCATCAAATGCTTCTTCTGTTTACCAATAAGTTTCCTTTTTATATAATCTTATTCAAAAGTTTATACATAAATATTCCGAATTTAGTACAGAGAGGAGCATTCTTGATCATCAAACATGTGTACTACACAAATCCGAAAGCACATCGCGCCCCGTGGATTTAATTACAAGAATGTAGTAGAATACATCATATTCCCTTTCCTTATATATGTACATGTATAATTGATTTAATTTGCTTAACACGGTCGAGGAGCATGAGAAACAACAAATACCTTTTCCAAATATAACACAGCTCCTGAACGCATGCTGAGTGATATACATTCATTATACATTATAACGACATACGATTAGTATTGTATTGTATATATATAATATATATTTATTATTCTCATTCGGTATCATTAGTATTAATCTTCTTTTATTAAGACTATTCAGAGGGAGGGAGAGAGTTCGCGACTCAGGATTTTCATGCAAAATCCTTGAAGCACTCTACGCTATATCACATCCTATGTCTGAGCACATTTTTTTTTCATTAATACTTCATTAGGGATTAGCTATGTATGTATATATGTATAACTCTATATGACAGTTTTAATATTAATGGCTAAGAATGGAATAAAATGTGGTGACATCTAAAGAGGTAGAGAAACAGTGTGTAATGTGTATCTGTATGTGTATATATGTGGCTGTGTTTGAGTCACGCAATTAATAATTACAGATACTAAAACTTATTTGTAACGCAGTTGTCGCCGATTAAAAATCGATCGAACAGATGCGATAAAACGAACATTCAATAATAATTGTCGACAACTTTTGCCCAACAGCATGACATTTTTTATTTTATTTTATGCAAATTCAGGGAATGAATGTTGACATCGCAATCGGAATCGGAATTTCACCTAATCGAAACTACCTTTGATCACATCGTAGGGTTCTGGTAGACTTTCCAGGATATAGAGTCACTGGAGATATAAATATATCAGTCTAAAAAAATTGAACTTCTTTTTTTAAATATCTCTAAATAAGAAGATATGTATATACAAGTATTCAATACTTGATATCAGCATCCAAAGCGAAACAACAATAAATTATATGTTATATCAGGTCTTACAGCTTTTTATGCTTTCTGGGATTACACAATACACGTCATCATTCTACAGTTCATGAAAGAATATTTATTTCCTTTTAACAATAAACTACTTTACGAAGTAAGAACAATATACATATGGAATGTAACCAAGCGAATTACATGTCTTACAAATACACAGAGGTATTCCCTTACACACGTATATTTTTTTTCTATGGCGTGTGCACAGGGACGTTCACTCTCTTTTCTTTCAATATGTATATATAATGTCTATATCTCGCACACATATGTATGTTGAATAACGATATATAACGTTGAAGGCAACATCATCGCTATTAATCCAATTTTTCGGATCATGCAAGAGAGAGGGGGGGGGGGAGAGAAAAAGAGAGAGAGAGAGAGAGAGAGAGAGCGAAGGAGATAAAAAAACATAGCTGGTTATAATTCGCAAAAATTGGTTATCGAAACACACTATCGGAAAACAGTGAGACATCAAATTAGTGTTCATTCTCAACCCTGAACAGTCTACCAATCTAGCGCAACTTAAATAAGATTGCCCATAATAATTCATTATTGTAGTTAAAAGAGCAAGATATCTCGCATATAAAAAAAGAGTTATGAGGCAGCAAGAGTATTTACTTGATCTTGAATGCTTCCATCAGCTCGTTCACGGCGGCATTAGCAGCGGCCTGCGTCGCAGCTTGCGTCACCCTCTGTTGAAGACCACCCCCACGACTAAACATACACCACGGACACTCAGCTTTTACTATAAATCTTATTTGTTTTCAATGCCTTATCAATAGTATGCTACTATATAAAGAGAGAATTCGACTAATATATGGTAATTTAAATTAATATCTGCATGATGCACTACATTTTAGGCTGATATCGTGCATCCTCGAATGTCCTAAGAAGTATGTGTAATCTCTCGCGTGGTTCTACTAAGCTACAGACGCGGGAATTCGATAACGAATAGTAGAGCGTTGACGATCAACTGCTTGATATTCGTTCAACAGAAAGAATGTTTTCAATGCAGGCACCGACACGTTCATCCCCCATAATGACAAAATAGTTGACAATATTAAGATCAATTTTTCTTGCTTTTTCTGTGATTTTACTAATTGAATCAACGATGGCAAGAAAGCAGTAATATTAAGGGAGTTTCAGAAGCTGCCAAATGCAAATGCAATACGTTATGGCAAAACTTATTCCGTATATATTCATGTATCACATTCTCTCATACAGATTTTTACATCGATTGAAATATCGCTCTGCGAATCGATTGAAAATGTATTTCATTTATGCGACAATTAAAATGTCATGCTGTTAGTAAAGCGAATGAATACTTATCCACCACCTGTGATAAGAACTCAAGATCATTTATTTTACAACGTTCTTAGTTGTATATACAAATATAATTTACAATTTCATTCAACTAATTTACAATGAAACAAATGTCATTCTACCTCATTTTTCTCTGTTCGTCGCGAATGAATCGTGATTTATTTATACATACTTTTTTTCATTAGTACCGATTAAATATATCGTAGACACTTAGATTGTTAATTAGAGGTGTGCAATTTTGTAACATTACATTGGAATTGTATAAATCTGTTTAGGATGATTACAAAATTACAGCATATTTCTACAATATTTGTTAAATAAAATGAAAACGACGAAACAATACGGATAATAATTCCTCGCTCGTTCTTACGAAGTAATTGGACCATGAAATAATTTGATATATTACTGATATAATGCGTAATACATATAAGATAAATCGCCCGTCAAAGTTCTTGGAAGCTCTTCTTAATCTTTAACTAATACAAATATTCACAATTTTATTCATTTTTGTACAACTTACACACCCCTAATTAATAATAATAATTCATAATACTTGCAGACAAAACATATAGCATTAGGAAATTGTATCTCGTGTAAAATATACACTGACTAGATGCAATTGATATATGTATATATGTATATTAATTAGTAGTGAATAGGCGAGTTAGTGCGATGACTTATTGTCGGCGCCTGCAATAGAAAGTGAAGTTAGCACCAAAGCCCCAATTAGACAAAGCTATGGAGGACAAGCAACTGCAAATTTCTTTTTAAAACATCTCGTGACGTTTAAGAAAAAAAAGGACCTCTACTTTGTAGTTAAGACACAAGACTACCTCAACACAAACTAACAGAACATTGTGCAAAATTTGTGAGAAACTCGACAATCGAAAAATACTCGATAGTACAGAGTGTTCCAAACGTTTTGTCTCTTTAAATTCTCTGTACTATTTCACAAGGTACAATTCCGTTAAATTGGATGAAAATTATATTAAATTCTTAGTACTTACGATGGTATAAGAGGAGGAGGTAGGCCAGGCGTGGCACGAGCAGGCGGAGGTCCACCAGGTCCAGGTCGATTAGGAATAGCCGGTGCTGGTCGACCACCAGACGGAACCGGAGGTGGGGCTCGAGAACTAGAAAGAGGTGGTGGCTGTGTCACTCCGCGTCTTGGCCCACCAGGAGATGGTGGTGATAACCTGTAACACATAAAATGAACAATAGCTGTTATATTTATTGATCCTATATAGAAAGCAGAAGATAAAAATAAGAGAACACGAAATATTCATGGTGTGTAGGGGATTAAAAAAAAGTTATATAGCCTCTTTTCTATATGGTTGTTAACTTATCACAGTTGAAATTTGCAATCAAGAGACGAATGAAATATAAATTTCCACTGATTTATTAAAGACTTTTCTATACATTGAACAGCTTATTTTCCATAAAGGCTGTATATTTATTATACTGCCTTAATATATTATATTTATTATACACACAATCTTTTCTTATTTATAATTTACATTGTACTACAATTTAATATTAAAAACAATCTAAAATGCTTTCACTCTAACAGGTATTCAAATATATGTAATTTATGTGCAAATAAAAATATCATAGGAGGTTCTTTTTAAGTTTATGCAAAACATAAGAAACGTATAAACAATAAAATAATTTTTCGAAGTAAATATCGGTGGACCTACATACTTCAAATAAAACTATAAAGCAGAGAAATAAATGTACATTTGAAAAAAGAGAACAAATTTTAGTTAGTATAATAAATGTACATAGTAACTCTTACCCAAGACTGTTTCAATGGTGTTCAAGTGTATGAGGCAAAAGCAGGCAGTACAAGATTGGAAGATAATAAATTAGTTAAATGCATAAGCGACAATGAAAATAATAACATAATTGTTACCTTGGATTTTCGCCAGATGCTAGCCAATCATTCTTCACAGGTGGTGGTACTGGAGTAGACACTGTCGCCATCGAAACATCTCCAATAATACGAAGTGCCTCCTTACATGCATGATACATGCGCAACATTTCCTCTCGTTTTTGTGCTTCTTCGGGCGATTCTTCCATCATTGAAGCCTATAATTCATATACTTTTTTCTAAATTTAAAGTATACAATAAATTTGACAAAAGAGACTAGAATACTGTAAGTATTTAATGTATGCAAAGTTTTTACAAAAAACTGTTGTTAATGGAAAAAATAAAAAGTATTCCGTGAAATATTATTTCATTAGGAAATAAACAGTAAAATTTTAAATAATAAGCTTAGGAGAACATTGGAAATTTATTTGTGGATATAAAACTACAATATACTAAATTCATATATATTTTACCTGATCACCACTTGCGTATAGATGTGCCAGTAACTCTCCATTAATGAAATCCTTTGCATTGTTTATAATCAAATGCATAATTGTCTTTGGAACCAAATCACGAGTTGTTTTTGTGACAATTTTCATATAAGAATCCACTAGATTTCTAATGGTCTCTACTTGACGTTCTAGTTGAGGATCCATTGATGATTGAGCTTCCGATCCACCCTATAAATATGAAAATAATAAATTTCTTGCATTCTTTGTTGAAATGATGAAGTTAAAAGCAATACTTCAGATAACTTCACATACATAGTTAACATAAATAAAAACAAAAAATAATACATCATTTCAATAATGAATAAAGTGTTATTGATCTTGTGCTCAAATGGAAACTTTGCTTGCAGGGAAAAATAAAGTATTTTTACAAACAATTCATACATGTTTTAATCGTATTCATTATCAGCAAAAAAAGCAAAGCTAAGTGTAGTGGTATTTCATATCCATGTAAGTGTTGTGTGTTCTGTATAACTACAAAATTTCTACATTGTACGAACCTCATATCCTTCCTTTAGTTAATTAGAAGCAAAAAAAATGTAATAACTATTGTGAATGTAATATTTGAATCTAATTAATTTCTGAATAATATAAAACATATGCAAATTGCGCAATTCATACTTGTATTAAAAAGAAACGTTATTAAATTAAATATATTTTCAAAAGATGCAAAGAATCAATTTCTCTCAATATAATTATTGTATTTAATATAAAATGAAAGTTTATGAACATTGCGATGTTAAAATAGAACTTTAGTCATAAATAATAAAGAACTTTAGTCATTATTTGTTAGATAATTGAAATATTTTTACAATGTGATATTTAACAATAGTCTTAAGAATAATTTACTGTAATAATTTAAAATATTTCCAAACTAATGCATCACATCACCACACAGTTAAAAATATAAAATTCAAACAAAATATTTTAATTACATTTCTCGTACTAACTCACCCGCTGTATATCCTAAAATAAAACAAAATAATCTTTTCTAATAAACATAACAAAATATATCCCAATACAATAACAAATAATTCTTCCCCTTAATCAAAGCAAATAATTAAATAACTAATTTATAAATAAGAATTACATAATATATCAATATACTTTTATCGAAGTTGCGTTACAATCGGTGCGCACGAGTGACATACGTCATTTTTGCAATTGCGTTTCAGCAATATATATAAATTTATATAAATAAATTTACACGTGATACAATTTGTCATCTTGTTTGTATCTAAAAAAATAAACGCGAGTAGTGATTAGACGAATGGCACTCGAGTGTCCCAGGCCTAAATATATTATATTTCCCACCATACAATATACTTAATCGAGTACATATATGAAACAATATAAACAACATAATTATATAATAAGAAACATACCTCTCCTTCACCATTGGCTTGCTCTGTTGATTTTTCGGGATATACACCAGCCCTGAGGAAAGAAGCTTTCCATGAATCAACATCATCTTGAGTTTCACAGCTCAATTCAAGCTGTTTATAATCCTTATAAACATTTCTGCCTTCTGGATTAAATAAAGCAAACAAATGACGTCGGGACATGAACCCTTGTTCTAAGTCACGCAATTTCAATCCATCTAAAGGTAGCATATACTTCTTCTCACGTTCCTAAGCAAGGAAATAATACATAAAACTTACATAATTAATGTGTTATTAACAATATTATAGCAAAAAAATACCTACTTCTTCATCTTTGTACCAAGAAATACTCTCTGACGTTAGGACAAACCAATAATCTCTTGAACCACCTTTCATTATACCGAGATTGTGGATACACATGTATCCTTTGCGTATTACTTGATTTCCTAATGTATGACGACCAGATTTAACAGCATTTTCTGAAGATTGTTGAGCACTGTAACATAACGTATAATTTATAATGAAATGTTAATAAAAAAATACGTTTGAGTACCCATGTACAAAATTCATTGTAATAAATTGCCACAAAAATTTGTTAGTTTACTGTGTAAAAAATCTAGCAGAATAAGACCTAGCAATAATTTTTGTATTAACGTACACAAACGTTTATATTCAAATTTAATTTTACATCATAAAATATAAGTTATTAAATATGAGTAATATTAATTAATTTAATTTCTCAAAATATCTGTGTTTATAATACAAAATATTGAAAATGAGACATGATCACAAAATGACAATATAGAGAGGATAATTACATGGCTTCTATATCTTTGATTTATAACTAATTAATAATGAAATCTTTATGTGTTAAACAAAAATTTACCTTTTACATTGTTTTTAATTACATATAAGAATTATAACAACAGCCACAACAACTCCATGCACATACTCTTTCATACAGCTTTAAATGTTGCAGTTGAATATTTTTGAATATGCAGTCAAACATTATTTGTAACATATAAATACACACATTATTATTTCTACTTAATCAACATTGTAATATCTTTGCAGATCATAACACATGAAAAATTGCAGAAGCAAATATTACATATATTGTGAAATCATGTGAAAAATGATGGAACTAAAATCTAATGCTGCTGTATGAAATATACGATTTGGAGTATTCATGAATGACTGTGGCAATGAATAATTCTATTTAACTATATAGTTGAACTGTGCAACTATGTACAAAATATTCAGATCAAATTCTTAAAATTGTGATAGATTATGGCTGTATTCTACAATATATAAAATTAGATAAAAAAATATAGCCAATGAAAACTTAATAATAACTTATTCATAATGGCATACAATGTTTCATGATGGTTAAGTTTATTTCTTTATTTTCACAAACCACTCCCATTTTTGGTATATGAATAATTAAAAATGATATTTCAAGTGCCATTCTTATGATCTATAAGTGTATACATGTACATATATGTATGAATAGTATTAACCTTTTATGATGTTATACACTAAACTAGTAATGAAATACTGAATAATAAAAACACATAAAATTTTTTTTCATTCAAAAGAAAAAGACTTTAAAGTACACTAGAAAAATATAGTTTTCAATCTTTTGCTATATGGGAAATGAGTTCAATATTGCTTATTAAGGATTCCGTTCTTTGTTATAAAACTGAAAGCTAGAAAAAGTTAAATAAAAAATAAGCATAACAAATTAAGAGCGTGATAATAGAAAAGGAAGAAAAATGTAGTGTAAATTTTTGTTCCAATGTACTTTATAATTCTTACCTTGCATTATGGCTACTGGCTGCCGCGCTGCCGATATAATTAAATAATTTTTTTAATTGTGAAATATAAAGTATTAATGAATGGAAAGAAATGTCACGAAATGTGTATATGCCATGTAGTTCAAGGAAAGACATACGTTCGTTAATGCAATAAGTATAAAAAAGGTGAAAAATATGTATACCAGTTGATATTCATAGATAATTTTTGATATTAAGTATGCCTTACCTTTTAATGACATAAAAGGTTGTACAGTAATTACAGTATTCTTATTCCCTAATTTAATTATTGCAAACTATATAACATAAAGGAAACCTATTATGTAAATTTTTTTATAATTTACATAATATGATTTAAAAAGTTAAAAACGGAAATAGAATGTTATTATTTAATATGAAACAAAAATTGAACTGAAATTGCTAATCATTTTAATATTTCTAATATTTTTTCTTTTTTAAACCCATTTCTCGCGATATGTTTGAGAACTACAATCTTTAAGATGTTAAAGTGTTAAATAAGCAAAACATAAAAATGAATAAAATTCATGTTTGCTATACAGAAAGAGAGAATTAAAATATTAAAAGTATGCGTATTACAAAGAGAAAAAATGTAAGTGAGATATAATTTAATATGACAATATATATGACACAATGGGTCATATAGATGTACATGAAATAGAGAAAATAACAATAAATTCTACTATTTATTAATGATACTAAAAATGTGTGCCTTAGCTTTAAAGAACAAAGTAAACTAAGAATCGCTATTTTAAAGCTTGCAATGTGAACTGATTTTGGCATAGCATGCATTGATTATAAAATATACCGTATAAGTTTGATTGTGAAAGTCATATGAATATAGTCGAATGTATATTAAATGTCTTATGCTAAATATGTTTCGAAATGTAACTTATTTTGAGTTATATTAGTTCAGGAAAACACGGTATAAAATATATGTATTACATACATTGATATGTATTTTACATAGAATAAAATACAAATCAACATATATAATTCCTAATTTGCAAAAAAAAGGTTGCAAGCAAACTAATATAACTAACAGTATATGTAATTGGTGAATTTTCTTATCATCTTTTCCTTTATTTCATAAAAAGCTTAAGTTATAACCATAATGAAACTAATGAAACTAGTTTTTACAAGTATTATATTAGTAAAGCACATTGTCATTATGTGAATTATATTATGTGTTGAATTTACATTAGTCATGCAAGATAGATAGAATTCATTACTGCAAATTCGAGTTTCTCAAAAGTATTAATTAAGCATATACAGTAATCAGAAATAAAACATATTATTATGTGATGTTATCATTGTTAAAGATATAAAGAAATGTTCAAGACATACATTTAATGATTTCATAAGGTTCGTAAGGTTTATAAAAAAAACTTAAATTTGTCTATTATGTTTATCATGAATTGATGATTCAAGCATTTCATGGTGTATAATTATGGATAAAAAAAAATTCACATATCAAAAATCTACATGATATAAAATGCAATGTTTATTCAATATTAAAAATATAGATTATTGTTATTATCATCATCATTATAAAGAAAGAGAAATTAGCAAAAATTATATTTATTCAAAGATAATATTTAATATTTGTTATGAAAATATTTGTATGTCTTTAATAATAAAAAACATAATTTATGTTATATTTCTAATTGATAATACTGTACAAGTTTAGAAGATTATTTTATTATGTTACGTTAAAATGTTCTATATGAACATGAATAATTTAATAGTAATAAAAATATTTAGTATTATATTTAGGAAATATTTTTAATGTTTTGAAGATTTATTATTTAAGTATAGTGTAGTGAAAATCTATAACTGCAGTTATGAATATAATAATAAGAGCAACATATAGCGCTAGATGTGCGATTATCAAAAATTAAATTCTTCTATCATATTATTTACTCTTTTGACTTGGCTGAGTAGCTACAAAAACACATAACAAAATGTAGGTAACTTACTTGGCAAAACCAATAAAATCTTCATGATTTGTGTTCATATATGCAAGTTCACAATCAACCAAAAGTATTAACTGTTCCTTGCACAATTGTTCTCGTTGTCTAACGTAAGTGGTTATAATACGTTCCGTTTCTTCTCGCAGTCTAGGATAACGTGACATCTATTACGTAAAATAAAAATTATATTAAAAATATGTTATCAAAAAAGAACAGACCTTACAAATTTAACAAACTGTACCTACCCTGTCAGTACAAATGCGTACAACATTACTAAGTTCTTGTACAACTAAATCCACACACTTCAGACTAGGTTCTTTGAGTCTATTGATTTGTTTTTTGACTATTGCCTCAAAGGCCATATCAGGAGTAAACAAACCTACCCTGATACCTATGACATTATACTATTATTAATAACTTATTTTTTAAATCACTTACTTATCTCAATATAAACATGTAATGAAATTACAATGATAAACTATTAGAACTGAAATAATCATTTACCATGAATATTCCTAATAGCAAAAGCAATTTCTCTTCTCAGTTCTTTTTCATCAAATTCCATTTTAACTATTTCAAATGGAAAACGTTCATGGAACAATCTGTTTATTTTAGCACCTCCACTGAGCTCATTTGTATTGATTTGTGCAGATCCTGAACCTTCTATAGTTCTTTCAAAATCTGACTGAAGCTGTTGTATCATCCTTAAAAATGTTTTTCTTTCAATCAATATAAAAACAAGCACTAAACCTCAACATTAGTTGTATGGGCAGAGAGTCATGATATTTAGTATTGCAAAGCCAGATAAATTCTACATAATACATTAATACATCAAAATGTTTAATTTTAATGAAAATTTGTTGTTATTTTTTACTTTCTAGTTGGTTATATAAAGATGTATTAAAATTTTCATGCAAATGATACACACGGATGAAAAAAAAAGTATGATACCTACAGAAACATTTGAATTGATCTGAAAAATAAGAATAAAGGCTCTAAAATATCAAGTCCCTCCACCCATAATGTATTTTAAGGAAAGGAAAAGAGTTTATAAAAGTAATACTTGTGAATCTATTATAGAATAATATGTTTTATACATTATTTGTTATATATGTATCATTTTTTTTCATTAAGTTTATTTTATTTTCTAATATAATAAAAGTTACCAAAATCAAAGAAATTATAAATTCACATATAATAGCCTATATGAAGAAAGAAATACTTACTGTAACATAGCTTTAGTTTTTATGGCAGGATCATCAGGTCTGAAATGTTTGTACTGTTCCACATCCTTTTCTAGTGCAAGCAACTGTTTTTGTAATCTGTCTCTTAATGCTGGTAAAGTATCCCTAATATGATTTGTTAATTGTTGATTTAAAACGCGTTGCAAATATGGTGTTCCTAACCTATCTGCCAAGTGTCGGTAGGATGGGTGGCTAAATGTGTACAAAGAGAAATATTTTAGACACTCCATTAAAAAATTGATTCATGCAATTATTCTTTATGATTGATCTATACCTCAAGAAAAATTTCCTTTCTGCTGCTAGAGCATTTTTTATATCTTTTCGACCTTCTATGTCTTTTTGACTTCTGTTAACGACACCTATATAACCACGTCTTAGGGGTAATAATTTATTTTCCAAAATATCTCTTGCATCAGTACCATCATCCATAAGATCTAATTTTGTAATAACACCAATTGTACGAACACCTTAAACAATTTACAATGTAAATAATTCTTTGTATGTATTTGTTAACATTTATATAATATATATATATATATATATATATATATATATATATATATATATATATATATATATATATATATATATATATATATCTGTTAAGTTTAAAATATTTAAAAACATGTACCTTGAGGATCTACTTCTTTAGCTAGTTTAAGGGCATCACTATTTGCCAAATCAGTATTTGCTGGTGTTACTGCCAATATGAGACAATTTTCTCTTTTAATAAACTGAAAGATCATAGCTTTAATTTGTGATTCTATATCTATTGGTTGATCTCCAATTGGTACTTTCGTGAGGCCAGGTAAATCAATCAATGTCAAATTTAGAACTAATAATAATAAATATATTAATGAAATTATTAACATAAATCAACATATAATAAAAGACTATACTTACCATTAGGTGAATATACTCTTAAATTTATTGGTATATTAGAAATACCCTTGTTACTGCCTGTAACTCTGTCTGTTTCTGCTTCGATTTCCTTCCGTACTTCATCAAAATCCACAAACTTTTTACCCTTACAATGCAAGAATTCAGCATATTCTACAATAAAGAAATAATTTACTTGCTAATATGTAAAGTTTTCTAAATAATATCTTACTGAAACAGTTTTCATTGCTTCACTTCATATTGAAAGTGATAATATTTCTGATTTCCTGCTTATCAAAAGCTCACTGTTACAGGAAATATGTATTTTGTATTTCTTAAAAGAAAATAATGAACAATGTATGAACAATTTAAAATATATAATAAAATAAACTGTTATTATATAATTTGACATAGTGTAATTTAAAGGTTCTATGTAATATTAAAACTCTTGAAAGCAATTATAATTTATAATGTATGTCAAACTTTTTTTTTCATTCATAATATAACAAATTTTATAATTTATTTATCTATGATGACTCACCAGTTGTACTATTAATCAGTTGTAAGATAAGTGGTCGTCTGGTTACAATACCAGATCCTCTAGGTAAGAAATCCCTGAAAACAAAAAAATATTGTTCTTATCTAATAATTACTATAATAATAATATTATAACTATCTCATAAAATTAGGGATATACTAGGATATGTCAAAATATATATATATATAATATATTTAAATATAATAATATAGAAATTAAATAATAAAGTTAAATGAATACTTCAATTTTTAAAGATTAAAACTTGAAAGATAAAAGAAAAATGTTAGAAATTAACATATTTTATAACTATTATATCTTTATATTTAGCAACATTTATGTTTTTTCTTAATTGAATAAGTTAAATGTGGTTACTGATACAATTCTAATAATTATTCTTTCAAAGCAAAATTATGCATAAGATGCTTATGAAATTGATGTACTAAAAAAATTTGCTAACATTTTTATCACATTAATATACATATTCATAGTTCTCGGAGAAAGTTAAGTTAATAAAATATAATATTAAGCGGTGTACATCGAGAACAATTAAATTAATAATTTTTCTAGTTACACATGTATAATTTGAATATTTTATCAGAAAGTTAAATATTACAAGAACGGAAAAAATAACCATTTGACAGGTCGCTGTGTAGGCGGCCTCAAATCATAAAGATATAGTTAATTTAGATGTCACGATCGATAGATTAAAATAGTTAACCTAAAGGGACATAGAAAAGAGGAATAGTCAAATTTATATAACTAATGATAAATATTAGAATTAAAATGTGACGTAGTTCGCCACGCCTTTTAAACCAAACGTTCGATTATTCTTCTAATTCTTAAAACATATCAGAAAGTATTACACGCTGAATGAAATGAAAAACGCTAAAATGACAGGACATAAGATACTTACTTTCCAACAAAATTTTCAAGAACTGAACTTTTTCCTGCACTCTGACCACCTACCACTGCGATCTGTGGTAGATCAAGTTGCATATGCACCCCAAGTTGAGTGAATGCATCCTGGAGCTTGTTCACGATTGGGATTAATTGTTCCATACCCGTATTTCCTGCCATTTTGTTGAGGCTATTTTCTTACTAGCCCAAAACCACTATCGTTTTTAGTTTTACGGCTGTGTTCTGTGGTCGACACCGAGCTGCCACCACTTCCACGCACAACCGTCGAAGGTAGTTGCTAGAAATGATCTTATCCGTTTTCGTGAAACACGCACTATCAAAATGGCCGATTTCACGAAGGCACGTTGTTATACATCGAATTTCACCGCATTTTTCCAAAACTCGCGATCGCGCACGGACAACGAACTAGAGATGTCAGCCAACTGGCCTACTGTGAGGAACTCATTCCACGAACATCCACAGTCACTGTATTCACATAAATGAGATCCAACGTACGAACTCAAGAAACGTAACGTTTCAATCGATAATCGAAGCGTGCGCACAAGCGTTTTCGTTGTGACCCACTTTTCGTTGCAAGATAAAATCCATATCGTCCTCCTGCTGCTGACCTTTTTCCACGTCCCACACTGATTTGCTATCGAAGGAACCTGAAATTATACCTTTTATCCTTTTCCAATCCAGTCATGATAAATTATCATTTTCTTTTTGAATCTAACTATTCATTTAAAATATTACGCGGTAAATACTTTTATTGGCGAGGAACATTTATAACCATTAAGAAAATAAACGGTGGCCAATAAGATTACTAGATTCTGTCTATTACATATATTGCAAAATCGATAATCAAATATTTAATCCATAAATATTCATTTCAAAAGGTCCAATAATTATATACATTATATATAATATTATAACTTTTTAATAGGTTGCGTCATATTATCATTGTAATTATCAAGTGAAGGCAATAATATATATCATAATTATTAATTTCTGATTATTAGCATTGCGCTGATGCATTGGCTAATTATTTTATGTAATTGTATAAAAAGCATCTAACAAAATCCATTTTTTATTCTGTTAAAATGTATCTTTCCAATATACTGATTATAGTTATTTTTCTGCAAATGTAATTTCATCAAATGTATCACGACTAATACAATGTTCAGATAGTATATAATTTTAGAAAACATTGGAATGATATAAATTTAAATTTTCTACTGAGTAGTTTTGAGTTTGCGTAGTAAAATTATCAAATAGTCTTCCAAGCTTTTTATTAAGCGTACAAGAGAAAAGCAAAAAATTACTAGGATTTAAATGATATTATTGGAAGATATATTATGTATTCCTAAAAGTAACATCTACTTTAAAATCATTAAGTAGCAACTACATATATTGTGATATGACACGATTGTATATATTGGTATTATTAATAACGAGTAGAAAGATATTTCGATATATTTTTATTAAAATGGTTTCAGTTTCAAATATCTTTTCTCTTTATAGTACGAAAATTTAGGACCAATAATATGAAAGGATTGAACAGAATGAAAATTGGTCTTTTTTAATCTTACTTCACAGTAGGTTAATTAATTTTGTGTTTAACATGATGAAAAATAGTCATTTTTTATTAAATAGAATGTTTAAAGTCTTATGAGTAAAATAAATAAAGATCGGAAGTTTAATCGAAATTAATCCGCTAAAACAATTCTTAAAAATATATAAATTAACTACAAATTTAATGCACACATATGTAAGTGAGGGCGCGATCAGTATTTTCCTGCGATACGAGTCCAAAATGTCAGACATCGATAAATGGATGGAACTTGCAAAAGAGTGCAAGTATCTTCCTGAAAATGACCTTAAGGTAAATAATATATGAAAAATATTAATAATAATACTACCAATTATGTTGTATTTTGTTAACATATGTAACAAGACCTTAAACATACACTCATAGGTTACTTGAATCTCCTATATGTCTCTTAACAATAAAATTAATTTTGTTCAGAAACTTTGTGACATGGTATGTGACATATTATTAGAGGAATCTAATATTCAACCAGTATCTACTCCGGTAACAGTATGTGGAGATATTCACGGCCAGGTAAACTTTACAGTTTTATTCTAACCTCAACATGATATCGATATCTTTAGAGATAACGATACCTATTTCAACGATAAAGGTATGATTCTTTTATATAAACCGGTTTTTACGATTGTTCATTTTCTTTTAGTTTTACGATCTAGAAGAATTGTTTCGTAATGGAGGCGCTGTGCCAGAAACAAATTATATATTTATGGGAGATTTTGTAGATAGAGGGTATTATAGCGTAGAAACATTTACTCGCCTACTCACACTTAAAGCTAAATGGTCTGATAGAATAACATTACTTCGAGGAAATCATGAATCCAGACAAATCACTCATGTTTATGGTTTTTATGGTTAGTATATATTATGTTATAAAAACATGATGTATTTATTGTAATATAACATCTAAAAGATTAATTGATAGTAACTCATTACTCTGCATATTTGATAATTATGATAATTAGATTTATTATATTCTATGCAGACGAATGTCAAAACAAATATGGCAATGCGAATGCATGGAAATACTGTTGTAAGGTGTTCGACTTACTTGCAGTTGCTGCCGTTAGTATTTGTAAATAATAAATGAATTTAATATTGTGTTATGATGTTTAATAAAAACGTGAATATTTTTATTTAGTTAATTGATGAACAAGTACTTTGTGTACATGGTGGATTGTCTCCAGCTATTAAAACATTAGATCAAATTAGAACGATTGAAAGAAATCAAGAAATTCCGCATAAAGGTATTTTTACTGTTTTTTAATATGTTACATTATATTGTACTTGAATATATTTCGATTTCTGTTTTAGGTGCTTTTTGTGATTTGGTTTGGTCCGATCCAGAAGATGTTGAGTCATGGACTATTAGTCCACGTGGAGCAGGTTGGTTATTTGGAAGTAAAGTAACATATGAATTTATGGAAATCAACGATCTTAAACTTATTTGTAGAGCTCATCAATTGGTTCATGAAGGTATATATTGTTACACAAATTATATGTATTTACTTATGCGTAAAATGCACACAAAAGAACTTTATGATTATATTTCATACATTTTTATCTTATTTACAGGTTATAGGTACATGTTTAATGATAAACTTGTAACAGTATGGTCAGCTCCAAATTATTGTTATCGTTGTGGTAACGTAGCTAGTATTTTACAGTTTACAACTGTCGATCAAAGAAACCCAGTGCTATTTCAGGCAGTGCCTGACTCTGAAAGAGTAATTCCACCTTTAACTATTACACCATACTTTTTGTGATCTAATCTAGTGTTCCATTTGTTTGGATGCAGAAAGGTGGTATCTGCGTCTAGACGTTACGGAATTACATGACTGTTTCTTCATGTTGACGGACACAGGCTGATACTTTGACGGAGCATCAAATTTTGAAGTCTTATTTAGAATTTTAATTAAAAAAATTTTGTTTCTGTTTTTATACTTAAATGTTATTTGGAGAACAGGATTATCGTGTGATTACTTATTCAGGGAATGATTTTACACAGTTTTTAGGAAATTTATCCATTTTTGTATATTAAGAAATTAACTTTTATATATAATTACGTCTGCCATTGCATCAGCCTGATTCTCCTAGTTTGAAAAATGTTTCGCATGAAATGTGAATACTGTGGTCTAGACGCTTTTGCTGTCTACTGTGGATATTCTAGAGCATTCGTATCTCAGAGCAGTATTGTGAATGTATCGTTCTAAAGGCTAAGAGCTTTAAAATAAGTTATGAACACAAACAACAGCAGGTTCAGTAATGTATGAATGAATAAATGAGAAACCATTTAAACATTCCGAAGTGGGAGAGTCTCTGAGTATAGTGAATGCTTCATTGATATTATGATCGTTGTGCGTAGAATTCAGGTTTATTAAAGCGTGAGCATATATACTACTGTTAAGGTCTTCCTGAGTATGTAATTGATCTGTTTCTGATTTAGACATTGTGTATGCTGCGTGCAATTCTTTTTATTCTAGATGCGCAATCAGTGTTCTTAGCAGCATAAAGTCGGCGGTTCTGCCGAGGTACAAATAGTATGTAGCAGTAGCCAAAGTTTTCCTGCCTAGGTAAGGAAATTGAGTAGAAAAATTGTATTATATAATAGAAGTTTTCTTATTATTTTTATGCACATGACAATTTTATATTGCATTCTTCTTTTTCCTTTTACGGGCTCAAAATACTATTTGCAAAATATCTTAAAAAGTATTGAAATTTTTTCATAATATCGGCCTTTTTAACTATGTTCTACTTTTATGTGTACAGAGCAATAGTTTGAATATTATTATATTCTCAGAATCTTTGTACAGTTTTCACATTATATGCCAAATCGCTGTCGTACTGAATAATTATAATAGCTAGACTGTCATAAGTTCATTAATGTAGGGAGCAACTTTTAAGAACCAAGACCCTTAGCAATGTGCCTCTAAATTAATAAGCGTTTGTGTAATATAATGATACGATATTGATACATAATCAATGGAACGCACCGGCCATTGCGTATCATAAGCCTGAATTCTGACCACCGATTTACTAGCTCATGATATTCCTAACCGATCACAGACCCGACAATTATGGCATTGGCATTGGCACTGGTTGTCAAGTTGAAACTACTCTATTTTGAGTTTTGTGATATAGTTCAAGCGAGGCATGTGAAAATTGCATCGATGTTTGTAACGATTTTCCATGTCGGATCGTTTGAAAATGTTTTGAAGACTTGTTATTTCAAAAAAAAAATGAAAAAAAAAATAAAAATAGTCAACTTTTGAACAGTGCCTTCAGAACTATAACACGACGGTCTACTAGAAGTAAATACTTTCTACTGACGGATAATCATAGACGAACTAGGACGGATCATATAAATAACAGAGAGCTTAACAAAGGCGTGTGCAAGGAATTTTCTTCACTTTTTTATATTCCAGAAAATATCATTAACAATTACTTTATCATATTCCAATCTTCATTATTATCTCGTAAGATATTTCGGCGTCCAATTCGATGATTGCTTTACACGATACTTTTTACATTTTACAATATTATCGATAAAAAATACGATTTATATATATATATATATATATATATATATATATATATATCCAGATTGTTACAATATGCAATTATACGATTTTACATTAATCACTGCTTTGTATTTACATTATTGATATTATATTAGATAGATCATTACACAAGGCAAGACACGGAGTTTACGTTACAAACTCGATCTGTCGGTTTTGCAGCCTCTATTATTATCGTAAAACGGTGGTGATGTGTGAGAATGCCTACGTAGTACGGATATCCTAGGAATCATAAAAGTATTAGCTTCTGTGTCTACTTAGGTATTCACAGCAGTCACCTTTGAAATGCCTCTGTCTGTGATCGCTTTAATCTTATCGAAGTGTCCAAGCGCTTGCGGCGATTTACATCGGTAAGCTCACAGGAATAAAGACAATGACATTAAATAATGAGACTACTTTAGCTTAATAAACGTTTTGTGCAGGAGCTTGAACACTGCGCATAATTCTTAAAGATCTCACAGGTAGACAACATTTTAACGATCATGTACCTTGAAAGTATAGATTTTGTTATGTTAATGTAATGAAACGTCTGTAATAAAAATGCGCAAAAATTGCAACTGACATTATCAATAATACTCCCGTTATTATTGTGATAATTAAAGTACAAATATATACATATAACACGCATACACATATACGTACACATACATATATATACCGTGAAATAATAAAGGAAGAAACTATCGTATGTAGGTATGGGTATGGAATAATAAAGATATCACCAAATTTGTTCATCTTTAATTAGTTTATTTACTTGTAATAATATTATTTTCATCGTATATATAATAATTCTATTTATTCCTTACTATTTATATATAATAATATAGTGTATTTATGTTCATTATGTATAATATATTATCTACATTTATATAATCCCTATGAAAGGCATCTCCAAACAGACTTCAGATTTACTTTTTTTTTTAAAATATCTTATTTATTCATAAAAATACAGGGGGTTTACGCGTCACCTGTGAAGTCTAGCCTGTTTTGCCTAGAACCGATAGCTTCCGATTTATTGGTCGGATGAACATCATTATATTATATCTTACAATGCTTAATCCTTGCGGTAACAATGAATTTATTCTTATGATTATCAACTTCATCTATATACACATCTTTATGGAAACAAATGCGATAATTTTTTTGCCCGACTATAAATCTGCAAGCGCGTCCGTGTTATACTTCTCGTTGTATTTCGTCGTATTTCGTGTATAATCGCATTATTAATAATCATTTGTTACTCAGTAAAATGATAAAAGATTGAACGAATTTTAGAGCTCATTGCACGAAGGACGCAATGCAGTAAACAAATGCAACGAATAAGCTAAATTGGTATTTAATGAAATTTTTTGCTGACGGTAAAAAATAAAATATGTAAATTTTTGTATTAAACTTATTATACAAACATATTCTCTTTTACATCGACTAGAGTATTTAATTAAGTATTTGATTTTGACAAAAGATTATATGTAGATTTTCAGTCTGTTTAATTATGCATTATTCTTTAAGTATTTGCTTTCAAAAAAAAATTCCAACTACACATATAAATTCTATATTTGAGACAATAAGTAAAGTTCTTATCAAACTGTTAAATTGCACATTATAATAAAATATCGATGTGCAACTATTTTGAACAATTCGTGCAAAAGATTGTAAAATGTAATGTGTATATAAAATATAAGAAATGCATGAATGATATTTAAATCATTCCTAATAAAATAATATTCATTAAAAAAATACATTCATGCGCGATATAAAGCTCGAAATCGTTATCAAATCAGGTGTAAAAATTCGAAAAATGCTAGATGGAGCAATTTCGCGAATGTTTACGTTCATCAACGAGAAATCGTATTTCGCGCGTAAAAGTTGGTAAAAAAATGATTAGCAGCAGTATAGCATCCGGTTCCTGGCAAAGCAGCAATTCACACGGTGCCCAAATCTCAGTTACAAAAGGAATAGTCGAAGGTAAACGAGATGATAAAAATGTACTTCCTAAACGTAGGTAGAAATTGGTAACTTTGACTCACTCATTGAAAAAGTATTTCCTCTTGCCAGTCTGGCATTCGTGTTTTCTTTTTGCCCGTCGTTTTTGGGTTAACGTTTGCATTTCGCGCTTCTTTGCTTATACCGTGACAAGCAGCATACTTCAGTGTTAACCAATCCGTTCGAAGTAATGGTGCGGGTTTGAAAGTTTCGTCGTTTTAATAAGAAAATAACAAACTGACATTTTTAGGAGATCTAGAGATCAATAAATTGAGGGCCAAGGGAAATATTTCGGTGAATGAAATACATAAGAACGTCATAATCTGACAATATAAATACGAACGTTGTTCAATATCACATCAATGCTTAACGATTTTGACGCCGCGGTTTGTAGCTCAAATGTACATTGTACATAAGCAAATTGTTTCAGATGTTGAATATATAGTCCCATATATATATATATTACATTATATATATTATATTATATATATGGGACAATATATGTAACATCGGAAATAATTTACCTATGACCTATAATAATTTACCTAAAAGAAATACAAATTTTTATTACCATCCCAACATTTGTGAACAGAGCATAGACGACTCGGCAAAACGATATATCCTATTCGTGTTATTTCGTTAGAAGATTCTAAACATGTATAACTAAAGTGGTGTCGCATACATATCCTGCATCGCATAATTCAAATCAGGCTCAATCATACGGCTGACACAGGATTAGAAACGCTGTTGCACCGCTTGACACTATATAAGAACAGGTATAACACGGAATTATACAAAGAGACAGGACTAGTACTTTCAACGTAGTTATTATTAAACCTTTCGTACAATATGTACAAAGTTAAACCCACAAACGAGAGGCATATGTATTTTTTATATTTTTAAATTTCATCTTTTTTTCTTTTATTTTTGCTCAATAGACTCTCACTCGCACTTAAATATTAAAGGTTGGGCATGATAATACTCGCGGGTAGTATAATGCCCTAAGTCTTGCTGATCCAACGTATAGCTCTCCCGTAAGCAGCTGCTGTACTCCCAGACATCGGTGCACATTTCTTTTTATACAATATACATATTTATATTTATATTCATATTTATATTTATATTTATAATTTATATTTATATTTATATTTATATACTTATATTTATATTTATATACTTATATTTATATTTATATACTTATATATAATGTAATATAATAGACAGTCCAACTCGGTGCTTTTTTTCTCTTAACGCGGCGTTCTTTTTTCCTCGCCGTTCTTTAACATCTATTTCGATGCTGTATGTACATGCTAACAATAAATAGGAGGCGACAAGAAAAGAGTTCTCCGCGGGAAGTACATTATCTTTACTAGCTAACGGGAATAAAAAAAGGAAACAGAATTGGTTGATGGACAGGGTTATAGGAACATAAGGGTGAACAGTCGCGGTTTGGTGGATCAACTGGAGGGAACGGGCAGGGAAGAGGAAGGAACAAGGAGCGTAAAAAATGTCTACGAAGGTAGGAGACAAAAGAAAGAGAGCAAAAGGAACAAATGTATCGGTCTAAATGCTAACACGATTGCTTCCTTTCTTCGTATTGCACTATACTAAACGGTAACTTCAAAATAAATTTTCGCGTGTAAACGTGAGGAAATTACGAGCGATTTATGTTTTCGAAGAAAAAGTAAAAGAAAAAAGAAATACGCGTTAGCCAATATCATGTCAAATATTCTCTTAACGTAATTTAGCGAGCTTGTTTTCTTTTTCTCTTCGTTCTTCTATCTTGCTTGTTTTCTTTCTTTCTATCATTCGCGGTTGCGACCTTATCGACCGTCCAATTGAACACAGAACAAGTGTACGATGATGTCCGGGGAATACAGGAACCGTTACCCCCAGTTCCTTAACCGCAAATAATATACATTGTTTACCGTATGAAGTATCCCATCATTAGTTAAGTCTTATAGTATGGACAAGTATCCCTAGGCTAGTAGGCCCAAGGTCTGTGTGTATAGTTCTCGTGTTGATTTTTTTTTTCGTATGTGCGCACGCGATCACGAGTCCGGCGAAATTGTCTCAAGATATGGAAAAGGCATCAAGGTTGACGAAAGTGGAGAAAGTTTCCTGCGAAAGCTTCGGTGGAATTTGCTTTGAGCAGAATATTCGCTTTGTAATTTGTAGTGTAGGAAAATAAGAGGAAGAGAAAATTAAGGATCAGGGAATGAAGATAAATGCAACACGACCGAAGGCATCCAAAGACACGACAACGGACCTTCGGGATAAAAGAAAGGGGAATTCTATTTCATCATACTCGTGATCGTGTGCGTAGCGGTAATTAGCGCGTGTTTATGATAACTTCTATGGAGGCAAGATGAAACAATCACGTTGTGATAGAACATGCGCTAATTAATCATTACATGCGTATACAAGGAGCATTATTCATCATTTTTTCTTTTTCTTTTCCAAGACACGAACAAGACGTTTCGACTGGCGTCAGCCACCGGTTTGTTTCCTACCGTTATTTCCATTTTCTACAATTGATTTTTCTATCTTAAATAATTGAGCCAATCTGAAGAACCAGGTATTTCTGAGTCACAAGGAAACCGAATATCACACGTGTCCGCGACACATAAATATGTATTATACATATGTATATGCATATGTATATCTACATTTGCCAAAGTGGGGAACAATTTTCCATAAGTCCGATAAAAGCTCACGCGAGAAGAAAAAGGTGTATTCGAACTTTTGTTACTCTATTACTTTTTTTGTTTACTACGAATATAAGCTTCCTCGTAATAAAGAAATACCAAGTCTTTTGCTAGTCATATTTTCCATTCGTTTATGCATTTTACCTTCTCTTTTTCTCCTTATTCTTTCTTGTATATAATACTATGAAATTATCGCAGTCATTTTAACGAGGAATTATAAAAAACAATATTTTGTCACGAATCAATGGGGAACGCTTGGTAACGAGAAACGAAGCGCGCGCGCTCACGCGCACAGGTTCGAACGATCAGATCCTTGCAAGGATTTTCAATAGAAAAAATATCACTTCGATATACGGCAGGCTACGAATTTATTAGAACTATATAAAAAACGTTTAAAAAGTTTATCTTACGTATCGAAAATCAGTATCAGTTCGAAGAACGTCCGTTACAAAAATTTTGCAAAATATTTGCAAGTCATCGAATCGAACTTTATTTAAAAGTCGTTGAGAATCTCGCGGAAGCGTCTCGTTTGTGAGAAGAGTTTCGTCTACGCGACACTTCCCTTTTTTTCGTAAGCTCTAGAATCGCGTGATCTCGTGATCCGAGAAAAGTGGAGGATCGGATCGTTCGAAGGACGAGTCAAAAATCGACCGGTGAATGATGCACGATATTACACGCGTAAAGATTTAAGTCGATGACGATAAAATGTAAATTAACAAAACCGTGAATATATATATATATATGTATATATGTATATATAATATAGTCTTCTGTGTTGCGCGCTTGGACCATGATTCGGAGCGGTGAATGACGACAAGAACGACAATAACAACGAAGACGATTTACGAGTCAATAAGTCTGTAGCCTAGAGTCTAACCAGATTTCCATCCAAATGTGTTCAACGTCGGGCATATTTTCCTTCGGATAATTGAAGGGTACCATTGAGTAGACGTCAAATTGGTCTCTGCATCACTTTATGCAAATAACATCAGTTTTTCTGTTTTTCGATTCAACAGTTATGCAAAAATCGTCATCGTTTTTACAAACATCCATTTAGCCAGTCCTTGTTCTAATAATAACGACGGCCGTGTTCCCTGTATCTTCTCTTAATTAGAATGATAACTGAAATATCACACTTACGTCTGCAACGTCGTTTAGTTTAAGGGTAGGATCATATGGATACATAGACGAGAGTATTTAAGTATTTATAGGCGTTTAGAGTTATTTTGTTATCGAGAATGCGTACTCGTTTGGCTGTGATATTGTAATTATTATATTCGCGTGTAAAGATACATAGATACGCGGCGATCGATTTGTTCACTGATCGATTGTTTTGCGTTTGTGCTGTTGCTGGTGACTTGTCGTCGATTATCATCATCACCATTATCATCGTCATTATCATCATTGTTATTATTATGATCACCATTATCATCAACATCGGTCGATTGATCTTTCGGTCGTTTTAATGGTAGTCTGCTATTTAGTTTGATAGTGGTGGAGAGTAATAGTAACAGTAGCAGTAGTAGTAGCAGCAATAGTAGTAGGTGGTAGTAGGTGGCCTACAGTGAGCGTACGTAACGAGAGTTTTATTATCGATCGGATTATGCAACGTGAACACACAATGACGTAGTTGCGCGGTACTGCGTACAGAAATATATTATTATAGTCTTTCAGTTTCGATAAAAAAGTTCAGTTCCCTCCTCGATTGATTTCCCATCTCGAGGTGGCGCGCTTCCTCACTCTCCCTCTCTTTCTCTCCCGCTCTCTCGCTCTCTTTCGAACTCTTTATATTCTTTCATTAATTTGCTTTTTTTATTTCTTATCTAAAGCATTCTCTCTCTCTTCCTCCGTATCCTTTGCGTTTCTTTTTTTTCAAATCTTCTCGTTTTTCTCTAGTTTTTGTTCTTTCTTGTTTTTTCCCTTCTAACGCTTTTGTCTGTTCTATCACGCTTTTCGCAGGTTCCTCGTTCTCTTCTCGACTTTCTTCGTTTTGTACAACGCAACGAACACACAGATTTATATTATTTATATTATTTATATATATACTTTTTTTTATATAATTATTATACATACGCAAACAAAGCCTTTCCCTTTTCCCTTTTCCTATAAGTCTCTCCCGTTTGCTTTTGTTTGTTTGTTCGATTCTATTTTCATATATATACATATATACATACAATATAATCTTTCGTGTGTATATATATGTATATATTTATATGTATAGTATGTATATAGGTATTCAGCTTCGTTTATCGTCAGTTTGTTTTTTATTTACTATCTTTGAATTGTTGAGTTCAATAGGAAAGGAACGTAGAACATTTTACTCTCAAGTAGAAGAGCTGCCGCTGATTGTACCTGGAATTCAGGAAGAAAACAGGATCGACTTAGATTGTATTTACTGTTTTAACTCGTCTCTCACGAAAACATTTATAAATACGGTCGTATTATCATGGATACTCTACTGCTTGAATCTTTCTCTATCATCGATCACAAAATTGTGTATATTTTCATATTTCTATTTATTTACTTCTTTTATCTACTTTATTCTATTTTTTTTTTTTTGTTCTTCTGTACTTTAGGCTACACACCCATCTGGTCAAGTGAAAATCTAAACGATTCGCGCGACAAACGATGAACGACCAGTGGAAATTTGTTTATGGCTCACTTACTTCGGGCAATCTGACGAGAAGATCATGAAATCGATTCGGCTGTTGAGGCGCGCTGTGTTCGACAAAACTCCGTAGACAGCTCATGTACCGTTCTTGTAGATGTTCTAATTCCATAGTACCTCCACGTGCTAAGAGAGGACAAATACAAGAGAAATAATCGTGAATATGTGCTGGTAGCGATTTATATAGGGTGATAAAAAAAAAGGTTCAGAAGTCCAAGGATGGATAAATTTAACAAACGTAAGGAAATTTTTCGAAAGGTTCTCAAAGATTGTATATTCACTTTTCGATTCATGTTTGTTAAGATTTTCTTTCTTCATTTGCTGAGCACCATTATATTTTTATCTTTGAAGACCTGAATTTTATTTTTCACTATAACTATAACTATTCGATCGTTAGTAAATTTTAATTCCTTTAGTAATTCGTGATGTCTTTCTAAAATTTATTCGACGATTATCAATCCTTCCTTGAATATCATTTTATTTTCAAATTTGTTGAGAATATATCAAATAATATAAAGAATATAAATATATCATTACTTATGTTCAGATGGTTGATAAATGTATTCCGTATGGAGAATATAGGTACTTTTCTTTCGATTTGAAACTGTTCGAATAATTACGAGCTGTACTCTATACATATGGCATGTAAAGGAAATGAAAAATATGCAAAAATTAGCATCCTATATCGTGTTTACACGCAAACTTACATTTTGCTTCGCCAATTGCAGCATTAGCAAAAAGGATGCATTTCTTTATATCTTAAGTATCTCGATAAAATAAAAAAGAAAAGAAGAAAAGAAAAAAACAGGCATATACGGTATTTGTGCATTTTTAAATGATTTATCTGATGAGAATACTTACCTTGCGAGAGCATGGTGATTACTTTCAAGCAGACGTATTCTTCCATTCGTAATCTCACCCTCCTGAACATTAATGTGACGTATGTAATTTTTTCCACCATGAGCCCTACGTCTTGCTGTAATTGGTCCATGGTTATCGGTCGGCCCATCATGTTCGTTAGGCACGTTTGCAACGTATACATGTTGTTTGAAACCTGTGTACGAATACATTTATTTAATCTAATTCAAACGATACACGTTTGATTAATACAGTGTCACAATTCTTTTTTATATTTTTCAAAGTAGAAAGTTTCTTCGTTTCTCAAATAAATCTTCCTATGATCTCCTCGTGTTTAAATATAGAAAGTATTGCTTGAATTTCACGAATGTTCGTACAGAACCATATCTGTCTGGCTAAGATTTATGCAACCAATTACGATTCTATTAAGGATCGTATTTATCCGATACTATTTGCGATAAAAAGCGTATTCTACATTACTCTTTGAACAGAAATGCTCAACCCGTGGGCTACAGGTGTGTACTATCGGTTCACGTCATGAAATAAATCTGCTGTACTGTATTCGTTGGTTAAAGTGAAAGTTCTTTATCTGTGGATCTCTGCTAAATCGAGGAGTAGTAGATTTAAATGCAACGAAGGATAGAAAAGTAATTACTTCTTGCATAAAATCCGCTCCCATCACGTCGCTTCCGACGTTGGAGAACTTGTGCTGACCATGTATCGCTTGATAAGCGGAAGTGGTCAGCACCAGGATCTCATGCCATTTGTGGGTGAGCAACGTCGTGTGAACTTCGACCGGTAGCTCAAGGTAAAACGGTAACCTTTTGGTCCACTGCACCAACTTGTACACTATGCTGTCCCCTATCTGACACAGCTTGTCGCTTAAGTTTGATTTATGGTCCAGTAGCTCGTCCAAGTTCTGGAATATAAAATAGGAGATACACGTGCGAACAGAGACACACTATTTGTGTTGAAATTTTATTCGTTCGAATAGTAAAGGTATAGAACTCTAGAGAATGTGCAGCACGAATGATAATGGAACAGTTTAAAAGCTATGAAGTAGATAAACGCACCCTTAACGTGGCAATGTCTTGGAACTCGTCGCAATCTATTAGAGACTGGATCATAGCAACGGTTGCATCGAAAGGAAAAGACCGATCCCTCGAACTGCTTACTGTGTTGTCTAACCTCTGCCTCAAGTGTACCACCTTAAACACAGAAAATTTTTCTCTTAAACTATTTGAATTTGTTAAAATTTATCGTTTCTGAGTGTTATACTGCTACTACTCCAACATGACGATTTATGAGAGGATTAAGGAATATAGGATTATGTAAGACTTATCACATAACTTGAAAACTAATTATATATGTACAAATCTGAAGATTATTGGATAGATGAAATTTAAGAAATACGGTCAATTTTCAATTTTTTAATGCAGTTTGTTAATCATTTATTTCGATGCTCGTACAAAAGATGTTAACGTTTAAAGCACTCTCGTATAAAAATTATGATTATTTTTACGTTAATTGCAAGAAATATATTTATTACTGCGAGAAATTGAACGAATGACTTAAAATTTTAGGAATTCTAATCATTAATGGATTGTTAATAGAACTAACGACGAAAAAATAATATAAAAAACCAAAAACAGATTTAGATATGAAATGTGCCACTTTTGTATTGAATTTTTCAACTCCATATACATATGTATGTACTATCTTACATCGTACATATACTTTATTCCAAGCATATCGGTTGGAACCAGTGGAAATAAAGTTGCTGAATATTCCGATATATCCAGTGTCGAGATGGCAGGATCTACGATAGTCGCACTTCGATAATTTCAATCTGTCAGTGGACGAATCGTCGGGTCGTGCTTTCTACGTAAATCTGATCTGGCCTTTCATTGACCTTTCGATCCTCGAGATCGGTATTTGTGAAGTATATATGGTTAGGGAGAGTAGTCTGAGGTCCCCGGTGACACTTTCGGAGAAAGCTGCGATCCCCATTTTTGCTCGGCTTTATCTTTAAGTTTCGTGCATATTGACGAACGTCACGCAGCCGTGGGACACGCGTTCTCGTTGCTGACGGCGATCTCGCAGCGGAGATGGAGGGACGAAGGTGTTGGAGGAGGAAGAGAAGGAGGTAGGGTGAGGTCAGTGTCCCTTGTGCAGACTTTCACGAGTTACGAAACCGGCGCGCGGCGGAGAACTGCCCGTCCTTGGCACCGGCTGTCGCTGATTTTCTATTGTCCCTACCTCCGAGTCGTCGTCATCTTGATGCGATGTCGATAACGACTGACGCCTCTCCTTCGATGTATACATATTATATACGCGCAATCCTTACCAAACATCGTGAATTCTGTTTTTTATTCGTTTCGTGACTATTTCGTAATCACGCGTTAGCGATCTGACACAATCAAATAATTATTATCATTTGTTTATAAGTAAGTTTTGTGAAATTGTGAGACTAATCAACTGTAACCATGGTGATATTAAGGTGGGATCCTGTTCCAATTAAGGAACATGAATATTCGTCCGTTGACCATTTTAAAGTTAGAAGATATCCACCGTATTGCACAAATGATCATGACAATATGTAGTCGCAATTTTCTAGGACGGTGAATTCATCCTTCTTACAAATTCTACTTCTTACAATCAGAAGGTTCTAGAAAAAGCTCTGGTAAACTCCATGGACAATATCGTTCTCACACTGTCGCATTTCTTGGCAAAGATCTGGAATCTTGTTTCTGGAGAAACACGTTAATCCGAATCTTTATGCATCTCAAAACTCTCCATTCTTCCAACGCGGGAGGAGAACTTTTGAAATTCATGAGAATCCATACGCTGCATCGTGGCGAGTGTGCAACGATTCGCCTGGAGATGGAAAGTGACCTCCTTAATCGTATTCCATCCACAAGGCAATATTTATCCGGTTCGGGAGTCATCGATTTCACTTTTGGCAATGGCCTCTACCGGACTTACTGTTCCCGGTAATTCTTCTCGTTGTTTGCATACCTCACCTGGTCTGTAAACGTAACACAGCGTCATTCGAATATTCTCGATAGTTGATTGCGTACCGAGCTACGTTACCTATGTATGTATATACTCTTGTCGCATAAATGGTCCTCGACAACGTTCGTCAACGCGTGAGCTTTCACGCGACGAATTAAAACGATCTGATTATCACGGTTCGTTTCGATGCCGTATATCGATCGTTGACGTTCGTAAAAAATATTACGCGAACGGCACATAATATTGATAAATATCCACGATCCACCGTTACAATCGCGTCATTTCAATGTAGTTTGATCATTGCTGATCAACGATGAGTCGCGCAGTTCTATTTCGAACGAGCGTTCATCATCTAGAGGATTAATTTCGGTTGTGAAGGTTTCGTTCGTCGAACCACGCGAAATGGTTGGTGCAGCTCGAACCTCTAATAGGAAACACTTTCACGA
Source organism: Bombus terrestris (assembly GCF_910591885.1). Lineage (NCBI taxonomy): Eukaryota > Metazoa > Arthropoda > Insecta > Hymenoptera > Apidae > Bombus > Bombus terrestris. Next base: position 17,777,854 of record NC_063271.1, on the reverse strand, counting down.
CGTAAAAGATAGTACTATGTTTAGACGAGCACGAAAAGGCATGTGAGACGGCGACGACCAACCAAGTACTCGGCTTGCTGGTATCTATCGGCTTTCGTAATGTGGGAAACCTTGAGGCTTGCGCAAGCAAAGTCGTAAGAAAGTGAAATTGCAATATGGAGTTCATTCATTTCAGGATCATTCTCGAAAATAGTCGAAATCCGTCGAAATCCGTCGAATTTGATTACTTTTTCTCATCTACTTGTTTCTCTGCTTATTTTATTATTCGTGCTTTTCAGCGTTCTATTTTACATTTTTTCATATCTTTTATCGTTAACTTGACGTATCGAGATGTCAGCTCTTGATTATTTCATATGTTTAAGGTTTCTTAACCAAATACATTTTTATAAGATTGATCATTTTTAATCAATTCCCGACAATTTCAAAGATCAGGAAAATAGAATGATCGTCACGCAAACGTAAAACATGCAACATAATCTATATTTTTTAGCGTTTCTTTGTAACTTGTGACTATTTTCTTAATTTTTTTCTCCAAAACAGCAAAACACTGTTTCAATTTCTCACAATAATCAATATATCTCTTTGCGTAAAATTGATCAATTGATCGGAAAATGGACGCATCTCACGTATATTATACATCGATATCTGGGTTTTTGTATTATTAACTAGCTCACTTGTTCTAACGCCTTCCCATTACCTTTTAGACTGTATCATATAGTCTCGTAAACAGAAAAAATGTAAATGGCGCATATCATACCTATTTAATTTCCTTTTAGAATTTGTTACATGGTTACCATTTGTTAATGGTTCTTTCGAGCATTGAAATGTGGTGAAAGCGAAAAGGAACAAAAATTTAACCATACTATTCGCGATAATTCTGTAATCGTTCACATATTCATTTCCTGTATGACTTCAGAATTCCTGTAGAATTCATCGACCGACTAACGTTCCTCAAATGATTGTTTTAAACGCGCACATAACAGCCTCCTCACGATCTCGAAACCAAAGTTACTGATGCCGTAACCTAGCCAATACCATTTTTGCGCGATCTCGTGATTCATTCCTGGATTCATTTCTGGAGGAAAGGTCGCGAGGAGTTGAAATTTCACCGTTGTTTCCGACATGTGGAAGATCGATTTGATCCGATTAATACGATATCATCGTATTTTCCTGATGTTTAATCGCGTTGAAACCGATTGAGAACGTGCCGAATTGGATGAAAGAAATCCCCGTGAGCGAGAAAGATCGCGTTGGCGCATGTGATCCGATCGCGTGCAGCTGCTTCGAAAGTGAAAGTGAAGATACCTTCGGGACGTTCTCATCAACGGTGCATTCTCTCAACGAAGATCAACTTTTGTCGACCCGTGCTCGATTTCTAACGAGCCGTCTCGAATAAATCATTCGAAATCGTGTTACGGTTGCACGGACGACGTTGATCTATACGCGTTCGCGGAGTGTTCGTTAAGACGCGAACAGAGGAAAAAACATTTCACACGTATATGTTGGTTGGTTTGTTAGATAATCGACCTAATGGAGAGCTGATAGAGAAATCCCATGGAATCTTTCTTAGACGTTATACCTAGTGCGCCTCCATGAGTTATCACGCAGAAAGATCGCGTGGAATCGAATACGTTGCGTCATGTTGCTTACGAAGAGATGCTCAAAGGAACAGGGAAACAAGTGGAAGTTGTTGGTCAGCGGAAAGCCAGCGGAAGCTGGGTGGACGCTTAACCTTTTTCGGTCCCATCCTGTTGTTAACAAATTTCTCAGCTTTGGTGAAAATACGAGAGAGTGAAAAAGAAGAACATTATGCATATGTATTAATCAATATTTCTCAATATTTTTCAATTTCATAAGATTAATAGATAACTTTTAAGTTGAATTTTATGATAGAGTTTTTCTTAAAACATTAATAGTCTTTTGATTTATTAAAACGAGAGCAATATTGGGTCATAAAAATTCAAATATTACAGTAGAATTAAAGTCTGTTTTCTCGTGATTTCGCTCATTGTTGCCGATTTAATCCTACCGTATCTAGAGTCTACAAAACATTATCTGCCAATGGAATGTCGTTCATGCGTCATTGCACAAGATAGCTACTACATATCTCTTCGCTAGATCGTGAGGACCTTCGTTTAAAAGTTAGGAATTATAGTAAAAAATGAAGGCAAACGAAGAACGGTGTAAAAGTGCAGAACATGACGTGAACTCACTTCGGAGGGGTTGGTGAGCGCTGTCTTCAGGATCGTCCCATTAACAAGGTGTCCCGAATGCGCAGGGTGACTTGAGTGACTGGTGGTAGATTGCGAGTTGAGCGGGTCGCCCGACGAAATCTTGTGATGATGAAGAAAACCACCAGCTAGCTGGACATGTTGCTGTTGGCTGTGGTGAGCGACTGCGGCTACAGCCATGTGTTTGTCAAGCATCGTCGAACCCATGGTGCTTTTGCTACCACCAAGGGATCCCGACCCGTTAACACCGCCAACATTACCGCCGCTACTTATGCCACCCATGCTTCCGCCCACTCCACTTGTTTTGTTACTTTTCTTGTGCTTTTTGTACTTCACCTATGAAAGGAAAGAAGGCGGAATAAAATTAATCATTTACCTTGGAAAACAATACGATTGACATGTAGTTGTTGAGTGCGTTAATATATCTTAGATTAAGGATCAGTTTCTCATTCTTGTATTCACATGTACATCGTCAACAAAAAGTTAGGGAGCATTAGTGTTTTTAAAAATCTTTCGTATGTTTTTCGCTCTTGAAAAGATAATTTTATTGAATAATGTTTTAATTATTTGATATCTTTATTTTATGGTGTTAATAATTATCGAAGATATCAAGTTAATACTAACCTTGTAAAGGTTATATACAGCACCAGAATTTCTTCCTCCAGGCATTCGATCTTCTCGAACGGCCTGAAGGACCATACCCTGTTCAATGCACTTTTTGAAACGACAGTACTGACACCTGTTTCTTTGGGCCTTCGTAATTTCGCAACCACCTTCCGCCACGCACGTGTATACTCGCCTATTTTGTACAGTTCTTTTGAAGAAACCCTTACACCTGCACACACATAATTTCATGCTCTTTCATTGCACATTCATAAGAAGATTTCATAAGAATTTTCCAGTGATTTTAGTAAAAGAACTTATGTTTACTATAACAAATTATTGTTATCCGTGTCTCGGTACATTGTAAATGAATTAGACGATAGAAATCTGTTCCATTTTTAAGATGTAGATTATATCGTGATTATCTCCAGTGAAATATTACGTTCAACTTCACAAAACAAGGCTGATATTATAGTATTGAATTCATTTTTGGCGATACAGGTTGATTTATTTCAAATCTTTTTACGTAGCTTGTTATTAAAAATAAATACTTGTCCTGTTCCAAACAGTCATGTCCTTTTTTGAAACACGGATCTTTCAGTTAGCGTGAAGTGTAGAGCAGATAGGGTGGAAGGCATTTTACAATTAGTCATCAAGGATTTTCTATCAAACGAATAAAGTTTCAAAGTTTTCCTTGCTCCTCAGGGGAGAATCTCGATTCTAGAAACCGATTAAAGATTCATACTTGGAGAATTATAGCTACACTGGGATGCGCAAAGAAATTGGTCGTCGACTTTTCTCAACTAATTTGTCGGATTTGTCGGATATGGCGGTGACATTGAATGCACAAGCATGAAAACAAGTAACGATACCTTGTACTACCTCAGGGATTAATCAACCGCGTTGCAGGATATATTAGAATGGGTAGTACCTTGAAGCCTTGAGGTGCACTTGAAGAGACCGAGTGTCGTCGTATCACGAAAGGGGAAATAATGAAAAACTTGGTGATATAATATCTACAGGAGGATTTCTATCTATATACATTATTGAAGCGTAACATGGTAACCTCGCAGATTTTGGAAATAATATATTTCTCTGTTCTCAACGTTGAAACGTAGGTAGTATTTAGCACCATCTAAAGGTCAGAGTTCGCCGCGAGGTATCGTGACTAGTGTAGTCTTAACTTTCCGTGCATAGTTTCGCTTGATTATCTGTAATTAAGCGGATCGTCCGAATCTCTGACTCGTAACGCATCGCCGTTATGGCATTCCAGACCAAGCTGTTCGAGATATACAACGGGATCAGTTTTGCAGACGACTAATTTGATTATCACACTTCGACCTCATCGTGCTTGAGTGCATCGCCAGCGATATCTCGAAGAATTTACTCGTTGTTTCTCGCCTTTCACGAGACTATCTTTGTTCTCTATTTACGAAATAGCGAAACAAAGATATTTTTGGAACTTTTTGGTATTAATACATGTACAAGTAATACATGTTGTTCTTAATATTTTTAACAATGAGAGAAGGTATATTTGCACTTTAAATTCTGTTTTATAATTTACTGTCCGTTGATGCATTTGACAGATTTTATAAGCAACTTTTTGTTCAATTAATAACTTATTCGAGGTTCCAATAAATTGAACGATTACAAGGACTTTATCTCTGTACATCATCTCTACATACTATGAATACAATTCCACTGAATTTGATTATATTCCTCGTATTTGCAAGTTAATTTATTTTCCATTAAGATAACTTTATTTAGATAATAGCTACTTGTCAAAAGATTCTCTAAGTCGTAACTACTCAATTTTCGTCGATATTTTCAAATCGATTCGAGTTTTCTAAATGATTTTGAAAAAAAATTAACATGTGCTAAGCAAACAAGTACATCGTCCAGAAACCATTAAACGCTAATTGTCTGCTACGAATAGTTGTTACTCTATTATCTAATGCATCGTTAAAAGAGAGAAGAACGTTACACCACTCACCCTTCACACGTGATGATGCCGTAGTGCAAACCAGTAGCCTTGTCCTCGCAAATCATACATATCATAGGTGTTTCGTCTTCCTCGTGTTCTTGAGGTGGCATCGGTGGTGCAGGTGGAGCGACTGATATCGACTGCGATGCCGTCTCGGACTTGACGACTCCCCCGTTTCTCTCCCACGTTTGACCGGACCCGGAAGCCGTCAAGTTGAGCGCTTGCATCTGTTGCGCGGCCGGTAATTGCGTCATATCGCCAGCCCATAACCTCTCCATATTGAGTGGTGGGCCAGAAGAATAGGAAACGGAGGATGGTTTGCCCCTGGACTCCTGTCCGAGATTTAAAAGTAGCTGGGCAGCCGACTCTTCTGAGGAGGAACAGGATGCCGCCGCGGCCGTTGCCGTCCACGAGGCCGCTGGCGGTGGTACGGGGTCCAATGGTGGCGCGGACCATATCATCGTTCGAACGCCACCGATTTCACCCATGATCACGGTGGGAGGTGGTCTTGGGGGCGCTGGCGTGGGCCTTTGTGCCGGTGGTTTCATCGTTTCACCTGAAATAAAATATGCCGTATTTCGATTACAATCTTATTCTAAATTTCTATTCCATCAACTGAGCAAGTTTGAATGAGGTGCTACGTTAATACAACATGCTTAATGTATTAGATTCGGATTAAATGTCAAGCAAGAATATCTATCGTTATGACTGAGTTCTGACTTACACGAGGAAGCTGTACTAGTTGCCCCCGTGCTCGTGGAAGTTGCTCCATTCCCGCTGCTCCCTGTACTACTGCTCAAACTTGTACTGTTACTAGTGGATGCAACTGCAGCGTTCTGTCCATAGTTAACAGCGCTACTGATGACCCCGTTCAATAGCCTTTGCGTAGCGAACCCCTGTATACCGTTGTTTTGTGACCAAAATTGATGGTGAGCTAGAAGGTGAGGTGGCACCGAGGGCACTCGGGGTCTCAGCGGTGTTGGCTGTGTTTGCGGTTGCTGTTGTTGAGTAGCGTGCGTCGCGCTCGCGCTAGGACTCATACTCTGGCTAGGGCTGTATTGAGAAGACGGGCTGCTCCGGTGACTAGGTTGACTGGAAGTCTCCGAACGACCACCACCGCCGCTACCACCGCCACCTCCTCCATCAAAAACCGAGTTATCGGACTCCTCCTTGGTCTGCGCCGACGATAAGTCACCCTTGTCGGGGCTGTCGCTCCTTGAAGTCGCTTCTTGAGGCATGGGAGTCGTGGAGACCGCTTGCATTGGCGAATAAGGCGACAACCTGGTTGGTACGGGTGTACCGGAACGTTGTTGTTGATGCTGTTGCTGCTGCTGCTGCTGTTGTTGTTGTTGTTGTTGCTGCTGCTGCTGTTGTTGGTGATAGTGCTGCTGCTGCTGTTGCTGCTGTTCCTCGACGACTCTGTAGCCCACCATCGAAGTGGCATCAGGGAAGACTGAATCGGGTGACGCACGGTCCGAACAGGTTGTATCACGAGCTTCCAAGCCAGTTGCCGCCCCGCTTCCACGAAGAGGATCTCGCGGTGTCCCCGGACTCGGGATGCCTAGCAGATACTCGCTTTTGACTTTGACCACGGGGCAGCCCGGCGAGCTCGGCATGTTAGCCTCCGGCGACAGGGTCGAGGTGTCTGCCATGCTCTCCCCTGGAGCAGGAAAGTTTATGGGTGAAGGAGCGTCCGCCGGCTGGATCCCGAGCGGCGAGCCTGCTGATCCAAGGGATACCGGGGAGTCTGAGAAATAAGGCGTTGGTCTCACGTTTATACTCGATGGAATATTTGGCACACGTTTACCTTGGGAAGGCCGCGATTACGGACGTGGATGAAGCGTGATTAGTCTTGACGCGTGTACACATGATTATGGACTGCCATTTCGGTCGTGATGATCATGGCGATGATGGCGATGAAGGACGATTTTCTGACCGAAATTTCATTAACGAACGAATTTTACGATCTTTGAACGAATTAACTGGAAACGCATCAATGACGGCGATGCAATTTAAGAAAATCGAAATTGATCACTGAGATTCTTGGATGGAGTTATATTAACGGTAATCGTGCGAGATATTTTGCGATAATGTGAAAAGAAATATTTGCCTGATAACAGGATGAAAATTGACGATGCTTGGCTATGCAAACATAATTTGCAAATGTTCTAAGCGCAATTTGTTGAACGAGAGATTCAACTCCATCGCTGCAAGTAATCTCTATATCTATCTGATGTTGGCCTAATAGAGATGAACACGTTGCTGCATTCTGTTTTGACACTTCGTAACGTATTGATCATTACTATTCTTGCATGGTTAAGCAACCGCGTTTCAACGAGCATTAATAACAATTATTGCAGTTAGACGATTCCAACGCTTTCACGCGCGATTCGCACGAGATTATAAAAGTTATGCGAGATGCGGTTCTTCTTTGTTCATTGGTTAAACTATGTGGTTCAACGATCGCGTAACCGTCTCGAACTCCGATGTTTCGCGTTAATAGGTTTGGTTTTGGTGTTCTAGGAGATATGAAAATGTTATTAATCATCGCGCATAAGCATGCCTGGTGGTCTATTACGAAGATTAATAGCACTTATCACGATGGGCTGTCAATCCGAGGTTTTATAACGTTGACAGACGAGTTTCAAAAGAATCATGTCATAGTTTGTTGCTCGTACCCATCTGTTTAAAAATCAAATCGAACACCTTCAATGGATATATTTCGACTTTTATCGTATTGTTCTTTCCGATGTCGACGTTTGAGATATTAACTGACCGAATTACGGTGTATTATACTGACAGAAAAGGAATACCATGCTTTACAATGGAACAAATATTTGTATTTTACTATTGTAGCGGCACATGAGCGTAGAAAAAGTCAAGTTGAAATGGAAAATTCAAATTTGGGGAGACTCATATTATTGTACCTTTGAATACTAATTGTAATTTTCAGCCAGAGTTACATAAGAAAGTTAACTTTTTGTGGTATCGTCCGTTGATATAAATGTGCTCCCTAAGACAGAGTATTATTATCTTTTTTTCGATTCGCATAGTAGCATGGAGCGAGCGACGATTACAACCGGCATACACTATCTCTATCCTTATACTTATTTTAATACATCTGACTATTACGAATTCATTCACTCATTACATTATTAAACACGCCTACACGTTACAACCACCTCACTATTATATTATACATACTTGTTCTTTTACTTCCCATGGCAACTTTGCATTTATTAAAAAATATTAGAATCTAATTTAAATTTTGATAACAGAATGAATACTACAAAAGTATCGATTAACGATGAAAAAAGTAAACTTTCCACATAAAATAATTTCCATTTTAAAACTGCTAATAGATTAAGATTACGACTAATAGAATAAAATGTTTCTTTTTGAATATTATATATATAATAAAAACTTGTTCTTTCATTCTAATTATATTTGTATTAAAATAGGAAAAGGTGGCTATCTTAAAATCAACTTGGATATTCATAAACGGAACGATCAAAATATTTCCATCGTTTTAATTCTATGAGAAATTTAGCGAGAGCAGTAACATTGTGGCATGTAGTACTAGTTTGAGATTGTTCAGTCGTGGAATGGTTTTCCCTTTATACTGTGCCCTAGGGTGCGGGAAGTGTTCAAGATTGCACGTGCAGCTGCAAGGATATTTTGCAGCGAGAGCAATTTACGCGACCAACACGAAAGTGTAATACCCGTTCGGAGTGCTTAGATCGTGAAAAGGATGTGGGGACTACGACTGTTCGTGTAGGTCAAGGAAGGAATGCAGTTGACAAGGTCGGGTTGTGATTGTAGGTACCTAGGTACTAGTTCTCACAGCTATTAATAGACCGATCAGCGTGAAAATCGGTTCCCGTGGATTATTCATTTACCGCCTTTCATTGTCTTCCTCTCGTTTAGATATTCCCCCTCCCCCTTAGGAACGGTTGGAATCGATTCCTTCCGCCGGTTATTCAATCCTGCTTTCAAGCCTTTCGATTCTGATCACGTGTCGCGTAACTGTAGGAGACGACAAGAACTTCATTCATCATCAGCGAATGAGTCGATGATCAACGCGACAATCACAGCGAACAATTAATAATGTCGATGTTACGAAGATGATCGTATGTCTGTCCTTGCATGATTAATACTTAACGTTCAGAGTACCGACGTGCTATGGTTTGGCGCTATTGTTGGAGCCCGTAATGGATCAGTATAAACTCACATTTGCGTTTTTTATTCTTCTTTGTCATTTAGAAATGTGCTGGTTTATTTATATGAACTGATATAATTGTAAATATAATTTCGGCTGTAAAAATAGAATTGTCGAAAAATATAAATAAACAACAAAATATTTAGCTAAAATAGTTCGCAGAACTAGTTTTCCATTGCTGTTTAAACAGCGTGGAATAAAAATCATATGAATAAAAAAAGAAGATAGAAACTGAAGTTTGTTTTAGGTATATCTGATAAAATAGAAATTAAGTCTAAATTTGTAATACGAGCGAGAGTATGCTTTTTCCTCGAGATACAGAATTGAAAACTGACAAAAGAATTTACATAAACTGAATGATCTGACAAAGTTTTTAAGAACGTGGGTTTAAACTGTTCCAGGCACGAATCTCCGAAACTTAAAATCGTTTGTTTACCCAATATCGATGAACAACGGTTATTTGAACCGTAGCAGCAGTATCGATGATCTAGCATCGCATACGGGGCCATTATCAGATGAGATCTGAAGTAACGACGGAAATCGAAATAATTTTGATAGGGTAACATTGAGAAGGCGTTGTACGGATGATACAAATAGGAATATGATGGAAAATTATTCAACGTTGTTCTTAGCGGTTGAAGTGTTCTTAGATTTATGTTCAATGAGTTCCAATTCTCCATGCGGTGAAGATCAGACGTGAAAAACAAACTATTTTTCAATGTAAAGTCCATTGTTTCGTCATCGTAGATATTCAACTTCTCCATTACGTTTTCTATGTATGTATCGTCGATATTGAACGATTGCTCAAGCTTCGTAGAATGTACATATGTAAGTACTTGTTGCGTAGAGTATCGCAGTTCTTTGTTAAACTCAATTCTCTTCATCGATTGTCTCCGGTAACTTTGATATCCTTGCACCTCTTCAAAATGATCATGTTTGATTGGTATATGGCCCGTAAGTTATTACAGGCTTATTACTTTTAATATTCTTGTTAAAAAATATTCTTCCATGTTGGCACGTATTATGGATAAATATTAGATTCAATTTTAATGCAAAATTTTTGTGTACTTCGGTTGATACAAAAGCGTGCTATTAATCTCACTTATTTGCTTGTCACGAATAAAAACCTTATATCAAATTAAATATGTAAATCTTTAATATATATTAAATAGTATATAGATATATTATTTTGATAACAACGATCACGGACTTTTTGAAAGTTTATAAAAAATTATATTTACGTAAGGTTTATACAAGAAGCAGCTTTCAGTAGAATAGCATATCATGGGTCAGACGCACCGAAAAGCATCGATCCCCTCCTTCATACGGTACCAGTCGACTAATATTATCGACACTAAACTAGAATTTCAATAACCATCTAGTAATTGATGTCGCCGTTTGTCTTCTATTCTCTTTATCATACATTTTTCATTTTCAATCATAATGCAAAGCAAAGTACAAAATAATAAATTTAATAAAAAATAGAATCAATACAGAATGAAACAAAACGAAAAGGAATAGGTGTTATGTCGTGTTAACATTATTTAACCAGATCGTAACAAGTTAGCCGCAGCACATTCACGAACATGATGAGAAACTAATCAACTAACGTATTCTATTATGACGTTAAACACGATCCGATCGATCTTTTATTTCCAGAATACGAAGAAAATATCACTTTCTTCGGTTACTATGTTGAGATATCAAGAGCGATTGGTACTCGTCCAAGTATTTTTCCATATTGTTACATTCATAAAACACTATGCCGTTCCGGCCGGCACACGTCACCGTGTAATTGCGTCGCACGTTCCTCCGCATATGACGTTGCTCGCGCGTGGCCCCGGAGCGAAAGATCAATGATTCTCCAAGATGTGGCTCGCTTGGAATACTCGTCCCTCGGAAAACTGGCTCATTCATGTGCCATCTCGCGAACGAACCGTCCGTCTTCGGTAAAGGGAGAAGAACCGTCAACTTTATCGTATGAAACTCGATCCCGCATACGCCCTTCCAGATCGACGTTATTTCTGGCATAACAACAATCCAGGTTCACCGTCGTTACCATCGATTCGGCTTTCGGCCAACGACAGTCTCTGACCTCTAATCGCCGGTAGATCGAGGGTCATTGGTATTGGTTACATTTGCGAATGATGTTCGAGGAATCAATGTAGCTTAATTAACGCACAGCTGGTCATAGATTTCTTTCACCACAGATAATTAGCTCCTCTGTTTTGTTCGTCCAGTGGTTAACTATATTCGTCAGATTTTCGATAGCTTGTGCGTGGAGGGCACGATAGAAGGTGGTTTATCGCGTGCTGGCGCGAGTTCAGACGAAGCCGAACTAGCACCGGTGCACGTCCGGGAAACCGCGTGGGTTGATATTCAACCCTGCAGCACCGCTAGCAACCAGCACCCCCTCTCTTTCTGAACTTACTACCTTCCCTCTTCGCGCTACTCACTACACAGACGCGATCGCGATGCCTCAACTAGCCCCACGGCAACCAGTCCTTTATAACCGACCACTCGAAATCGTGTTTAGGAGACACAATAATAGAAGCGTCTATAGCGTTTCTCCGAAGTCACCGGTGACTGAATATGGCCGAGCAGAAAGATTTTTAAGAAAAGGAATTGCTTGAAACATACAATTTTATAGCGACGGACGTTATAGGTGTCGAAGATTGAGAGTGTCAATGATTGGAGGGGGATAAGAAGTTGACACTCTTGGCACGATATTAGAGCAACTTGTTATTTCACGCCTGGCTATCATTTTGTTAAGTTATTAATTTTTTGTCGTTGCTTACTTTATATGATAGATATTTAGGTACATATCAGGCCAATCTATAAGCTCGTGTGTATTTTTGTTCTATTACTAATGTAACGTGATATAAATAAAAAATAATGCAGTTTATTATTTCTTGCCTTTAGTAGATCCATGAGGAATTTCTCATTGCATTGTCACATTTGTCTCTCTTTGCAAATAGTAACGTTTTATTGCCTTTTTGTACAATTTATTATCTCGAGTAGCTTCGCGGATTTTACGATTACCCGATTTGAAATTATTTTATTAAATTAGTTATCTTAGTGGATTCAATTGTATTTGGAAACGAATATGCGTATATTTCTTCAACGTCCTTCAAATAAAAGATGCATGGTAAAATTATGTAGCTCAACCGATGCACGATGACAATGCGACTATACGCGTAACTAAAATGCGAGTCAACTTTGTTGACACCATTACTTGAATAACTCACGTTTATATTGTTGCAAAACCACTAGGCAGCATTGGAGGTGATCCAGAAACTTTATTTCGATAAATGTCCGCTGAGTGGAAGGATATAATAAATTCGTATCGCAGACCACCAGTCTAGGTTCTAGAAGTTTGTACTCTCGTATGTAATGTAATGTAACGATATAGTTACTCGTTTATGGTTTTCAAAGCGGAACAGATGAAGCATGATTGATGTTACATACGCGTTTTATACGACATACGTAGTGTAATGTACGCATGTTATGAAAATCGGAGCAATAAGGGTATCAAATATGGCATTATGGGCGGCAACTAATCATTACAGTTGCGCTGATCACTTTCATGGCTCGTTCTAGGTATTCTCAACAAGAAAAGATTGCTCGCTCGCTAAGCTTTGGTCGGACAATGATATACGATTCCTCTCAAAGACACGATTACGACAGCTGTTGAAATCTCGATACGATATTGTTTTGCTCGTTTTACAATTAACGATTACTGCTCAACAATTAGAGATTTACGAGTGTTCCAACTTCTCTAGTTCTGACAACGTCATTCAGCTTGGTAATCACACGTTTTACCATTGTTGAACGCAGAGTTGAATTATACCTCGTCACCCATGTAATTCCCTTCACAAGCAAAGATACCTAGTGCAACGCGCGATAATGCGCCGATAACAATTCAGGAAAACTTGAACTCTCATGATAACGATTTCCTGACAAGGATGAACGATCGCTAAGTGAGATGTGAGTGTTCTATTCTATCGTTCGTCGTGTGACTTATCGATGAAACTGTTTGATGCTATATATAATTAAACGAAGTTTTCGTATATTAATCGTTGAAAAATGAAAGGGGAATGTTACTAAGATTAAGTCGATAAAATATAAGGAGACGTTTTGTGATCCGTCGATGAGGGGTAACATTTTTTACGCATGATGTATGTTCGAAATAGACGTCATTAAACGAAAAGGAAAGAGAAAATGATTTCTTACCGTCGCTACTACATCGGGAGTCGACCTTCCTCCTTTTCAACTTGAGGTCTTGAAACAAGCTCATGTTGTCTAGCTCACACGGGCTGCTCGTAAGGGTCATAATTCCTGCAAATAAAACGATAGAAAAAAGATTAGGTTTATCGGTTGATCGTTGGTACACGAGTTTGACACGTATTATCTTGTTATAATAAATATATAAATGTAATATATGAAGGTAGGTTCAAAGGATCGTACAAATTAAAGTCGCGATAGATGCCTCGGCAGCGTCTGTCACGAAAAACATCTTCATTAATCACGAACCGTCTAGTCACGTTCCTCTTTCATTATACAGCAGTGATATATAAATGAATGGCACGGTGAAGCTTTCGCGTGGATCAAGTTTCAGCACAGAATTCATGAATAAAGAGCAATTCACACGGCAGTGATTGCTCGGACATTCTACGTATTGTTACGTAAATCATTACATTGTTAAAATATAAAGCACATTTAGCACATCTTTTACAAACTCTGTTGAGAAGGAGAATGTTGTTTTTGTTATTTTTATGTTAAAAATAATACTGGCTAACAAAAGTTGCATATTTAAAAAACTATCTAAAGCTTGAATTTCTAAGCTGTGGTTCGCGATGTCTAAGAGGTTCGTAAAGTGTTTTTCGGAGGATCACGACCAGAATTTGTTTTGAAATTAATAATAGCTCTTAAAACTAGCTTCGTTTGACTACTAAAAATTTCTTTTTATGGATCTATACTGGGAATAGACTCGCCAGTTATTTGGCTACTATGAAAAATGTTATGAGTCGGAAAATTTTGGGAATGTTGTTTTAAATAAACTTGCATCTGCTTCTGTAAATTTCTATTAATAAAGATACCAAAAATGACGATAAAGGTTATGTCATGCGTGACTCATTACTAAAGAGCAACTTTCTCACAAGTCGTTTCACGCTTCTCAATACGAGATTACGGCTTTCCCTTCCTGTGGTTCGTTCGAGAGCGCAGGCTGGTGGGTCCACAACATAAGACGCTTCTTGACTATTAGTGATGGAAACCATCTCGCTTGGCCGAGGATATCGGCTATCGCAAAGAGAACGGATTGAATGTGAAAGTAGATACGTGTGTCGGACGCACGCGTTTGCGATTACGGCGAACACATAGCGTTCGCTATTAACCCCTCTTTAGCCAATAGCATACAATTGGATCGTTGGATGGGAGTATCTTTGAGCGGCACTACACGCAACGATATGATTTGATGCCGATCCATCGTAAAATCGACAAATGAATCATAGAATCGCGATAAACTTATAAACATTTCACGAAATCGTACAATTTCAACCAATAATGAGCAATAAAAGCTGTAGAGCTTTAATGATAAACAATGTAGATAAGTATCAGGAAATTAAGGAATTACTCTTTTGGCGGGAAAGGATATACATTTCATACTGTAAAATTTGGAATAATTTACTTTAGCTTCTCGGCCTATTTAATTAACAATAGTTGACAGTCTAAAAAAGAAAAAAAAAAATCGAATTTTACCTAGTTTGCTCTTGAATAAACTCGAGTAATAAGTACTTGAAGTTGATGTTCAAAGTACATATACATATGTATATTTCGGCGTCATCGCTCAGATATCATAGATGAACGAATAAGTTGACGAATAAGTGTCGATTTGTGCATCAGGTCAGTTTAACAATGCTCGTTCACTCATACAAAGTGTTCTGATAATGATGAATCGCGTCTTATCGTTGTTTGCCGGCTGTTTGTAATTAATGGTCGACAGAGATGAGAGGCAGTTTTACGGTTGTACGCGAGAGAAATGGTCTATGACACACCATGGGTCGTTTTAATAAACGCGATGTTGCGGATAATACGGGCCAATCGTATGCGAACGCTCGATTCATGCAACCACGTTTGCGTGTAGTGCGTTTGGTGTGGTTCTGGCGGCCGTTTCGAACCACCTATCGTATAGAGCGATACTGGATAATTGATGTTGGCCGATATTAACGTTGGCAGGTGATTTTTCTTGGGAAGGGAGAAGGAAAACATTAATTCATAAAAAAATGTTTAATCTCATTGATGTAGGTTCTCTTATTTAGAGCTGCAATCCATTTTTACGAACATCTCTGACATTTGGAATAGGAGATCTGCCAGATAGGAATTAGAAATTAGTGTAAATACGTATATCAACTGAAGATTGCACAACAGTCTTGTTAAAAATTTTTATTACATTGCTCTAATGACGTCCACTTGACGTAAGTATATCATTTAAGAAATACGTTTATCCTGCATATGTCTTGTCTGTGAAGTTTTGAATTTTCATTTATCCTTAACAGTGTTTATTTCATCTTCAACTTTGTGGAAGTTTAAATTTAGAAACATTTGATAACGATCATCCACGCCCCCTGGCTTGTAACCAAATCAAGTTTTCTACGCTCAGGCTTAAGCAAATAATCGTATATCGTAAAATCACGGAACAACTTTCTCTCTCATGTCAAGTACTCTTACAGATCGAACAATTTCTCTTACATACGACTGCTCCATGTTAAGCAACAGTCTTTTTCTGTACGATCACAATTTTCTGTATGATCTTGTCGGAAGTTTTATACAGGCTGACGTATGCAATTCGAACAAACTGTGTTTTTAAAATAGTTAGACACATAAAATGGCATAAAATTAATTCCATACTAAATATAATTCTACAACATTTCATTTTGACTTATGTTACTCTTTTCCATGTCTAACTACATCTTCCATTTTTAGTTGCACGAGATTGCCTGTATTTAAAAATATTTCCGCTTCCCGTTCTGTCTCGTATGTCTACGCGTTTCGCTGCCTACGCACAATGATCGATGGGACAATGTATTCGAATTTATTGGAAGAAAACGAAAAGAATGAAATAATTCGATTATGAGCAAACATGCGAAGGCGTGCAAGTGCACCTAATTGCGTTTCGCGCGGATAGAGCGGCCCATGTTCAAGAGCGCGGCAATTTAACGCAAACTATCGCGATTCCCCCATACATTCTATCTTATATTTATCTCTGAAACACCGCTTTCCGTTTTGCAGTATCCAACTCGCTTACAAGTAATACACCAAGTATTTCCGATAAACACGACGCCACTCGAACGCGTAGCCGTTGGAGCGTCACGTACTGTGGTTGTGCGCGAGCAAAGGCGAACAGCTCTAGCAGGAAGCTGAGAGAACGAGCCCCTTGGCCGCAATCGAAAATACCAGTAGCATCGGAAAACCAATGGATTCGTCGCGAAATGCTGCAATGTACCAATACCCGGTCAAGTGCAGCATAAGTGTAGCGAAGTTACAGAAACGAGCTAAGTGCCACAGATGTTGTAAACGTAGCTTAAGCTAACTTCACAGCCACGTGGGCGGGTATACGCGTAGTAGGTTTGCGCGGCACCAGATGGCGTTTACGTGCACCATTACATGGACGAAGCGCATCCACGATCCACGGCCACAGCAACGCTGGTGCGCTTGCGCGCTCACATACTCGCGGCAAGCGGCACTAAACGGGTGTGCGTGGTGGTGCAGCGGGGTCCTTGCTCCCTGGCGTATGTGGGTCAGCAGTCTCACACACGTTACTATTCTTGCGTAACCAATGCATGCATACGACCGACAGCTGCCGCCACTGCGGCGTGCACATGCACACACCGAGACGGAAAGTGCAGCCAATGCACTAACCTACGGTCTCTTCTTGCGAGGCCGCTGGCGCGGCGCAGCGATCTTGTTGTGTATACGCGAGTGTGTGCATGTGCCCGCGCCTCTGTGTCGGGCTCAAAGCCACGCAAGCTCTCGCTATCTCGGCCAAGCTTTTTCGAGGTTCGCGCTTTACCCCGATACTCTTGGTATTTGCTTCATTAAACGTGGCGCTGTCGCAAAGAAGGAGGGAGACCGCTAGGGCTTTTCACATATATCGTGCCCTTTCTCTTCTTTTTATCTCGGTGCTCTTCGTCGACCGCTTCTATGAGGCTTTTAATTGAACATCGGAAGTCGCTCGATAATTGGAAAGTTGCGTAACACGTTATTATCACAAGTTAGGCGTATTCCTTTGTTGAATGGGATTTTCGCGAGACTTAGAATCGATTGCTTAACTTTATACGCTTATTCCTGTAACTACATACATTGGACTTAAAGTCGAGCGTGTTATATTTCCTTTACCAAAATATTTAAAAAATGTGTTCGGTTCGGTAATAGTTCTTGATAAAATTGTTTACTTTATATCCTATAAATTTATATCTTACTTAAATATTGCATCTTTTTCAAAATATTTACGTAAGTTGTCAGACATCTTACTTTTTGTATTCTTTTTGTTCAGAGTTTATCTTGTCTAAAATGTTTCTCTTTTGATTAGAGTATAAAGGATCGTATACAACAATATTTATGCTTACAACGTTTAGTATAACCATGGTTTAGCAACGCTTATGTAATCGAATGAAAGGTTAGAGATTTTGTTTTACATAACAGGAAAGTAAAAATATTTTTTAATCGATCGCGACTTCGAGGTAATCGCATGTTACATTTTCCTTCGTATCGATATTTTCTCTTGTGTCGTGTAAACCGGTATAATTATTTTCGTAAATCTATTTCCTGGCGGTCGTAATAGGAACGTAACCGTAACAGGAAGTACCTAAGCTGCATAATCCATCGCGTGATGATTGAATGAAAAGCATTAATATTAAAGAGTAGATTTAAACATTCAAAATCATTCTATCTACATAAATGTTTCACTGAAAAAGTTTCTTTTTCACACCTATAGCCTCTATTATTTTATTTCTGTTTTTTAATTAACTGTTACTTCGAAACTGATCGTAACAACGGTTTCACCGTGAAGATAAGAATGTCGTCAAACTGTTCTCTATATACAAATAAAATACTTTAGGATTCTTCTATACCATATTTCTATCCAGTTAACAACATCACGAATCTAGTGAAACAGTGCCGCGTAATTTTATGTACCACGGGTAGATTTTAACTCTATAGGGGCCACTGATGGTGAAAGTGACTCTCCCACGCCATGACATCCTAGATCTACAACTCCCCACTCGAATCTGTCCGACTCTAGGCTCTCTATTTCTCGTGTTTGGAGGCTCTGCTATTCATTTTTTTCTCGGCTAACTCCCGTTCAAGTATCCTGGCCACGCGATTGGCTTTCGCGTCATGCTACAAGCAAACGAATTCCTGACAATGATAATGAGTCGCGGATAAAATAATGTCGCTTTGAACGATCAGGAAATTCGTGTGGAAAACACTGCTTTTTCAGAATCAAAATTCTAAAGCTTGTAGCAAGTTCAATGGACAAGATCAACCCATCGCGACGAATCTTTATTATTATTCGAAGTAATCTGCTCAGAATACAAATAGAATCGCTTTTCTAAAAATCATAGTATTTTCGGTGTATCAATGTGCAGGAATATTTATAGAATCGCTTAAGGCTTATACATGTATAATGTAGTCGGTGATCGACTACAAGAGAAATCGAACGTGTGAAAAATCGAATGCCGAGCTTTGCGCGTACTTTATCGCCATGTGTAGTACCGTTATTTGAAAAAGCGAGTTATCGCTTATCAGGCCAGGTCCTCACGGATGTGAAACCTCGTTTTCAACCGTGTCCACCTTCCAACCAACTTATCGGAGGAAGGAAAACGACGCTGCTAGCGTAACGATACACTCTGCGGGAATACCAATTTAGCCTTTAAATCAGTTAGAAAAAAGCGCTATAGTTTTTACACCGATGAAATTTTCATTCTGGAAACGTATCTCCGTAGAATGTCAAAAAATGAATCCCGGTCTCGCTTCGAAGCAGTTGGATCGAGTCTGCGTTCCTTCCTAGTGGTGCAAAAAGAGGATTCTCGATTGAACTACGTTCACCGAACTTTCTTTTTCGCATGGAGAGACGAAGGAAGACAGGAAGGAGAACAAATAGGAACACACGAGGAACTCTGCTTCCTCGAGTGTATTTCGTGTTATCTCAGACAGGTTGGATCGCTCGCGGGAGTAAGGAAACGGCATTGTCGTGTAAGAAAGTTCTTCATACACGTATCACCGACAATAGGTCTGCAATAATGTCCGCCACTAACGTTCTTCCAAAGCATTGTTTCAAAGATTTGTCGTTTATTCGTACACTGAGATCCATCGGAGACTGTCGTTCGGCGCTCGTACGACAATGGAGCAACATTATAAATACTCCGTTTTAATTTTTCCTACGAAGGAGAAGAAGGAAAAGGGAAGCGTTGAGGCAGGAGGCACAGGAATCGTGTCTCTCGGATACTCGTGAGTCGGGCAACCAGTGAGAACGGCCAGTGAGAGTCAGAGCCCCGTACGTTGAACCTCCGCAGTGAAAGTTTCTATTATACCACTGGCCTTACCTTACTTTTCCTACGGCAAGTTCTGCCGTGTTGTGTCATAAGGCGACGAGCGGCGTGGAAACGTCGAAAATCGTTCCATCGCCTCCGTCGTATTCCATTACTTTCAGACCGAGTCAGAATTTTTACACGTAAGCTAGACTACTAATGATACGGTTCCTTGGAACGTTGTCGAATCGTCGGAAGCAATCCTCGTTATTTAATAATTTTCTTGTCCGGCAGAGAAAACGAGAAGTCTGGTTTCGTTGAACTTTAATCGACGTTCGATCATTTTAGAAGGAAAGAACGATTTACTGCATGATCGATCTTTGTTTCATATAATTTCATGAGTATTTCTCCGCCTTTCGTGCGGAATCAACAAACATGCCACCTTAACGAGATTCTTACGGATCATTAGATTATTTATGAAGCATAACATGTTCTTCGTTGTTCTTGATCAATTTTTTGAACGTACGAATCGTCGGATCAGCGCATAATTGCTTTTAAACATTGCAACACATTGGCACAACGGTGTTTCGAAACAGCAGGAAGCCCGTAGAAATATTTCGTTCACGAAAAATCCTGATAGCTCGGTGTAAGGCAATGCGAGTGAAGTTCACTTGTTACGCCACGACAGTGCAACGAAGTTTACCGATGGAGGCTCGAACTGTTGCAATCTGGAGCAAAAGTCGGTGTTGCGAAGCTACAAAGAACCCCGTGGTTCCAGGTTTCTATCGTTTACGCAATCGATCGTACTAGAACTCTGACTATCGCTTAGGACTTTGCGGTAAGCAAAATATTCTATTCGTGGCTTCTACTCTTCAATAGCAATAAATTTGAAATCTTTCAAAGAATTTCCAATCGAAAAATTGTAATATATGGAGATATATAATCAAATAATCACATATAGAGATATATAAAAAATCAAAAGAAGTAATTTAAAATCTCGCAATAATTTTCCAATTTAAAAATTATAAATAAGCTATATAACTCGAGATTAAATCGTGTATTTCTGAGAACTTTGATTTCTACAAAGACTCGTGTTTCGTGTTTTGCGTTTCTAATGACAGCCGAGAAGAGAATAAATCTGGCAGCATTCTGTATCGGTCGGAACTGTGATTCAAAATTAGCGAAACGTACAATTATGAAATTGCGTTGCAGTGTTATTGACCTGGAGGACGCTGACAAACTGACACCTCGTTGTACCTCGGAAATTAATTCCACAAAACTTGCCCCTACGATTATCATTAGAATCGGTTTATAAAAAAACCACTAGAAACTTTGTCAAATGATAATTCAATCCTTGTGAATTCCTATCATTCCCCGAAGAACAGATAGTTCTCTGTTAGAAGGACAATCAATTGACTATTCTTGTAAATTTAATCAGATTTATCCGTGATATTAATCGATTACTACTTTATTAGTTACCATCTTCGTCAGCTTCGAAACGACGTAAAGGTAGTAGTACATCGTTAAACAGAATTTTATACGACCAGTTTAAAATAACAGTCCTACCTATGTGACGACCTTGTAGAACACTCATCTTCGCGCACATGATATGCCACAGTACGAAACGAAGCCTTCTATCGAAGTATGATATCCAACCGTCTTTCACGCTCGTCACTCGTCTTGATATCGTTCGATCATCGATCGTTCGTCCACACGATACTACGTACAGAGTCGCGATTGGGTCACTTGGTCTGCAATTAAACACACGTAACAGTCCCTTCGAGAATCGGATCACGTGAATTCATTTTTTCCTTCAAAATCCACATATTCATTTTAGTCCAAGTCTCGACAATCATTGTCCAGAATCAAGATCTCGACGTCACTGAATTCGTCGCAACAACAACAAGTGTCTAACGGGAAACAGAGTCATCGAGAAACATGGGAAATCGGCGAAGATTTCGGTACGATTCGTTTCCACGAGTCGAAGGGGGAACTCACGGCCACGATAAACTTTCCTGAGAGTCCGGAAGAGACGATGAAACAGTCGCAGCGCGCAGGAGCCCGAAGTGAACGCCTCGCACAGCCCAAAGTTTTTGGGGCAGCCAGTTGTGCGGGCCACGCGATCCACCGAAGTCATGGATCCACGGTGTTGGGTGGTGGTGGCACCAGTGACCTCGATACCAACCGAGGCCCTCCAATCCAAACGCCCAATGCCAAAAACTCGACACGCGTATACGCGAGAACTTTCACTCTCTCAAAGTTCTTCGTGATAGCTGGCTCAAGTGGCGGAGCATCATAAGATGGGAATAACAAGTCGAAATGATTCTTGAACGTGACCTGCCGAATACTCGATCTTTCTTTAAGTTACGCGATTCAAATTAGAGTCAGTCAAGTCAGTCTCTAATGGAGTGTTACACGAGAGGTTCGTTTCTTTCTCGGAGCAGAAAAAATTGACGCTACTTTTATCGATTAAAGACTTTCACCGAGGGAGCACTCGATAGTAGAAAGACCAATGAAGGGGAACGAACAATTCGTCGGACAGCTCAAAGTGACGTTCGAAGACGATCACCGAAGCGAAAAGTCCTACTAGAGATCAAGTAAGAGGAGCCGAGAAAAGAAAGCGATATCGAGACGATCAACCATCGTGCTCGATCGGAAAATTTAATTAGTTCATTGGCGAGAAGCGGATTGTGAAAAATTGCACGAATGGCGGTTACAAAATATATCAACGCGGAAGAGTCCGTGTAAATCGTCGACTAACCCCGTCGCGTTATATAAACATGCTCGAGCGCATTTAGACGCGCGTATGCTCGAAACGCGGGGAAAAATCAATCTCCAAATAAAGAATCGCAAAAAAGAAAGCGATGTTCTTCTCGCGTCAGCTTTTCTTCTTGTTGTGATTTCACTTTCGATCGATACGCATACGATGTATGCCTGATAATTCTGCGTGCAACCAGCGATTGCTGTTGCGCATCTTCGAATTAGAAACAGCACTATAGGTCGATGATATACAATACCGTCTATAAATATCCGAGCATTTATGGATTTAAGTATATGATAAAATACAAATTTTATCAAAATATATAAATTAATGACAGATCAGTAACTAAAAGTAGCATATACTTATTGTGTTTTTAGGGAGTCAACAGACTATAAATTTGGGTTATATGTTAAAAAACTCGATAGTAGTTTTAGTAATTTGTCAATGTATTGTTTTAAATATTACTGTTTGAAATAATGTTAGTTTAAAAGAATTCCCTCTACCTGACTCGTAGTTTAGAATTTAAAGAATTGTTTTTAAACAAGACAAAATAATTCAATGAACTTTAAGAATCAGTGTCATCGCATCGCAATATACTACTGTATATAGGTAGTTGTAATGATTATAAGGAATAAAGATATTGCATTTCATTTGCGATGTTAGGGTTAAATTTCATCCTGTTAAAAGCAAACAAGAATTCAGGTACTTTTGAGCGGTAGTGTACTTAGATTGGTCAGTGTTTCACTCGCAACCGATAAGAAAGTAAGGAAAGTATTTGGATGAAAGTTTCGACGCTGATCTCGTGCGGTGGCCGTTCGATTTCGGGGAAGTAGCCTCTTCTTCTTCTTGTTCATCTTTTACTTCTTCTTTTTCTTCTTCTCTTTCTTCTTTTCCTTAGTCTTCTTTTTCTCTGTGCCAGCGTATTTATTCGACGAAAGTAAAAGTAGCAGAGGACCTTGTGGTAGAACGTCGTCATCGTATATGACATCGAATCCTCTTTCTGCGTCTTCCTTCTCCCCTGGTCCCTCGTTACAGGCGTCCTCGCTGTTTTGGGATACCGGTTTTCGGGCGAAACGATACCATCTTACAGGAAGATTGAACCTGGTGAAAACCGCGTCCTTCGTGGAACAGGGTTACATTACGTCACGCATGTCACGTTATTGCTGTCCGCGTTTCACTGCACACCGCTGATATTTCGTCCCGGGCCGATATTTTTGCGATATAATCTAGACACGACGCGTATAATCAAAAGCGGCGAGAATCAACGGTCACTATGCCATGGACCAAGAACCTTTTCGATTAGCGCGTCATTATTGTGAATTAACGGATCTGTACACCGACCAAGTTACGCAATAACCACGTGAATGATGAACTTTTACATTTAACTACGGTGTAGTAACTTTGTGCGTAGGAATGTCGGCTAGGTAAACCGGCTTACGATCACGACGAACGTAAAGGAATTTAAATTTCTTACAATATTGCAGTAGACTTTATACGAAGTGAATGGCGCGTAGCAGACTTTATATCGATATCGAACACACTTCTGTGAAGTGCGGCTTTTTTCTGTAGGAATATATTATTACATACTGTCAATCCTTATACGTATCTATACTCTCGCTATCGGGATGCTCACTTATTTACTAACTTTAGAAAGGTTTCGGAAAGGAGATATCGGTAAATGACGAAATTAAATACCCTAATTTAAAGTTATTGCCTATTCTGCCATTTACTCGATTATTATTCACTAATAAGTTCACTATATTATTCACTCTCCTTCCCAAATCTTGCTGCTCTATTTTTTCACCAGTCTAAGATCTTCAACAACTAGCAAACCTCTAATCCGAAAATAACCGTTCTCCGAGTACAATCTTATTTTCCAGGACCCTTCTTCCAGATAAACTATAAATAAACTACACATTTCTCGTGTCTATACGATCCCAGTACCTATCACCCGTTATGCCCCTTTATCGGTTGCATAACCAGACCTGGTTGATCCATCGTAGTTCGTTCTACCGAAGTCCAGACGAAAAATAGACAGTCCTTCGAAAACGTAAGCGTGATTCGCCTTTCACAAGGAGAAGCGAGACGCGACAGTCGACGAGATTGGCCCGTTCGAAAAATCGCGAAGATCGTTCTAAGGTCGGAAACGCGTTGGTAGCAGGATTTTCTCAACTAGTTTTTCTAAGCAGCCTAGACGGATGGTGCTGTTACTGGCCGCGGTCGATGTATTCGTACGTGGCGGTGTGGGCAGTGCTGCAGTTGTTCGTACCAGCACGTTGTGAGCGGTCGGCCATGGCATACTTACTGATGTCAATCACACCGGCAGGCATGCACTGCTTTATTCGTATTGGAATACACGCATGCGTGCGGATACACGCGCAGAAGACGCTCCGCTCGCTATCGAATCTCGTAACCTTTTGCCCTTTAACCCGTGCAATTTCCTCGACCATTGATATCAGGTCGCAGCTGTGCCGACGTGCCGCGCCGCGGTGATCTAAGTCTGAACTTGGGCGACCCTTATACACAACTTTGTTTCTGGAGCGGTCGAAAAATTTAAAAGGGCGCCTCTGGACCGTGACCATCGACCGGCACACGAATAATCGTCAGATAATTCCCCTCGCCTCCCGATTCCCGTTGCGCGCAGAAAACACCGCGAAAGATGGCGTGTTAGTGTGCTTGTTATCGTTCACTGACAACGAGAATACTGCGTATCATCAAACGCCGATTGTTCTTTTTTGATCTAGGACGACTGAAAAGTGAAGTCACTACCGCATGGATACGATATCATGCCGTTTGTAACATACTTATTTTGTGGTTTATCGTATACATATAATTGAACACGGAGCCCGCGTTGTTTTATTTTTTATTTTTTGTTAATTTTTCAGATATTCGGGAAAATATTATCGATATAGTAACAACGAACTATTATTGATCAAAGAATTTCTAAGCGAAGATTGCTATAATTCTCCGGGATTGTGAAACGTTCCTTTTCAACCTGATTATGTTTCGCCTCCCTTCTCTTTCCCTTTTTTCATTTGGATTGTTTCAACAGGACAAAAACTCAGTTTAATAATTTTGCGAAATGGAAAACGCACTTTATAGTCGTTATCATTATACATGTATAAATAGCAGGTTAGTTTGTATACTGGTCGCACGTTCCTCAACAGCTTTGTTTCCTGGCAGACCTTATTCCTTCCAGGAGAGTCGGTTAATATCAAGTGCTTAGTCACGTTTCCCACTGATACTTGGCGCCATAATCGCTGCAAGTTGGCAAAACCGTATGTAAACAAGACTGGTACGTTTCAGTAAATAATTACTGAATTAGTCTACTTTCCGTTTTCTTGGATGGAGCCTGTGCCAAATACAGTACACCACATTACGCTCCTAATAATACGTTGCTTTTTATATTTAGAAGTCAGTCAAAAAGCAATTTTATGTGTTTTTATCCGTTTCTTAAAAATACTTGATCACGCTTTGCTAATGTTAAAGATATTTCTCGACGGTCTATAGGAAATTTCAAGTATTCGCGATGAAGTAATTATACGCTGTGTTTACAAGGCAAATTAGATACAAATTCAAACAACGCTTCATATTTTATTGCTAATTAGATGTATCGATACTCGAACATATATTGTTATTCTTACAGATGTTCATTCATTATCTGGTAAAGAATAATATTTCTTTCTTGTATCAACGTCTCAGTTTGTGTTTGCAGATATCTTGAGTGATATTTCTTAGATCAGTACGTCACGTCGCGCCGTTCTCACTCTCATTCTCACAGAAGCATTAAACAAGTGTCATTGAAAGTCTTTCGTTAATCAACGATCAAGAGTCCGTGATCTTGATGGACTTTCCTTCGATCGAAGACGATCCATCTTGCTCAGTCGTGGCGTGTATCACGAGATATCGCTACGACAACTTCTCGCGAGGTATAACGAGTTTGAAGCTATAAGGCCAACTAACGTCCGTGAGAATCGACCTCAGAATAGTCACAACATTGCGTATCATCTTGTTTATTCGGAAGTGTCGAAAACGATCTTATTCGAATAATAATTACTTTATAATTTTCTATATCAAGCCTATAAAAATATTTATATAAAAGTTCGTAATACTTTCTTTGGTTTTATAGCGGTGTTCCTGAAAATTTGAGAAACAAATTCAAATTATTTTTCAATATCGAAAATTTGGGAAGAAGGTATAATTAATCTAAATATCAAAATGAAAGACCAACGCTGTAATACTTGCAATACAAAAAAAAAAAAGAAAAACAAAAAAAGGAGAACAAAAAATACACGTATAAGCAACTATACACGTATATCATACTTGAAACATAAATGAAAACAATTCATTTATCCAAAAGTGACGAAGGAGGTGTAAGAACATCTTTCGGTCGAATTCTCTCCATATAGGTACATAAGGTACTAGTAGATATAATCCGTGACGCACGAATCAGTGGTTCGAACCTTTTTCGCGGATGACCGTAACTTATATCGGGCCACTCAAAATAAGGACTTGGACCTTCTCGATATCCTGGCGCGTCTCTAATATCTAGTCACGAACGTGCTGTGTCATGCACCTTTCGGGAACGCGTTTCTCTCACGACGAATGGCGTCTAGGTATTCCCATTCGAATACCGGTACTTGCTGACTGCACGTGTCAGGGTCAAATGACATCATTCCGACGCAAGGATCTTCGTGATGGTGTGCCGACGTTTGTGTCGTCGTAATTCATCCCGTCGATCGTTCATGGTTCTGGTAGTGCTGGGATAGCAGTCGACGGAACCGCAAGATCCTCTTTGACTGACCGCCGTTTCGACCAACTATTCTTAATTTTTGTTCATCTCGATATTTTTTCGATACCATAAAGACCTTTAGTTCTTTATTTTTCCCCAAATATTTATTTACATCATTGACTGCACTTGCTACAGAAACAAATGATCCAGCAAGAGTTTCTAATTTACTAAAGAGACGTTTCAAAATTTGTATGGCTGTGGCGAGTTATAGCAGTTTAAGTGGTGTTTTTTAAGTTGTTGTAACTGTTCGCTTGTTTGTTTATTGGATAAAAATTCGATTGGAATTCTAGAATTGAAAGACTAATAAAATCGGAAAATTAGAAACTTATTTTTCACAATCGAGAAGAAGTATGATGGTTGTAAGAAGTGTTTGTATCAAGACGAATTGAATTTACAATAGTAGTAACTATGGCGATTTATGTTACAATATTATAGAAATAATGTTTTCTCTTAATGAGTGATGATTCTGAAATTATATGACGTAGTAAAATTAATTTTAATGAAATCTGAAGAGACAAAAACTACTTACAATTTGAATAAAAGCCTACGATGCTTATTTTAATTAATATAGTAATATTAATTAATATAATGATAATATTAATAATAGTGGCAATCAATTAAAAGTTATTAACAGTTTACTAGGAATTTCGTAGACGAATCTCTCTTTAACCTTTATTTTATTGTAAAAGTGTGCATTTTTCACTTTAATTATAAAAGGCACACGAGTATTTCAAAATTCTTGTAGTGTATTGAGAAATCATTATGGGAAAATACCCTATTGGAGATCAAATTGAGTCTGAAAAGCAAATCTCTGTCATAATTTCCCTCCAAATCTAATAACGTACTCTTTTAATTTATAATTTCTGTAATAGGTTATATTACTTTCTGTATCCCGACGTTATTTTCGTTCCTATGTCAGATGGTATTATTAACCATCGTAACAGTAACATAGCAAAGTTCGCACTCCTATTTTATTGGTTAACGAGTCCGGTCGACCATTCTTTCGTTAAGTTACTTTTCTTCTATGTGTAAAAGCGACATTACCATAGGCATCGGTAATATCGGACATACCGGACAAATGCATCATTCACAAAGTTCATTTTTTTCTTACAATGCATCAACCCTGCGTCGATCGTTTGTTATGAATTGTAACTCTATCTCTCTTTTCTTTGTCAGAAAACTCGAAACCGCGGTAAGTTACGTCGCGAACGTAGTTTCCCGCGACAGGCGGATCGCTTAGGCTTAGATGATGAAACACAGTTGGTGTTCTTCGTAAGCTCATTTTCTCGCAAAAAAACGCGTGCAAACGCTCGTTGGTATAATCTTTTTAACAACGAGCAGAATGAGAGCAGATATAAGATGGTTTATGTTCGGGAAGTAATTTTCATGCTCGAAGGTTAACTTTTCTAACTGTTATCAATCGCGAAACAGAACGTTCGTTTAATGCTAGGTCACGACACTATCCGGCTTCAGCTTGGGTTTTAGCTCGTCGAAGCGATCGTCCAACGACATCGCACCACGTCAGATCGCGATAAAACAGCGTCTAAGATACGAAAGGCATGGCGGAGTTGGTGGATGTAACGCCGCAATTACTGGCCGGTATATTTAGTTTGAGATTGGCATAGGTGGCGAAGAGTCTGCTAGTTGTTATCTATTTTCTACGCACGTGGCCTCTATAGACCGAGATCTAGCCGGTTATAATCGGTGACACACTATGAGAAGACAGAATCGCCTTGGTGACGTTTTCGGGATTAGGTTTCTTTCCAGCCACCCTGACATCAGGTTCTTCGAGATCTGCTAATGGATAAAGTCGACCGACTGTCACCCTTCATTCGTTGATCGAGTTAATCTTTCTTCTCATTGTCAGAGAGATTATTTACGAGTTAACGATGTTTGAAAACTAGTGACATGGATAGCTAAATCAGTTTTGAGTCGAACATGTTTCGTTTAACGAGATCAACATAATTTAAAAAACACTTATCTCTATTGATGATGAAAATAGCGGATCAATTAATCTCTTTTACGTAACAAATTGCATTCTGACAAAAATACAAACCCAACCCAGTATCTTGACATGAAAATTTTCGATGTAATGGATAAATAATTTTCGGTAATACAAGTTTCAATTCTTCTTAAATCGGTCTTACTCAAATTCTTCTGTCCTTGTTTAAACTTTGAAAGATTATATAAATTTATATTTTTACGAATATAAATATATAAATATGTCCAGTTTATCAATAATCGATATAACCAATGATCAATATATCGTACTATTTAACAAAATATAATTCATCATAATTATCGATCAGTGACAAATGAATAATTAAACGTAAGAGTTATCATTGATAATTCAATAGAGAAAAAGGTCATGGTATCGTGTCTGAAAAGTGCGACGGATACTGCTGTCGTTTGCCGCGGATCGTAGTACGCATGATTCGACTATAGTGGAGCAGGCTGGCTGCACGTAACGTGCATTCGTACGGACGTTTGTGTCCGACCTATCTCAAGCTCCGTCATCGAGAGAGGGCGCGCGTCGAATGGCGAGGTTAGGTTAGGTTAGGGACGTCACCAGCTACTGCGCTCATCCGCCAGAATAACTTTAAGCGGGGTTGCACAACTCTAGTTCCCGCCATGTGCCGCGTGCTCCTTACTTAGCGTGTCTTTAACCGCTTTGCATAAATGCGTTGCGCTGCTTATTTTTGGTTTATCGTCTGAAAAGAACGACACCTACTACAATCACTAGTACCAGGCTGATGACCTGGTCATTAGTCAATTAGTCAACATTTTTTGTCCACCGTGAATGAAATTATTTGATTCGATACGCACAAGTTAACACATCGGTTGCTGAATTTTTTTTATATATTTTGCATCATAACAATCTATACTAGCGTCACTTATTTAGAGCATGTCGCGTTTCAAGTTTTTATTGCAACATACTAAAAAATCATTGAAAATTTCACTAATATCATTCTTTATTTTATTTTAGTATTTTTACTAATTCAGCTGTTACAGGATGCTGTTAATAAACATGTCATTCGATGTGTTATAACTGTAGATATATTAAAGATTGATTATAGCTTAACCAAATATACATCTATTATTAGTCTTCATAGAAAACTTTTAATGAATTTTCGCATGTTGTTGAAATATAAAGCTTTCGATCTCAGACAATTTTTCGTAATGGAACAATTTAGAAGCGAGCAAAGTAGAATCGTCTTTCTGTTAGATTCATCATCTCGGAATGCTCGAGTTCGTATAATGTATAACGAAAACTTTATTATTTCGCTTTAATCAATGGAAATAACGTAAGTCGATAAAGTTACAACTAGTTAGCTGTATGATAGTAATGTTTATCTCCACTTAGTTGGTCAACTCGTTTAATATCTGTATAAAAAATAACGTTTACATTTAGTAATTTGTCATACGTCTTTGTTCGTCACCGAGTGAATCTAACCAGAGATGGAAACATCATCAACTACTGTCTTCGACCGATTAACTTCTGATGCGTTTACACGTGCCAGACTGTGTTAACTTTGGCTTCGTATCGCGCGGATTATCAAGGCAACCGAAGTGGGGCAATTGGATTTCGCGTGAACCGTAGCAGACACGAATTTCGATAGAAATTCATGTTCGCTTGAGAATTCGTGACTTTCCTACGCATGATTTTCTTGCGTTCGTATCGAAATATACATTGTATACAATTCTATTAAACAGTGCCACGATTGGACGCAGAAAAGTATTTTATCGAAGGGCACATAAAGTCTCGCGTTTATTCGGCTGACGCAATCAGAAAGCTGGTAAATCTTTACGTAATTAGTGGAAAAGGTCTGACCACGACGTTCCCGAACTACTAATAAACGATCCGTATATACATAGATTTGCCTAACAATCGACTGGTGTATCGCCTCGTCTCACGTATTTATAGATTACAGAGAAACCATTCTGCCCTACCATGAACGAACGATCGTGCAAATTGATCTACGATGATCCTGAGAATAGATAGCGGCCAATTAAACAGAAACAATAGCCTTAGGCAACTTGAACGCGATACTCGTGAATCAATGAAATCGAACGGAAACGATCACTACGTATGTCGACGTTTCGTTTCTTTTAATCTTTAAGCATAATCGTTGCATCAAGAAAAAAGGGCGTTTAGGATTTAACCAGATTATAAATGATCCTGCATGGTAGTTCTTTCATGAATAAATTTCGATTCAACGTGATTAAGTATCTGAATAATTATGCTCAGAAGAACACCGTATACCTGCAGGTTTCAACTATTCGTACTGCATAAACCTTCCTAGCTTTAATGGTTTCCTCAAGGTTACCAGAATTCATTAAAAAATTATTTTCGTATCTTTAACGCTTGCATCAGCGTCCGCTGTTCTATGGAAGGCACGGTGTATTTCATGTTCATCTTCGAAACTGCGCTTCCTGGTCTGACGAACGTATATATGACGTATTTGGGGAGAGGGGATTAGGATGCCTATCCTTCGATAAAGTTTGCTCAACAGATTCTTGCGAATTTTCGGGCGGTCGGCATCTGCCACCTGCCGAACGACCTAGACCTTTCGACTTGATCGAAACCTGTCCGATATCCATTCCTGATTATCATTTCTTTTCTTGCTTCTCCTATTCGTTGACTTCGCTTTCAAGTATCCAGATACGGATGCTTATTAATTATCATATAACGTAATTAACGACACTTTTCGCGAGGAACAAGTCATTTGGTAAACATCGTTTTTCTATAAATATTTAAAACGAGAAAGTTTAGGCAGGGACCAGAAAACCAATTGCTGACTTACATTTTTTCCGTTTAAAACATCCAAAACACGAAAAATGCTGGCAGAGGCGAAGTCTTGTCGAAATCCCTGCCGACGGTACCGTCGCGTCGGGACGGTATTACAAAAGATCATCGACCTACCGACGATGTAGATTGTCGATCAAGTATGGAGGAAAGATACGTCGTATTACGTTAGCGTTTATACACCAACTGTTTGCGCGCGCGCACTTCCACTCACATGTATCTACGTACTTTTATATATATATATATATATATATATATATCCACACCAAGCCACACATACACATATATACGGTTCACCAATGTTACTCGCACCTTTCTCTAGCCAAAAATTCGTTTTGCACGATGAACAATGTGTTTCTCATGTTTCGTCTGTTTTCTTAAGTATTTGCATGTGCGCTTGTTCCTCATTTGTTCGTCTCCTGCGATAGAATTCGATCCATCGAGTCGAACGAAGACGAACGTTCGACGGCGTCAAATTATATCGATGCTCTGGCAATGATTACCGATCAAGTTGTCTGCGAACATCAGGTCCATGCGTGAGTCGATCAAAATTTATTTAATATCAACTGTCACGATAGCGACCGTGTGGACGATTCGGTACGAAATTGCGTACAAAGTGGCAGGGTAGCAAGTTGAACAGAAATCTCGAGCAAACCAATCGGTTTCAACATCGATTAGTTTTTAAGTATATATACCTAAGGTTCTTAGTGTCCGAAACGGCGATAGGGCAAAGACGCACGACCCATTTGCACGTGCGAGCCTGCCCTCGAAACTGGGTTATCTTTTGTCCTAACAGAAGACGCTTAGTTTTACATTCTTGCTTTTCCGGTTCCTCCGCCTCCTGACGTTTAACCAGCAACGCTGTGTTGATCCATTTGTTTCTTCGTTTGTCACGCAAAATCCTTTTTGTACCTTCGATACAATCAACGTGGACAACGTTGTAGTCTTTTCTTCGAATTTTCGTCACGTTACTCTCCTTTCAGCCCCGGTTTGATTTAAGTATTTTGACGTGATACGATCGGTTTGAATACAACGTCAATCTATATGTCCAGCGCGCATGATCGTGTAAAAAAGATATGAACATGTATGGAAATAATAAAACAACGATAGTCTCATAGATCGAACGTGGTATGCAGAGCTCAAAAATAACGGACGTTGATAGATTTTAGATGCTCTATAGACAATCGATTTTCGAGCATCGTTATTGCTCAATAAGCGAATCGTTGAAAATCAATAGAGTTTATCGTCGAGATATGGAATCATTCGCGGCAGTTTGGTAATCCAAAGGATCTGGGCTTGAACACGTTCTTCGTGAAATGCACTAAATGCAGGTAATTTGTAACGCTAAACCGTCAAAAAAAAAAAAAAAAAAAAAGAAAAAAAAAGAAAAAAAACGATGATATTTTCTTCTCTGTAACGAGGCTTTGATATTTAGATATCATTTATTTTAATCGAGCCTCATACACAACGAGTCCAATGTAATTCCTTTCCCGCAATTTCTCTTTGACAGACCGTAGGTGGTTAGAAAAAAGGTTCTCGAGCCTGTTCTCTCATTCGATTCGTTTCATACTCGACGAGCCATTCTTCGTTCAGTGGTATGCATTTTCGAAAATAGCTGATCAGGGTCCATCGTGTCATTGGTCGATGACTACTACACGAAATTCCCCTAGGGTTCGTTGCACCTTGGGTTGTGCGCGAGATGTAAACTTTGGAAGTAGCGCCGCGCGTGTAGTATTTACGTGTAAACACGGGCCGAGTTTATTTGGGAGTGGCGGTAGCCCTGTTCTGTTGCAACAACATTATCAAACAGACTCGTTCTTATCGCGTTGCACGCTACGCGAGCCGCATCGCCATTCATGCGTCAGTTTTGCACGGAGACGCGCGAAACGGCATCACTCGCATCTCACTCGTGCGCGTGCAACCACTTACGCATACGTGTGTGTGGACCGAAATGGCAGCCATGCAGCAGTTGCATAACGACTTACGCTTTTTTTTCTATTTCTCTATGACCATTACACGGCTCAGTTTCTGTAGGAAGCCGCAATATTTTTTTAATTAAATGGCGCGCATTCTATCTATACGCGA
The DNA here is from genome assembly GCF_910591885.1 of Bombus terrestris. NCBI lineage: Eukaryota > Metazoa > Arthropoda > Insecta > Hymenoptera > Apidae > Bombus > Bombus terrestris. The sequence goes on along the minus strand of NC_063271.1, from coordinate 17,743,843 downwards.
AGATCGGCAAGATAGCGCGTGGATTTCGCAGAAAACGATTGATCAACGCGTGACTATGGGGCCACGACTCGTTGCGTTACTCCGTGGAACGTGGACGACGATGATTCGACGAGAACGCGTTTCTAATTGACAACGAGCGTATATACGAAGCAGACGTAAATTCGACGTTGGATACAGGGACGATAAAAATCGGTGATTAAAGAAACGTCGTCGTCGTGTTGGGGCTGCGGGCATGGATTTATAAACGTACTTGTTTCCCGCGTTTACCGAGAATGATATTATCGATCAGGCAGTTTCAAGTTGCAATATCGAATCGTTAGAGTAATGTACGAAGAGCGGTGGCTCTTCCAATTTTGGCTGACCTCGTCACGTGATCGGCGGATTTTCCTCCGGGTTACTGGCAGTGTGCGACTCCCGATCGAGCGGCCGATTGTAAAGGTCTCGACACTCTCGAGAGTGATGGCAGTGTTCAGAATGAAAACGAAGTCGATCGATTGGCGCTCGTGCGATCCTTTCCACCAGTCTTCAAGGGTCGCGCCTTTCAAACGGCTGTTGCGGGCTCCTTGATCGGCGCATGCTCCGCGGATTGGCACACACGGACGAGAGGATGTACGGTGACTTTGGCCGTGACGACAGCAGTAGATTAAGAAAGAGACGGAGAGTGAAAAAAGGGAGAACAAATAAAATCACAGGCAGTAGGGTAAGGTGTAAGTAATCGCCGATCTGGCGACGATTAGTCGCAATTGGCAGTGTTTTCGAGATCAGACAAAGGAGGAAGAGGTTCATCAGTCGTTGAAGTTTCGTTAATCGTTTCGGCGCCACTCGCGTGCTGTAGGCATCCTTTTCGCGACGATTAATGATAATAGTGGGAAGGAACACTTTCCTTTCAAAATTTCTTCCAATGGAGCACGAGAGAGAAGCACACGCGTGTTCACGTTCGAAATTCGTGAAATCATTGGTGCGAATATTTCACACTGGGATACGAGGAACAGACAGGTGGCGTGCATAGAACACAGAAGAGAGAGAAAGGGACAGAACGATGGTGCTGAATATTCTTGCTCGATGGCACTTCCGGTTCGAGAGCCCGTGCACTTTCTCCTGAACAGCGCGAATAGCGATCGTTTCCCTGCTAGAAGCTTCCCAGTGATCCTAGTCGATTTCTCGTGCCGCGCATATCCCCGGGTCACGAAGCATCCAATTTGAAATTCGTTCTCTAGTTCTTGCTTGCTCGCTCCTTCGCACGTTCGTCCAAAATACACGGTGACGATCGTCTCGCGATAAACACATCGACAACCACAGAGTGCAAGTCGGTAGTAACGATCTGCTTCGTTCGATTTGTGGATGAACGGACCAACAACAAAGAAACTCTAAGTCGATTCAGCGATACGCTGCATCGGAGGGCAATGTCTGACGCTGATAATTCTAGAAATTGTAACTAGCGCCACGTTCAACCAAAACGTTCTAGAGGAGTTAGCCGGGTTAATCTTTCTCACGTCGATCACTGTTCGGAACCATCGTGGTGACTGGATAGGCGAACGGAGCTGTCACGACGAGATTACACTGGAGTCAGAGCGAGGCACACGTAGCAGGTTGTCGTAGGTCACAGAACGGTCTGTTTCGTTCCTTCGAACTGGCACTTCCGGTCGAGGCACGTGGTTCCACGCGTCGAACCGTGCAAACAGAGGGACAGTTCGAGTTTTCGCGCGGGACACTTCCGGATTGTGGCAAAACAACGACGTCCATCACTATCACCATCACAGCCACCACCATCGGCACCACCTCCACCGTTTCTCACGTTCCTTCTTGCCCGAGTTCGTCGTAACACGTACGTGTGTGGCCTACGTACGTACGTCGCGTGTATGCGTGGCCCGTCCCTGTACGCGTGCACGTGTGCGCGCGTGTACGTGGACGTGTTTCTCTCTCGTCGTACCGAGGTGTAAACCGAGTGTCGAGCTGAGTTGGCTTCGACAAAGTAGGGCGACGACTGGGACAGCGGCCACGGGCACCAGCGCTCACCGACGAGGAACCCGTGCGCCGTGCGGTGGAGGAACTGTGGAAGTGGAAGAGAGAACCCTCCTCGTAAAACGGCAGCGTTGCTGTACTACGTTCTCCAGTAGGGGAACCTCTAATACCGCTGCAACAAGCCTAGCCCGATTGCTTAGCGTTACGCACGCCGCTCGCGGAAAAACTCTATCCGCATGCTATCTACCGAGCACTGCCGTGTTACCAGATCGAAAACTGCCTCGCTTTTCGCTCTTATTCCCCTGTCTCGACTATGCACCTAGTTGCATGACATTTCCTTCGCTCGTACTTTTTCTTTTCTCCTATCTTTCTTTTTTTAATTTCGACACCTTTACTCGGTCGACGAGTTGCATTTTTCTCAGTGATCGATTTCTACCGTTTCAACTTGCCACGAATTTCATTCTTATCAATTTTCAACATCGAGTCGTTCGTTAAACAGAATTAGTCTCGCAGGCTAAGAAACGTGGTAATACGTGGTCAACATTAACACGCATAGAGTTGTAATTAAGCAAGTAACACGCTTGTCTTATCGTTCGTAAATGAAAACTTTGTTACGTAACCGAACCGCGTTGTTGATAGAAACGTCGTTACTGTGCCGTCACGGCACAAATGGAGGGAAATGCAGAAATGCAAGAGCTGCCTTCGCTCTATCCGCTGAAATTCGCCGCAACTAATAGCGTATCGCAGAATTTCGAGGACACAGCCTCCGTCGATATCTCGTTGGAAACACCAATTTTAAGCGCTGAACGTGCGAATTTCACATGATTGCGTGACACGCGTGTTACGAAATATTGTCGCCACGAACTGGGCTGTTGTCTTAAGTAGAATGCATCGCTGTAAAATTTCTTCGTGGATTTCGACCACAATACCGTTCGAAGATTAAACGTCGTGTCGATGCATTTTATTCTTTCATAATGGTTTAGACGAGATATTTGAGTCGGTTGCGGCAATAGATTGATATTTTTAGAAATAAAATCGATCGATCGATTTTCCGCGCCCTGACTTTTGCCTAGTGTTCAAGAAAGTTGTAGCCATTTCTATATCTTAACGTATCTATTATATTATATTAATCTCTTATATTCTGTACGTTATTCGAGTGCCGTAATATTTACTCTATTTATTATATCTGTTTGTATACTTTGTATAAGGAGATTTTAATTAGATTAATCTTATGAATGTAATTACCCCCGACAAAAGAAACGAAGATAATGTATTTATCGATTTTAATATGAACGCACACATAGAAAGGAACAACGAACTGTTCAAGATTCGAGACGAAAGCAGACTAAGAAAACAATTTGGGGGGAAGTATTTAGAATGAAAAGAGAAAGCAGCGAGGCATAAACTGCCTACGACTACGAGAACTCTCGTCAGCCTGTATACTGTATACTATGTGTTCTTGTTATTCTTTTACGGTCTAGGCCACGATGTTCGATAACCGAAAACTTTCACCTTCCGAACCACGTTACACTCGCGAGCCCATGACCAAGGATCGCATCGTGCGTTTTAGCACAGCTGCGACCGAGCTCGATCTCGACCACACAGCCTCGACTCTCTTGATCTTGATCTTTCGATCAGGTCGTTATATAAAAACGTGTCCAAAATATCTCGAGCAGGATAGCCAATGAAAAGATTACAAAAAACATACGCAATCAAAATAGTCATTATAGTGTATCATATTCACGGTAAAATTATCTTTTATGTGTAACAAACGTAGTTCTGTTTGTTACTACAAATTAATTGATGATCTTTCCATTTTAATCGTTTATATCAAATATACCTGTTAGATTATCACAACTCAACGTTCAAATTAAATCTCTCAATTAAAATTAATAAAAACAGGAGATAATTGATACTGGAATAGTCGATACTGGAAGGTTTATATTCCAAAGAAGAGAACTTCGTTTCAATTCTTGGAAATCAAAGGGAATTCGTTTAAAGCTGTTGGACAATATCGCGACAGGAAGAACAGTGCTGCGAAAAGGAGGAGGCTGAGTGGGGGATCGTTCAGGTGGAAGGCTAACCGGAGCGCTCCTTGGAACAGTGTACGTCACAAAGATCCTCCACGTCGCGTCGCGTCGTTGCCCTGACCTCAAAACTAGCTGACTCTCGCTATCGCCGCTACAATTACGATCTCCCTGTACTCGACTAGAATAAGCTTCTAAACGACGACAGTCAACTATCTAGTTGCCTTTCGATAACCTTTCGAAAGAATTTTCCAACATTCAACCGATAATTTCGATATTTTTGGTCGAAACACCCCTTAGAATATTTCGTGTAATCGATTCCCTAGAAAGAATTTAACAAATTCTGTTGAATATTCATATGCTTCGTTCCTATAAATCTCTTTAGTTCATGTCGTATTATGTTATCTATGCAAATCCGCCACAGTCATAGGTAGAACATCTGGATATTAAGGAGTTTCTCTAAATTCTTGTTTCCAAAAGACTTGGCTTCTCACTTTCGACGGGATCATCAAACAGCCAGCGATTTGCCAGTCATATACAAGCATCCCATCATAAATTACCACTGGCTGGAGGTTGCGTTCAACATGATGTAAAGCCCAGATGCGAGGAGCGATGCGACGCGACGCTTCCTGTTCCGAACAATATCCCCGTTCTGTCGATCGTTTCAGCGGCAAATTATTCACGTAAGCGACACGTTGTTGAGGGCCTATTAAGGATCACTGGCACGCAGTGTGTTCTCCATGATTTCTGACTGGGAATATTTAAGGCAGTAGGAACGCTAGATTCACGACGGTCGGTAATCGGCCGCGGTTAATGACCTTTCAGCGTGCAATTGTTCGTAACGAGCAGCTTTCGTCTCATCAGGGTCGAGACTCGTTCGTCATTTCAGCCTGCATATTCGGGTCAACTATTGTTTGTCGCGGTATTAAGCGACCGCTTCACCAACGAACAATCTATTTCCGGTGACGGGTAGTCAGGCTCTCTACTCGCTCGTTGCTCCATCGCGCGCGTTTCTAGGAAGCCCCGGACTGCCGCGCGCCGCGTTCATTCGTTCTTTCGTTCTTTCGTTCTTTCCTTCTTTCCTTCTTTCCTTCTTTCGTTCCCTCGTTCCTCGGCAAGTGTGTCACTCGTCGTTCCACTATTACCCCGTGCCGGTCCTCGGGAGAAAGCAAAAATTACACGCTCCCGGGAGCGCCTAACGAATTCCTTTTCAACGAAGCGAACGCTATCGTTCGTGGTTTAGAATGTACCTCTGCGCGTCGTGGATCTCGAGCTATCTGGAGAGAGGATGCATCAGTTTACGAAACGAAGGTGGACATTCTAATTAGATAGCCTCATGAATGAACATTATAGAAGTGACCCCCTTTCGAGTGACCAAGCTTGAGCTTTTTAATTATTGTTTTCTTACTTTCTAATGTTTCCTTGTATTAATCCATTAAGAAACGTATTAATGGTTCAATTTACATTTTCCACTTCTTTGTATATTTGGGAATATAAAAAGACGGTGGAGATTAGAAACGTGCATGCGGCATGAATAGAGTACACAAGAGGGAGCAATAAAATATTGCACACACCTAGGACAGATATAAATGTCTTGATTTCTTTTTGTCGTGACTTAAAAAGTGATTAACCATTGTCGTTAATAATAAGCGTGCTTGTTTTTTCCCGTAAACAATTAGTCTTGTGGTATATTCATAGCACGATCATAAGTTATAAAAAGTTAGCGATGTTAGGGAAAGTTAAGAGATTTAATACAAGTTTCTGTGAAAAGTAATAAATACTTTTGCAATAAGAAAAGTGTTTGTTATTTTTTTGGTCCTTAATTTTTTTGAAAGTGGAATTTCTTAATCGTCGTTGGATAATATATCGTATTATAACATAGAATCGTAAATTAATTAATTGTCGCTATGAAAAATATTAAAAGAAATGCAAAACCGATGCGTTTAAAATGCACCGCGAAATGCCAAAAATTCCTAAAAAGTCAATAAAATTCTCCTCATGAAAAATTCTAATTTAAGATCGATCAAATCCTTCTAAAGACTTCACAATATTCACGCATTTGTAACAAAAATACTAAAGCATTGAAATTACTAGCCGCAAAATACGCAAGCGTACTTCAACGTGTAAAATTAAATGTGCAAGCTAAAGTATTGGAATCGTTAGAGACGTTAGAAGAATACAAATGGTATGAACGCAAAGTACGCTAAAAAAAAGTTGTAGGCATCGAATACGCTAGAATAAAGTTCCCGAAGAAGACGAACGTTTCCAAAAGGATAAATAATACAGCTCATCTGGATTACCGTTTCCCGTTCCGAAGCTTGAGACTGCTTAACCGTTGAACGTCGTGGGGTACCGCAAGCCCCACTGACTCACAGAACTACTTTCCCTTCTTTCTCGACGAGGTACTACCTACTACATACCACCGCCGCGCCGCACCGTGAACAGAGCCCCGTTATCCAGCCAGCTCGTCGAGAGTGAAACGTTTGTGTACTAACTCTGCCTTCCCACGGAACAACGCGACTGTTCGTTCAGCCCACGTAAAAATTTCTCTTCGCGTGTAAAATAATTATTAAAATATATCATCCCCTTTTCATACAAGATTTATGTAATAATGGAATTTTATCGAGTCTATGAATTTCACTTTGCTATTTCTGTTTGTTTCAAAATTGCTTGTACAGACTGTAAAGAAGTTGAAAGCAATATTTTCTAAATATTTTCAATTTATATATCTGATAGAATACAACCTCATACTTTAACTAAATAATAACAAATCCTTCATCTTTTCTATAGAAATTTTGTTAAAATAAATTATTTGGAGTATTTTTCAAATACATTATTATACTGTATCGTTTCATAATTTTAATTTTTGTATAAAATTCAACCACTTTATCTTTCTTCACCCGAAGAATTCATTACGCACTAAAGTATACAAAAAATAATTAATATATTTCTTTTCGTACAAAACTCGTTGAACTCATTGTTAGAGTTACTAAACTCCACTTTATTCGAATAGAGCGCCGAAAAGCTAACGAAGGACGTATATAAAAAGCATTTTCTATTCATTCTACGATAATTGCAACATTTATTACGTCAAGTATATATTCTTGTTTTATTACCATCACCGATGGTTAAATACGAATTACAAAAGCTGCACCAAAATAGTTCTATTTAAAACATTCGATTCCATAGTTACCTTTCGTTCAGATAAAGAATCCTAAACTCAATGACCAACTTTTCTAATCTAACATTCTTAAATCTGGCGTAGCTTCTTAATAATATATATATGTCGGAGATGGAGAGACACCGGAGCCTTCCGTCGAAACCGGGGAAAAACCTCTAATATTGTAGTTTGGATTCCACCATAGCCGTAGTTAAACAATCACCGTCGTTCAGCCCGATTGTAATTGCCTGCAATCTATGAGAATGAGTTTGGGTTCGAGGTGACAACCAGTCACCGAACGTAGCCGCGGTCAAGGGACGAACATTTTTCTAACAAAGTCATGAAAAAGTCTATAGTCCTCCATAAAAAGAAATAGTTGTAACGGCACTCGACAGTAAGCATACTAACGGTTTCTGTCTCGTGGCTCGTCATAAGCAGACCCTATTCTATGGGTAGGTCGATTGCCGGTTGTCGAGACATATTCGCAAAACATCTACAGCCAGCCTAATGACCCGTCATAAACCTTAAACCTTAATTAACGAAAATAGGCAAACAGTCTTTTCCCGCAAATGACACTTCCGAAGACTGACCAATTTAACAATAACAGCAATTTCCCTCACTCTCCGAACGAAGACTTGTCTTCACGAATATAAAAGGCCTGGGGCCACGAGAGAGAAGAGCAGTTTTTCCGAAACAGTGCCACAGTGAGAGCTTCGAGTACGACTAAGGTATCATTTTGACGGAGTGCTTAGTTCGCGTGCTAACTGAGAGTGCCACCTAGGAGTTGCCAACGAGTAAAGGATAAAAGAGTCCCGTTGACCGCGGATTCGTTATCGGACCTAAGACTATTGTCATTCGCATCGCGAGTACCTAACCGCCGCAGTTTATTTGTCAAACCTCACATCTCTATACTTGTGTCAATAAACTCTGGATCATACCTTGACAATGGCTAATACTGGTGAAGAGTCATTACCTGCCCACACCTCCGATCCTACTGGCTCTCCGACAAATACAATATCTCAATAATACCTATTTAAATACATATCCAAATAATAAAAAATTTTAATTTATTTTATTTAATTTTAATTTTATTTTAATTTTTTTATTACAGTCCGTAATGATTCATATACATAATCAGGGAGATAACTTTCGCGCGTGATACTACGCTTTAATGAAACTAGAAATCGCATTGATTACTCGTTCGTTTGCACAAACAAAATCAACGGAATTTTGAAAATTAGCGTTGTTTCGTGAAAGAAGGTCGTGATTACTGCGTGTTTAAGAATTTGTTATTTGATGCATTGGAACTTAACAAAAAGTGCATCTTAGGCGTTTCGTTTAGCAACGAAACAGAGTTTTATTTAATTGATAAAGGTTAATTGATTTTAATTTGTTGTTTAAAGGAGAAATATGCGAAAATACCAACAAAAATAGAAAAATTCAATAATAAATTGTTTAGAAACGTAGGAGTATTCACATCGGAGAAATAACGACACAATTGGAAACATTTACTCAGTAAACCTAGCCTAAATATTATTTTATTAGTTGGCATAGAAATAACGACAGAATTTTCAAACATAAATAGTTCTTTAATACGATAATTCTTTATTGTTTATTATATGCCGGTTGTCAAAACATCCCTATTAGGTTGCGCTTTCATCTCACTTTAAGTTATGCGTTAAAACGTTTCTTAAATTTATAGTAAGCGTGTCTTTAAAACTCTTTTCTTTCTTAAATTAATATCAAAAGACTTGTGCGAAAAACGCACCATAGAAAAGATAACAGATACAACAGACTCTATGCACAAATAACTTCTTTGGTCGGACCATTCAAAGTCCTACACTACTCGCAGAAAAGTCTCGTGTTTAATTAAGACAATTGCCCTTCCGTGCCAGTGTATACTGCCCGAGTAACTGAACACATTGTAGCGACATATGAGCGTAGAAAAAGTTCAATTGGAAATGGAAAATTCAAATCTGGGAGAGATCCATATTATTGTGCCTTTGGATACTAACGTTGTTTCAGGTTACAGGGTCTAGAGGTAAAAGAACTTTGAACAGATTGTTATTGCCGTTTCTTGTAACCTTCAGCCAGAGTTACACAACAAGATCAACTTTTTTGATGGTAACGTCCGTTGATATAAATGTATAAACGTGCTCCCCATGTCATTAGTATTATTATCCTTTCTTCGATTGGTATAGTAGCATTGAACGAGCGACGATTACAATCGGTATACACTATCTCTGTACTTATACTTGTACTTATTTTAATACATCTGACTATTACGAATTCATCCACTCATTACATTATTAAATATACCTACACGTTATAACCACCTCAACATCCATTTTTCCTTTCAGTGCTGTTTGCCAAAGTCAAAGCTTCTCGTCATACAGAATCGGTAGACCATTAGTGACGAACGACTGTGATTCGTTACCATGGATCGTCGATATCAAATCGATTCCCTTCGCAGGAAGCACGGTGCGCTCTCATTTGTTCTTTTACTCCTATACGTGTACATCGTTTCATCCGCTTATGACCTATTAATCATCGCGAATATAGAGTAGATCCTTATCTTTGATATGCGTCGTGGGAAAAGAACAGCGTTGTCCGCAGAAACGTAAGATACGTTATATAGCTCGATTTATCGAATTGAATGTCTTCGCAAAATAAGAGTAATAATCGTATATGTGATATGTCGATAGATTATTATATAAACTATGTAGCGATTATAAAACACGGATACTTGGTGACGTACAGCATGCGTTGAATGTCGTTGACTGTGGATTTGAACGATTGTCAGATAAATCCAGTAGCTAGACTATTATGTAAGATGCTGATTATAAGTATTTGGATACACGGTTGATCTGTAGCATACGTTGTTGCATAAATGCTATTAATAGCTTTTATCGCGTAAAGTATAGAACTCAAACTCAAATGAAGTAATCTATAATTAAATAACATAACTTTTTTATGTTACGGGTCATCTACGATCAAACGATACCAATTAAGGGTTGATCATTTTTTTATTCCTCTTATTCTTCATAACTAGTATAAACGGCGAAAAATCTTGTAAACACCTTGCATATAACTACGATAATAACAATTAAATAAGAAAATCATTGTAAATCCTTCTATCTGTGATTTAATTTACATGGTGTTAAAAACAAACAAGCGTTCAAACAAGTATGGACAATAGTGTACGTTTTTCAGAAATAAATGTGAGAGAACAAACGGCAAAGACCGGATAAAGGGAACTCGAAGACGTTCCGATCTTATCCAACGGCCAGTACTTACCTCTCTACGAATGGCTGGTCGGACAAGGCGGGACGAACATACGCGCGACGCAGCTCGCGGAATAAGTGGATGCGTGCGGACGAAGGTGCACCAGAGGTTTCACTGCCAGCCAGCAATAGCGTGGGTCGAATGCCGTTGCCATTGTACATTGCGCGGAGAAACGCTCGCTTAGCTTAGCATCGACGCGTTTAGACCTAGCCTAGGAGAGGACGTAATTACGCAGATCGTCGCGGAGTGGAACAGCAAGGGAGAGAGAAATAGACCTCCTCGAAATCGTGTGCCCCGATACTGAGGTTACCGACGCGACGCGTCCTACATACGAGAGCTTTTGAGAAAGCTCACGAACTCGCTTAGTTAAGCGCAGACTAAGAGACGCGCTTAAGAATTTTTCTGTCGGATAGGAATAGAATCTTGCTGGTAGGAAGTTCGCGACGCGACGCTTCCTTTAAATGGATTTCACTGATAATTTGCCTCTAGAGGGCAGGGATGTAGCGTTGGGTTTGAGGAAGATTTGTAATACGCGGTAAGCTCTTTTGGACTGTTCGGTGAATGAGTTCTTTCGTTGAATAGGTGGTTAGGTTCCTTGTTTTGTAAGATATGAACGATTTAATGAAAGATATTTTAATATATACGTATATGGGAAACAAAATCCTGAAGCGACTTTTTTTCGATTCTAGATATCATGAAATCTGATGATTTTAAACTTTCGAAAAAAAAAGCAATAGGACGACTGACGACGAAGCGATTCCGACATCGAAAATTTTATTTTCCGTAGCGCGAAATGCATTTCGACACGCTTTCGTTTGCTCGGTCATCGGGCGCAAGAAGTGTGAACCGCGAATGCGCCGCGCCCGCATTAGTTTCTTGGAAACACGAATCTATGCTTAACACCGCACCGCGTCACGTTCCATTTAGGAGGCTGCAGAAGACCTCTTCTCAACGAAGTAGAAAGTATTCTTTCGTTTATTATCGCGTTTTGCTCGGCCACTTCCTCGTTGGTCTGACCTTTCCCTCCGCTTCTGCTTTTCTTCGAGGCTCGTGAAAGGAGAGCCTCGAGCAGCGCGATCTCAAGATCGTTAAGTTCGCCTCCTACTCGAGCCGGCCACGATTCTTCGATTCCTGTCGTGTTGGAATCGATGCGATTCGCTCTAGACTTAGGGACATCGACGAGTACCGGAGAAAGTTGGTTGAATCCACGCCGAAAGATCGACCTTCGACTTTGTTTATTCGCAATTGGCCTCTGTGTTGCGACATGTGAATGCGGGCTAGCGGTATATCGTCTCTGCTTGGCGTATGCCGCTTACGAATTGCAAATACTATGCGGTGATTTTGTCGAGGAATCGAAAAAAGTGGGAGCTTAACAAACATCAGGTAGTTGCATATGATATGGCCGATTTCACAGCGTGTAAAATCACTCGGTATTCGACAAACGTATCGTCAAATAATATTTATTAGATTGGATATCAACGCTAAAAATTCGTAATTTCTAAACGCCGCTACACAATCAGCCACATAACATATCACTATCAGCCAGATCATTTCTTATCTGTAATTTCTATCGACGGATCACGTCGAAATTCGTGTAGGCCTATCGAATCGATGACTTCGAACAGTCGCAAACGCGCGGTAAAGTTGAACGACCTGCTTAAAACGCGCTTGTTCGAATCGGTTGAACGACCTCAAGGGACGGTCGCGGTTTTATTTTTTAAACAATGGGGAAAGTCTTGCGAAAGCAACGGCGCCGGCTGTAACAGTGTGATCACGTGCGAACGCACCGCTATCAGGGGCGTCGTGTTCCTGGAGAATCCTTTCGTTTTCGCTTGTCATCGGTCGCTTTCAAGCTTGTCGCACGAAAATATTTTTAAGCCTTTCACCGGTCCTCTGACTACCTCGAAACCGTATCTCGTTACGAAACGAGTCCTCGACGATACGATCGGCTGGAATTCGGCCGAAGGAAGGTCAAGGGCTGGTGAACAGCAGCTTTCACCAGAAATTCGAGCGCATGAACGCAGATTTGCCACTCGGATCATCTGAACGAATTTCTAATTAACGATAAATTCATTCGGAACTGGCAAACATTATATGACCGTTTTTATATGTTCCAAACATTTTCTATAGCTTTATGTATCTACAATGTTGTTACTGCTACCTTGACCATTATCATTTATTTTTATAAATATATATTTAATTTATTGTTTGTTATATTAGAAATTCGTATTTCCGTCAAATGGTAAACGATATGTTTCGACATAACACACGACCATTAGTGTAATAAGAAACTATATTAATTGAATCATGATGAGTTGTATACAGAGCAACGACGACTAAAGTAAAGTAACATAGTATTCAAATATTAAACTTTTCGTTTGACGTTTTCCCGCCACGTAGTGTCACTTGACATCCGCAAGCGAGAAGCATTTGCCTAGCCTATCGAATAGTTGATTTTAGGCCTCGTATTCGACGGCTGTCGAGTTTAGAGAATGGGTTAATGGGCAAGAAAATCCAGATGCCCGGACTAACTGGCAGCAACTTTGAAGAGAATGTAACTGTCACATGTGCTTCTGTTTGAATGAAATTTGTTTTGTAATTAATGAAACTTCTGTCAAGAGGCTGTATCATAATTGATGGAAGTGAAATTTAATTGAAAATTTGGGTAGAAAGTAGCTTTAATCGGACAATTGTTTAGAAATCAATAACGTACTGAAGTCCGAGACCAATTTTACTAAACACAAAGACATTTATCGTTCAATTAATTGATAACTCAACCATAGTGATACAATACTGCCTGTACGCGATATACGAGCGTGAAAGGATTAACCATCAAATGGTAGCAAGTCGCGACTCGGATCAAACCGTTCCTTCATTCACGCTTATTGTCTGTAACCGTCTGAATGAGACCTGGATGCGTTTCGCGAATCCATGAGAAACGATTATTTTCACGTTAGTGTTCACGCGATATCGCGGGACTTGTGCACACGTGTACGTAAGATGGTGAACGTGTCGATTCCAATGTGCGAACCGTAGTTCGAGGAATCGATTGCGTAAATGTAGGAAGCGCGGATGCATTCACCTTTTGCGCTCACAGTGTAGCCTTGCCCGAGCAGCGGTTCTCATCATCGTGATTTGTCGTATCGTCGAAAAGCCACAGCCTCGTACGTTCAACGAACGATTCGAAAATTAATTTCCCGGCGAGGTTCGCCCGATTTGGTATATCGAGCTCGAATATCGGCGTTGTTTGCTTTACGAGCGAGGTTTTGGAGATGCGAATTTACAGCTCCTCTTTTTCGCTCGAGATCAGTCCGAAGTTATATCGCAATAGCCTGGAAGCGATTTTCGAACGAGGTCTCGTTTTGTTTGAGATTGCGCTCGCGCGCGATCAGCTAGCACTTTTCACCACGTGTTCCGGAAGCTTTCCATTCTGTACGATGGAATTTACGAATGCGAGTCGTAGATGCGTTATTTGAAAGCCATGCTGTCATATGAATGTCTGTTATCTTTGCTTTAAATAAATGTCTTTTCGTTTTTCATTAGAGCAGATTTATCAATTCGAATGTTATCGTTGAAATCGACATACTTTTGCTATCGCGGTGCAATGTTTCTAATACCATATTCGCAAAGTATCGTCCTGGATTTTTATACAATTTTTGCAGATCCATTTAGCTTCCTACTACTGGTGGCTGGTGTTGTTTGAAGAAAATTTAAGACACCAAAAACTATAAAAAGTTCTTTAAAAACTATATTATTATTATATGCCATGTTAAACATTACCTTCTTGAGACATATTTAAAAATTATTTCTCCAATTTCACTATCAATTTATTATTTTGCAATCAATTAACTATTTTTAATCAAAATATCGCATGGTCGCAGGACCAAATAAACTTGCTTTGAAACCAAAATTTGCTCCAAGATTGTGTTCAATAGAATTCTACATACATATAATCTCTTGTAATTTCTTTCAAAGAGAACAGTAAAGTTTGATAATAACGAATCGGGTCACTGGACCGATCGGTTCACGCAGAAACTTGAAACAAACAGCGAATTACTGGAACACGATCCGTCGCGGAAGCGATGGCAATCGATTTTCGAAATCGCAACACAATATCGTCAACGGTCGATGGTATTAATTCGCGAACTGGTGTCGGATTAACTATGCACTCTATCCTGGGCTGAATCACAGACTTTCCTGCATCTAGATAGAGTTTCTCACGGTGTGATCGCCGCCGATCCGAACGTACTTTTTCAATCATACGGCGTACATAGGCACATCTCGTGCACTATGCTCCTTTAACTTTCTCTTCCCGTCTCCGTTGCTAACCAACGACATACGCCTTCGTCTGTGGTAGGTAATAGTCAATCTACCCACCGCTTATGAGTCAACCGATCGTCGATAGTTAAACGACTAAACGATTGTTTGACAATTACGCTTATCGTATTCGAGAAAATTGTATATGAAAATTTGTCGAAAACGTGTACTCTGTTCGCTTTAGAATAAAGTAAGCAAAGATACGTGGAAAATGTAAAATAAAAGTTTTTCCTTCTAAGTGGCATCTTCGACGAAATCAAATTCGATCGATTTGATTTTAATTGCTGCTATATCGTGTTTCACCGTGTATATTTGGCTGTGTGAAAAGTCTCGATTTGAATAGAGAGAAACGCTGAAAGTAATGATGCGCGATTTCACGAAGAGTCACGCGACTCGATTAGGCCTCGGCTGCTATTTTACGTTCAAGTTTGCTTATTGATTGGAATTACCTGCCCCGGTGTACGTTCCGCAAACATACGCGTGCTTACGTAAGCGAGTGAGCTAACTAAATTTCCAGTAATTCCTTTTCCCTCGCGAGGAACCAGCGCGACGACGAGTCTGTTACGTCACGGTCGTCTAGCATTTCCCGAATATATACTTGATATATATTCTTTTGCGACTACTTTTTTACGGTGGGAAAAAAGTTTTCCAGCCAGTTTTGGAAGGGACGATGTAACGCGTGAGAGTGAAACTGATAAGAGGAGGACAAGAGCAGGAAAGTTGCAAGAAATCGGGAGAAAGGAGTTGCCGTTGTTGGAGTTGAAAGGAGTCTCGTTGGCTTTGCTTATTAGCATAATCGAATGATAATGAGGCAAAAATTGTATACCTTACACTGGAACAGGCACGCTATTTCCGTGAGTGTATCTACCTAGCGTAGGACAGCGGAATAGTCGCGGAAAGCTGACGTTCACGCTCGGCGAAACAGGTGGTACTGAAATTTATGCGGTAATTAAGGAATCGAAAGTCGAAAAGCAAGGATTACGATTTTTAAGAGGTATGTCTGGTTAGTGAAATTCGACGACTTTTCGAATCCTTTCACGGTTTGCTCGATTTGCTGGATTATTGTACCGTGAAGTCTCGTTTAATGAATCTGCGGAGTAGCCTGTATAAATCGTGTCGTCTTAAATGAGATAGAAGTCGTCGACTTTGATTTATCGATCTATTTTGTTGAGGATGTTAAGAATATTGTGAAAGCAGTACAGAAGTAGGAAGTTAATATTTAACCTTTTCGAGGCAAACGGTACGATACAATCCAAGATAACTTTTGGAAACATCGCTACGCAAATTTTTCAATAATATTTTCGAACTTCAAAATTGTGAAACATACTTCGTATAATTCGACGTGAACATCTCTTCTCTCGATATCCCCGTTTCTCTATTCTCAACGATATTTAAACGACAGAAACTATTTATAATGTATTGTAAATCTGCGTTTGCGATCGTGCGAATTTATGTAAAGCAAAGTATAAAATTAATCCCGGGAATCTTATATGAGGAACCTATCATTCGAGATCCGAACTGATAATTATTCGTTCAGCGCGCAACAAAAATATCATTTCTCACCTTCGATTCGTACATCTGTATACAAGATCGCTGGTACACTCCTGCCCTTATCGATGAGTGAATTTTTAAATCCGATGTACCCCCTCGGTCTACGCCACTGTCGATGTTCTCTCTTCGTCGAACCATTCCCCCAGCCCCTCTGAACGAGCAGCACTACCATTCTCCATGTCCTCGGTGTATCACAGAGGGAGGGTTCGCCCCGTTCGGTGGGGACCATCTCAATGACGTCACCGAGCTGGTATGGAGGTGGAAGCGAAGCAGCGATAGAGGGGTATCGGTTGTGTGCAAAGGGTGGCAGGGGATCCGTGGGTGGGGAGTTGTCAGTAGGGGTTGCCGGGTAATATTGGGGATGGTGACGGGGTGAATGACCGACCTAGACTCGAAGTCAGGGGTGTGCAATGTATGAAACCATCCGTAATAGCAACCCTCCTTCAAAGCAATCTACAAGGGTAGGCTTTACACCCTCTTTCTTCGTGTTTGTGTTCTTCTCGCTGCCTATGTCCGTTAGACGCGAGATGCTGGCACATAACTCGTCAGAGTTGAAGTGTTTTAACGAACGGAACAGTATGCCGAAGACACATTTTTCTTTTTACTAACAACATTCTGTCGTCATTAACTTTATCAACTCTTTCAATTCTACGATAAATCATTGACGCAAATATTTGCCTATAATTTTTCTACATATCTACGTGACGAATGGACGATTCGCACAAATAATTAGATGTTTCATAGCGTATAAGAAAATTTTTTTAAGATAAAATAAATTTGATGTTATTTTATGTGATTAACTTCTGGCGAAATTAATATTTTACTTTGCGATTCTAGATGTTTAACTACATAATTGCCATGGAAATTAGTAGGTCTGTTTACGTATTGGTCAATTGGATATCGTGATTCGAGTAATTAATCGTGATTTTCTACGCGAATTATAGTCGAAATAGATAACGATCGTTTGGGGAAAAAAAGATGCATAGTCTCAAAATGTTTTTGGATCGATATCTATAATACTACGTTGAATCGATTAATAAAATAACATCAACCATCTTTAAGTTTTAACTGTTTTCGCCTGGAAGGATCGTGAAGCGATAGAAGAGACAGCAAATTGATATGATCTTATCAATCAGCAGACAATCTATCATTTTATTTGTTGTTGCTATTTTATCGCTCGTTTTTCCGTGTATTCGTCGAATACGCACGAATATGCACGAATCGTCGTTACCCCCTCTCGTTTGTTTTACGATATCGCATTCCGTTTACACATTTCGTCATCTAAGTACGCTATTCCAGGTTAGAAGTTTATTTATAAACAGACAGGTTAGCTTCTTTATTTAGACGACGGCGACGACGACGACGACGACGACAACGACGACGACGACGACGACGACGACGACTACGACTACGCGACAACGACGGCCACGGGCGTAAACGTCGGCGTTTGGGAAAGTCGAAAATCGCGATTAAACCGAGAGCTTGAAGCCGATCAGTGATCTCGAAATTCAACGAGCTAGTCCCGTGACTATGGTGTTCGAGGTCAGAAGATCATCGATGCAGATCGGTGCTTCTGTGCACCGATGACTTCGTGTCCCAGAAAGATAAAGGCCGTTCCCTGGTCGGTAAACTGACGTGGGTTTAAGCCCGGGGTGAATCGAGTGCACGAATAGGGTAACGCGATCGATAGCTGACCAAAAATAGGATCTGCCGCGGACTCGTAAAAGCTTTATTAGAAAATGCTTTCTCGATGCAGCGCTCTCGTTACATCCAATGAGACGATCGAAACACCGCTATGGAATACGCACACAATGCAGTGTCGTAAATTACCAAGGCTAGTCTAGAGTCTAAGGAAGTCTAAAGTCTATGGTATATAGCGTAGAATTGCTTCGGGTAGGTATATCGCCAAGCGATGTCTGTTCAATTTCGATTAAATTGCCTAATTTGAAGCGTAATCTCGATCACTTACGTTTGAGAAAGGTGAACAGATAGATGCGCGTGTATATTAGAGATGTACACGTAGAATGGTTCGAATTTGGAAAAATATGTAAAAATTAGTAAGAGGAAAAAAGAGAGTATGAAATCATTACTCTCTAGTTAACGCTTTCGCGATATCTTACAATAAATCTCGGTATTCCCACGATATCTTAACGGGTAAAACAAACAAATTTCCTTCAGATTTATTCTAATCGTTATAAGAGCAACTTATAAATGCAACAAAAACAAGGATGATTACGTAACGATCAAATCTACGAGGAATTGTACGTTCGAGAATCGACATCGACTATCGTCTTGCCTTGACAAGAACGTAGGCTCCCGAGGGCCTCGAGAAAAAGTCAAAAAACGTTGCCAGGAAAAATGTCAGCCCAGGGTCAAACGGTGTTCTGGTCCCCGTGGTATTGGTCGGTTTTGGTTTTAGGTTGTTGCATGCACGAGGGTTAGGTTGGTCGTTCTCTGTGGCGTTGCTGTTACACCACGTGGTTCGTATTGATCCTCTTCGGTGGGCACGGTAAAGGAGAGCAAGCGAAAGAGAAACAGAGAAAGAGCGGCGAACGGGGTGAGAGAGGAGGTCGACCGATGTGTTCTCTCTATCGAAAGCTTCCCTCGTTCGTTCTTCCTCTCTCGCCCACGGTTCCCGATATAGTCACCTCTTTCTGAACGACGTGTAACCCCTATATACCTTTCTCTCTCGTCGAAGAGGGTAGCAGCCTAGTGCCCCTGCCTTTCGGTCGTTCACCCTTCGTACACACTCGATTCCGATTCTCTGTTCTTCTCCCATTCGTGTCCCTGCCTTCCGCTCCTCTTTTCTGCTTCCGATGCGCGCCCGATCTAAGAACTTCTACAGTCTGTACTTGACCCCACGGGTACACGTCAGGCATTAAGAAGGGGTAAGCGAGATAAAGCAAGTTATGAAAAAGATCCAACTAGTCGGATCATCTCCGTTATTTTTCGTTGAGATAATATCCTTCGCGGATTTGGATCGAGTACTGGTTGAGAGATTGCTTTGGAATGCAAATGTTTCTCTTCAACTTTGTTTCTCAAGCTACGGAGAATTTTGTTTGTTGAAAGATTATATACAAAAGGCAAGTGCTCCTAGTTTCTTTAACCCGTTGTAACGTTATGTGACTTAGAAGTTAAATATTCATACGAACCTCTTAGACAGAAGGCAAATTGACCAGCTCCATTCTTTATTAATTTACCTATTTCCATATGTTTGTTGGCAAGATATTCGCATAAATGATAGTGAATTTCAACGATTTCTCATACTTACGATCAAATGGCAAATTGGCCGGATGAAAAATTATATGTATGTAGAAATAAGATTCAAACCCAAAAGTATGATACAGGCTTACCTGAAACAAAAAAAAAAAAAAATATCTCATGAAACTCTTAGATCGATCTCTTCTTGCAATATGGCAATTATATTGTTTTGTTTCGGTCTGTATAGCAACCTCGCCCTCCAAAAAGGTTAAGGTCATTGAAGAACCGTTGGAAACTGTTACGACAGGCAAAGAAACACGCACGTGTACGCACGCATCTTTGCTAAGTGCGTGCATATCACAAGATAATATCGGCCAGGAAATGATTTTCATCGAATTGCAAGATTTATTTGCTTAGAATTTGATATCACGTCATACAATTATGTAGACTTTTCCGTTACTTCCATTCCGATATAGTATGTTCGAACTGGACGAGTATTCAAATATTTACATAAATCAATTCAGAAGATTATCAGATTACCGTATTTGTTCTCGCTATATTATATCGAAAGATTTTTTTTATTGGAATTCCTCTAGTCGTGAAATTAAGGGTTAACAGAGATGAATCGTGAATCGTTTTTCTTTTTCAAAATTTCATTGAAATTTTATCCAAATAATTTAACAAAACATAAAGCTCTAAAGTAAATAAACGTTAGCCTCGTTTAGTCACAATTTCCAGGACAATTTTTATATTTTTTTCATTTTATAGTACGTGACGTGCACAAAGTGCGACTTTAAACGTTGTGTCGGTATAACCGAAGCATTTCCTGTGCGTTTCGTTGTGTTTGATGTAAGTTAAATCGAGACCTCTAGCTGGGAAAGCTTAAACGCATAGAGAACTTGAAACGTTTCACTATACCTCTATTAGTACCTTTGGCAAGATACGAAGATACGACGGAATAATAGAAGTACAAGTTGCCTGAAGTTCGAAACAAGTTCACAACCGCCTTCGCACCCATAGTATACGTTTAAAAAATGATCTTCTCACGTATTTTTCCACTTTATTCCAATTTCGAGAATCTTATAAAACTTGCGAAACTTGTAAATAGAATTCATAGATTCTAATTCGTTTTGAATACGGATCTATATAAACTCTGCATCGTAAAGAATATATTGCAATGGGCTTGATAATTCCTGTATCGATTAATCGACGTGCGGTTTTTAGTAAAGCCAGATGTCAACGAATCGACCCTAAAGAGCATCCTGATTCATAGTTTACGGACGAAGGAGGGCTTCGATCCCGGCGGGAGAACCGATCAAGGTCATTGATCTTCGAAGGGGATAACTTTTCGCCGTTGCCAAGGCCGTCGTGGTCGATGTGGTTTTAATTCATTCTATTCTGCAATTTATATTGTACTTTTTATTTAAATACAGCTTATCCTATCTATTCTGAACTGTTATCTTATGCTTGGTGACTGATTATATCTACAATTATTACGTAAATTGTATGAAAATTAATCGTTTCTAATTTCATCTTACTATAATATTATTGAGTAAAGGCTACAGCTCTGAAAATACAAATTCTATGTAAAAACCACTTAAAATATTATATTACATATAAATATAATATGATATAATATGGTAAATATCGATATATGTATATAGATATTAAATTCATTCATTCATATATATATATATATATATATATATATATATATGATATGATAGGTTCACATAATAATTTGGAATGAATGAATTTAATGTCTGATAATTTACATAGGTAATTGCGTTGATTGCGTGAAAATCATCCGAATGATTCTCACTAAGCATCGGAAATTCGCAATTAGGCCACGCCTAGCCTACTTTCGTCGAGTGCGTTCACCTCAACCGGCGGAAGGGTGTATTCGCCCCCACGGAGAGTTTTCCTGGGTCGGCACCTGCGCAGAATGCGCGCATGACCCACGTGGCCGCCACGTGGTCGCCAAAGAAGATCACCCAACGCTGCCAGAGGGTAGCGTTCACTTCGGAAAAAGACAACCTTCAAGGGGATGAGTATCGACCAAGGGCAAGGGCGAGGGCATGCGTGTATGACACATTCCTTCCAAACTTCGCACAAAGATGTTTGAATTTACAGCAGCAAATTTTCCACACTCGCAGAAATACAGAAAAATATGTATGTTTATACACGTATTATATACATTTATGTTCGTATACTGAATACCAACATATATAGTGATTTATCATATGACAACTATTTTTTGTCGGTAAGTTTTGCAATGTGTCTGCTTGAAAATATTTATATTTACCAAAAATAATTATAAAAATATTTTATTCAACAGATCAAATCAGTCATGATCAAATCAAATCAATTATACTACCTCTCGCGGGCTAACGTACGTACATAGAAACCGTCAAACTTAACACCATAAAGTTCATGCTTTCGCTTCTTATTATATATTTTGCAATTCATCGAGGCCTAAAGGAGCGTGTACAGCTAAAATACACGCTTGCACATACGAGGAACCTTGAACGAACCTGAAAAATGGTCAATGACCTTTTCCCCCTTCGGAAATTTGGCGAGAAAAATATGACATGGCCCCGTGGCCGGCGGAAACTGCGGCCTGCTACAGAAGCGGAAATTGATGTTCCCCTTTCTGCTCGGTTTCCGGCGGCTGTTCGAGCGCTCCGTTAAATCGCTGCGGCACCGTTTTGGACAGCCCTGACTATTCGTATCGAGCGGCAATGCCAAGGGCAAGGGCGTCCTTCCCCCACCCTTCCCTACCGCGGCCCTCCACATCCCCGTTTCTCTTCCTCGTTCTCTTCCTCTTCCGTGAAGCATACGCACCGCAAGAGCGTCGGGCCCACGCACAACTGCTTTCCTGAGTTGCGCAGCCGACCGTGGAAATTCGGACTCGATAGACATATAGACCGTCAAGAGCATACTACCGAAGGGATTATTGGTAAATCGTCCATTATTAGTAAAATAACACAAGAATGTTGCGTTAACAAATTATTAAAACATACAAATTGTGTAAAGAATAATAAATATGTATCTAAGATCTTTCTCTAAGAACTAGACATTTTTAATTTATGACTTTTCAATATGGAAATAAAATCTTTTATCTAAATTTTCTTATAAGCGCACCGCAAATTTTCTTATAAAATTGCCATTATTAGGAAATAAAAGTCACAACGTGTCACAAACTTACATACACATCATCAAGCTTAAAATTCAATCTGAAGCAACTGATTCGGTGCAACATTCCCAGTTTGTCTTAATAAATTAGCAGGCGTTCCCGCATATATTCGATGATGATGAGTATCCCTTTCTCTTGTGTTGTGTTGTAAGTACTTTCAGTAAGGAGTCAAAAATCTGGATACACGTTGCGCAAACATACAAATGTACAAAAGGTGCGAATAGATATCCGCGGATGGAAAAATAACTGGAAGAAGACGAAAAAAGAATAGGAAATAGCAGAAGCAAGCAGAGACAATGAATACGTTGGTAGGAAGAAGGTTAGAGGAAGGGGTTAGGGGGAAGGTGAATTTAATCGAGCGCAGCCGGGAGGAAAGGGGAAAGTGTTGAACGACGAAGGCAGTTGAAGGAGGGAGGAACGGAGGAACACTCGCCAGGCGGAGAAAGCTGTGTTCGGCTTCACGGGGTTAACGCACTCGACGTTATACTGTCTTGCGACTAACGATGATGTTTCTACCATTACGTAAACCGAACGGGCGCAAGACTCGCTTCTCTGTGCGCACGGCCGGGATTGGAAAAGCTGTTCCTAGTATCGAGGAGAGAGTTAGCTTTGAGCGAACACCGTGTTTTGCTGCGATTTCGTAGGCGTCGCCGAAAATAGTGACGTTTTTCCTGCGTTATTTCGCTGGAAGCACACCTTCCTTCGTATATCTTTGTTTCTATCGCAAACAGCTGTTCTTTCTTCGTGTTTCTTTCTTTTTTTTCCTTATTGTTCTCTGCTCTTTTTCATATCATAGAAATGGCTGCTTTATAGCGTTCCGAAGAGATGGAATGACGTTAACAGAAGAACAAATGACTTCTATACAGTAGCTTTCAGAGCAATCGAGCGAAGGCTTGGTTTTGTTCGATCGGATCGAGGATAGTTAGATAATTACCTCTTTGTTTGGATCAGTAGATCACGTACTTTTGCATACGAGCAACGCAGCAGTCATACTTCTCCATTGCTCAACTCTATAAATTGAAAAGTGAGAAAAATGTACAATGTTACAAATTTTTAAAAAATTTTTAAATTTCACCTCGAATTATTTATTTCGATAACGGTTTATCTCTTCGTAATAAATAAACTTACAGAAGTAAAGTTGTTTTCCAAGAGTGTACGAATTATTTGAGGATGAAGTCTCACTTTATCAAAACAACAAAGACGGATCTAGCAAAGAAGAATATAAAAAATATAAAAAGAAGAAAAGAAGAGAAAACAGTAAAGACAAAAAAAAAAACTGAAAATTCAATCTGAAGATTTTAACGCGGCATCGTAACAGCATCGAACTTACGCAATGGTTCGAAACGTGCCGCGACGCGAGAAAAGTTTCCCAAAGGCACCTCTCTGTTCCGCGTTGTCGCCTTCTTTCCAGACGCGAATACACGGTAGTCGCTCCGCCAAAAGCAGGAAGTGTGTCTGAGAACCGCTGCACGAAGAGAAAGTTGCGACCGACATATTTTGCGTTCGCGCAACCATGCGATGTATACGTTAGGCAGCCCATTAGCGTAAAAGACGCGACGCAAAGCGATAACGAGGAAACAAGATGAATAGAGAAGAAAGGGAAAAGAAGAAACGAATCGGCGACGCTAACAGCTTCATTTGCTCCTGTGCAAAGCAGTTTTGCTATAGCATCGATTAAGGTATTACGATCGGCCACATTCGTGCCATTTACGACAATCGAGTGGGATTTCTTTTTATGTGACCACGCTAGCCACACTAGACGCCTCGAAGGACGCTTCTTTCTGATTTCGTACAAGGGATCGAATAGATTGGGACCGAAGGAAAAATCGTCACGATTTCTCTTAACTATTTAGGCCGAGATTCCTATGAAAATGGAAATTTTATTTTTGTAGACATTTGGGATCGTTGCGAATAGCAAGGGAAAGTATACACATTAATCGACTTAGAGATCAAATTAGAGTATATGCGTGAGATATTCAACGAACGTTTATTATTGCAATAATAAATCATCTTATCGTAATTATCGACAGTGAAAAGATTCGCTAAATTTCTATTTGACTAACTGTATCATTACGAATAATATATAGCTATCGTCACAATTTCTTCACTTCGATCCTATCAGTAATACATATACATAATCAGCAAAGGAAATCAATAGTTCGATAAAGAAGCATCATTTGAACTTGTACTTTGTTACGATACGCATTTTCAATGTCATGTCGCTATATTTAGACGGCGAAACAAATCTCTATTTAAATTTTATTTTTTTACCTATGCCTCTAAAAATATAAATTTGTCTGAACATATGTAAACTAATTCTCTTCCGAGATGAATATAAATCCTTATTTTCCAATTACTCTATGATATATTCATTGAAGATGGTGAAATTTAATTTTCCTTTTGCTACGATCGAAAAAAAATTCTACATTGAAATCAAAGGAAAATAAATTTAACGATAAATGCTAGGGTTCACGATGGTTACGTCAGTGCTTAAAGTAAAATATGTTTATTATGTTTCAAGGTTTGCAGTTCGAAGCAGGAAATTTCTGCGGCTAAATTGGAATTCCATTTATTCGAGAAACGTTTCACAGAAATGTCCGAGGAGTCGTGTAAGGTTCGTGCGTATACTTATTCGACTTGCAAACAGTTCGAAGCCAGGAAGAGGAAACTAGCGATGTAAGTCCGTAGCTAGGCGCGCAAAGCGATGCACCGTGACGCATGGCGATCTTTGCAGTCACTTTCGCTTCGATTGACATCCTTTGACAAATAACAAATGTTTCTTATAGAGTGCACGTTGGATATAAATATAAAGACTAATTTTTGCAAATATTCTCATTGTCATTTGAAAAGTATGTTGTTCAAATTTAATTTTTAACTCGAGTACCCGTATTTTATAAGAAATGCAATAATTTTTCAGTTAACGAAACATCAATCATGTCGTATTCACCGAATTACAAGTTTTAGACTGATGTGATATGGTAGATAATTTAAAGGTATTAGACGTTTACAAGATTGGATGTTTCATATGTAACCACTTAGTACTACAAATACAAGCAACTTGACAGAAAAATGTGATAACGAGCACAGTTTATGGATAGACGAAATAAAAGAGTGAATAAACAAGACGTAGCCTGCAAACGTGGAAAAGTTATCAAATTCGGGCGAAGGCGAGCAAATCGGTCGATAAGAGCAGGAAATTCGCGATTTCTAGTCGCGCGAGCGCGAACGGTCGTGACGTGCACCGGTAGCAAGTCTGGCTACCCTCACTTTCGCTGCGCTTCACAGATCGCCATTCTCGTCGCACGACCGTGCGTACCTACATACATGCTGAAACACGTGACGCGCATACGGGGTCGTCATTAAACGCCGTCGAAGAAATAATTCGCTTTGCGCATATATGGAGCACGTGTGTTTCATGTTTTACCACGTGCCGCGCGAGAATATGAAATTCTCGTCTGTAATTAAAAAAGTAGGAAAAATCTAATTCTTTTGCACTCCTCCTGTTTTTCATAAAACCACAAGTGGTTTGATTTCATCATATCGGTTCTACCAACTTCTATAATATTCTCTGAGAAATTATTTTTCAATTATTTTTCAAGGAGATCTGCAGATTTGGCAAAGTTCGATGCTTCGGGCATTGCTTTATGCAATGGGAACTCTTTGTACCACAACCGGTGATCCATTGTCTCAGTTACGATGAAACCTAGGCACTCATCTTTAAACGTTTCAACTTCTAAGCTACTTCATAGTCCATTGACAGCCTAAAATCACAGTGATGGAAGATGGTTCCGTGTCATTATCAATCGGCGTCGTTAACAAGCGCTGGCCCTGACTTGTTCGCGTGAATTACCGAGTCATGGACTCGATTGCACGGTGCATATCTCGGCGTGCACTCTTATTCGTGCGTTGCATAGCGGCGAATGCAAGTGCAAGGTAGTGCGACGGCTGGTAGCCGGTAGAGGTGAGCGAAAGTTTCTTACGTCACATATACACGCGTACGAGCGGCACGCACGGTCCCCGGTTGCGTACCTGCCTTTGCTTCCAACAACAGGATATACAGGGTGCATCAAAATGATCGAGCACTTGATGCAATATATAATACGCGGACATATTTCGCTTCTGGAATAAAACAAATTTTTTCGTATATTTTTCTACGAAATAAAAATATATTATAATTATAATACATAAACCATTCAAGGTAGAGTATTCGATAATAATACAAGTACAAGCAGAAGAAGAAGGAACTTCTACAAAGTACCTATGGGTCACACGATTTTTGCAAAAGTTCAGATTTATTTATACCTTCGCGATTGTATCATGATTGCGGAAACATGCGTTGCATGCGTCCCTGTATATTTCCACAAATCTCTCAAGAGGTCAATTTATAAACAATACGCGCGTGCATCTACGAAATACGATAAAAACGGAGATTCCCGGGCATGGCGGTACCGGAAACGTTGTGAGTCGCGCTTAAAATGACCCGTCACGAAGCAACGACCCGGAAGCGATAACCGCGCGCGAGGTCGAAACTACGATCGATAAAGAGGTCGGTCGCACACTAGCGCGTCACTTTTTCAGGGTGGGATCTGTCCGTGTGGACACGGCTAATCGAAAGCAATCTGAGACAGCACCGATGCGTTCCTGACATATTGTCATCGCCACACGCCAATGGATTTGACGTATTATTATTTTTCACGCAATAATGCGGAAGCGCGGCTACTATTCGGTTCGTTTGAATATTTCATCTCGTGGCGATTTCGATGCACGACTCTCGTGTTTTTTACAGCTTCAAACAAAAGTAATCGCCAGTTAGGTAAAATTTGTTTTGCGATCGTGATCAAGGCGCATATACACGTATTTATCTATGTATATATCTACGTGTAGTTAAAGTTCGTTTTTAAGAGCGAACTACGAGCTTGATGCGGAGCTGTCGGAGTTTGCTCGCGTGCACGAATAAAATTATGAAATATACTAGTTTTTACGATTGCTGCGATTATAATAAAAGTGGCTTTGTCAGCATTTTTTTACTGAATTCAGTGTCAGTTATCTTTGTCTAATTTTATTTTATCGCTAAAAGCTTAATGGGCTTTTATTATGATTTCGAGATTTCAAACACGATATAATTTGAAACTTGTTTTCAAATTGGAATATCCGCGGCAGTGTTCACATGTAGGATAATACCAGTAACAATAAAT
Source organism: Bombus terrestris (assembly GCF_910591885.1). Taxonomy (NCBI): domain Eukaryota; kingdom Metazoa; phylum Arthropoda; class Insecta; order Hymenoptera; family Apidae; genus Bombus; species Bombus terrestris. The sequence goes on along the minus strand of NC_063271.1, from coordinate 17,715,949 downwards.
TTAAGTTCAATGTTGCGATAAATATCGAAAATTAATTTTCTTCATACTTCAGTATGAAGATCCACTCTTGAATAAGAATATCAACATTCGTTCAAACAATTGTAATCGTACGACGCACGCTGCTTCTTTGCGCTTAAAGTCACGCGAAAAGTTTTTTCAATTTCGTTAAAGAATCTGGTAAATTTCAACCGCAACGAATTCAAAGTATAGTTCGATTTTCCGATCGATGTCGATTTTCAAGCGCGTGCAAGCTGCTCCCGACCGCGCAGTGGATTCGAAACAGAGTTGTCCTCGTTTCCTCGTTGGCTCCTCGTTGGATTTATTCGAACGAACCAGAAAATCTTTTTACATTTTTTTCTCCTCTTCTATTTTTTAATTCTTTCCATACTTCGGTAGACAAAATTGTGGTCGACTGAAAATTTGCGTGCGACACTAAGCGAGAACATTGCGACATAGGTATATGAATATCATTTAACAGGTATCCGTGATACGTTGCAACAGCCTAGAAGCGGTGCCTAGGTGGAGGGTGAGAAACATCGAACAATGCAATATATACGACCCTACATCCTTGAAAATTTCGCAATACGTCCATTAAAAGCGAGCGAGGAACCAGCAAAAGAATTCGCTTTTTTCCTTCATAGCCTTTTCTCTCCCTTCCGCTCTTCTCTTCGTCTCCTATCTTTTTCTCTTTTTTCTTTCTCTGCCCGGTTGTACTTCTTTTTTTGCGTCAATGAGCGTTTAGAGCGATGATTATTCGGTCGTTTGTGATGTATCGGCTGACGTGAAAGTAAACTCTCTGCAGTTCGTCGAACAAAAAAGAAAATTATCGAGAGCAAAATACGCCTTATTCTCTCGTAAAAAGGACGAAGAATACATTGTAATAATTTGTTGCGGAGAGAACAGTTCTCTACAGGTGGAACTGCCTGGTATAGCCTATAGATCGTCACAATCGTTCCCCGTCGGTTATTGTTGGAATTTTTCGTGATTCGAAAAATTATAGAAGCGTTTCGTCGATTTATTACTATTACTCGTTATCTCGCAAAGATTTTTGAATCGAAGGAGCATACTAATTCTCCAAAAAATTGTGAAGTTATGAAAAATCTATCTCCGATAGTGCAGCTCTGACAGACAGATCTGACGCTGTAATAAAATGTAGCAATCTTGCTACATTTGCTTAGAAGACTGTTTAAAAAGTGGCAAAAATAATTCGATCGGTACCAACCATCTAAGCGTATGATTCAGCACACGACTTTCAAACTCTATTAAACTACCAAAGATTTAAGCTTTAGTCGATCTACGGGCTACCAGTTAAGTACACATATATGGTCATCGCATCTCAGTCTGCTTCATGCCATAGGCCACGAGTCACGGACAAGGTCCGGCCGCCTCATTTTCAACTTTGCGTCCTGGCGTCGTTCATCAATCTTGCGAATGAACAAACCAACCAACCTACCGTTCCTGTCCGACTTGAACATTCTTACAAAGCTCGCGACATCTCTATACCGGTCGGTGCGGCAGGCGCGTTGTGGACGCGGCTTAACGAGCATGAGTGTCGTGTTGCAATGGCCTAGAAGCGGTAGCTAGGCGAAGGGTCAAAAACACCGAGCGGCACGTTTCTAGGCCATGCGCTGCTATCTATAAACCCCTACGAGCTTCTTCTGTCCCTCCCCACCCCTTCACTCCCCGCTCTACCCTCCTGTGCTTCACAGTCTCTCCGTTCTTCACCTCCTGCTTTCCCGGGTTGCTCGATCCTCTGTACCTACACTCTACATCACACGGAGTTGCACCTATATACACTTTCATACCTAGGTCATCCTCTCTCGCGATATCTGTCTCTTTTTCACTCTTTCCATCAAGCCCGCGTCGAGTTTCGCTTTCGCCCCGTCCATCTGTAGGCTGAACCATCCGAGGCCATATATAAGTACGTTTCGAACTTCGAGTCGTACAGAGGGAAAGCTCGAACGACCGCGAGACGACTCGAAATAGAGGCAGTTGTGCGAAATTTCCAATTCCACGGAACGCCGCGCCGACTAGGATGGTCGATTCGACAGCTGGTGCTGGCTGTCGCTTCAATGGTGAATTATGAAAAATCTGTCCAGGGAATAATTCGCTTAACAAGTGGGCGAATGGCTGCTTTTGCGGAACCGATCGCTCCATGATAAATGCTTTTACGGCAATTTTTGTTTGTACGCTTGAATTGATTAATATGCAGAAGAATTAAGAGGTATCCAGGAAGGTTGTACGTAACGACATTTTAAATTTTTAACGCTGTAATTCGGCAAATTTATGCTTCCAATAATACGATCATCTTAAATATCGAGAGAGATACCATCTATGGAAGTAGAACTATTTAGAAAGGTAGGAAATGAGCGAGGGCTGTGACGATTAAGGCCCGGAATAGACAACATATGTGACAAGTGTTTTGACAGTGTTATATTCCCAATATAACAGTATACTGTCGCACGTTAATATATACTGCGTGATTAGAAATATAAAGCTGAATAGCACAATATTACCAGTGCAACATTTTGACGATATTTTGATCATATCATTGGTATTAAATCTTACAATTCTAATAGTAGCATTTCACACTAACATGCATTATATCATCAGAAGAATATAGCTGTTAAATCGAACAGTATGTTAGCGTCTCGTGTTTGTAGAGGTAACGGCACTTGTTAAGGCCTTTCAAGAGCCATTAGGTTACCGAATCTGTAGGTTTAGCGGCAAATTCTAGACTCACGGATCTAATGTTTGTAGTTTCGGGTGTCGATAAGCCCAATATTCTTCTAATTAATCGTTAAAAAATACGCACAAGAATCTGGCCACGGAGCGAGGAAGGTGATGAAGAAGAGGACTGACAAATGAGTCGAATAGTTCAGCACTCGGTACTCTTACCCCAGAACGTCGAAAAAGCAAAACCGTCCAAGCAAAATCTTATAACAGGTATCGCCATTGTTATTCCGCCGAATTATTCGTCTGTACAGGACTTTAACTTCTCGATCGTAGAAAATTATGAAGGAAGAGATTGTTCGTTAGCGTGTACGATAGAGTAGATGCTAAAATTAGAATTAAAACCTGTTACTTTCACCAAGAGTTGGTTACGAGGCACGTATCGATGTGATTGAGAAAATTAACCGAGTAATTGTTCCCAATTTTCGTGCGTATATGGCGTAAGATGCATCGTATAAATCAGACAATTTTAACTCGTCGCGAAAGGAGATTTCGTCCATTTTCGTTATTTACTTCGTAATGAAAATTCAATATAAAATTTAAAAGAATAATCAGATATGAAGCATTATTAGCGCGCATGCAAATACGAAAAAGATCAAACAAAGAAATGGATCTGCAAATTTTGAGGAACAATCTTAACACTTTAATTTTTCTAGCTTATTTCTTTTCATTATTAAGTACTATTCTCGCGTCCTTATTTCCTAAATCAAAATCTTTTTACGCATGAAGGAATAAGGATAAAAATTGAAAGGTTATTATATTGCCATTAAATTAATATAGGTATTTCACTGTAGAGGCTATTTAAATGTAAAACTCTACTGAGAAATACTTTTAAATCTATAGTCCATAATTTTTGATTCTGTAAATATCCATGATTATATTATATTATATTATAGTCAATTTAGGAGTTTACGCAACCAATAATTAATACTAATAAGTGTAAATATTTAAATGTATTTTATTTTTCAGGAAGTGATTTCAATCTTAAGAATTAAAAAAAGAACAAGAAACATGAATTATGTAATATTTTCATCATACTTGCTAGCATTTGATTAAATCGATGAATAATCAACGCACTCGATCTTTTACAGTAGATAACACAATGTTATTAAACTTCTTGCTACCATTTTCAAAATTCTAAATTTCCGTCCTATAAATGTTCCCATCGGAAAAATAATTTTCTTTCTTTTTTTCTTACCATATCATACCATGCTAGTAATTTTGTGACGAGGCTAGATCGCGGAAGTATTTTAAAATATTGGGCTAACCACGTATACTACAAAGCACGATTTCGATATCGAACTGGCAATCGGCCGCGAGTAATTTGGCACTTAAACTTGACAATGGCCAGTCGAACGGCTGGACTTGAACGGAGCAAATAATGCGATACACGTATACGCACCATTATCCGTGCTTCTTATGCGGTTATGTTATACAACCGATCCGCATATCTGCGTATGCAGGTTCGCACGAAAGTGCCGCACCGCGAAGACCATCGACCGATCGCTCTCTCTTCTAGTCTTTTGCAGTGGTTCTCACCGCTTTCACGAGAGTGGATCTCAATATCGTTCATCATAGTTCGAGGAGGGGAGGAAATTTATACGCATATTGTTACGTAATTTGAAATTATTGTCCGTTTGCCTTGACAGTTGAAATTAGTACCTTTTTATTTTTGGGTTTTGTTATAGTATTTGGAGAAAGTACAAATAACGAAAGGTGCAAAAGTAATGCTCACGTAAACTATTAATTTTGTGTTTTTTTGTGTTTTGTTTTCTGTTTTGTGTTAATTGAATTTAATTTTTTCAGAGTAAAATGAATTTATCATCAAATTCATCAAAACTTTTCCTGTTCCACACTTTATTAAGTCATTAAATAAATAAAATAAAGAATATTTGGTTGGATGTTGCGTGTAACATATGTAACTGATAGTATACCACAATACCGTATTAGAATCGAACCATTGGCTATTCTACAATATCAATGTAGTAACGATCCATCCGCGATCCAACAAAAACGTTAACTCCTTACGCGATACTTGGCGAACGAGACGCTGTCAGCCTACGTTGCAATATCGATTTCCGTAGCTCACACTACTTGTTAACTGATTAACAACTAGTATTGTAATTATGTATCCGTTGAAATGGATGATGCAAGAATTACAAAACCGCGTGTGTTTTGCGCGTTTCTTATAACACCATCGCGTAAAAATGAATCATGATGGAAAATCAATCATTATGTCTTTAACCTCTCCCATTTGAGACTCGAGCATTAAAAAGATCAAATAACCATATTCGTAGTAGAAATCACGGACATTTTGAATCTGTATTAATATTAATAGGTATGTAGTCGGCGTCCCAAATTTGCACGTTGCTCAAGGGTCTGCTGTATATCAATGAATCATTCTTACTTGGCTGTACTAATTACATCATTCTGACCTTTTTTAATTGACTTGTAGCGAGCATATCAAAAGTTCGCACAAGTAACGAGGATAATAACTCGAAGTTAATTGAAAAAAAGGTGGCTACTTCAGTACAGAGTCGACTGCGTCTACGAATTAAATTTATTTTGCTTTTTCTAAGTGATTATCGTTATTCCTTCTTAGTGAAAATATGTAAAATATATATACTTTTATGTTATATTGGCTACTCTCAAGAACTTTTTTTATAATGATAAATGGCGTTTATCGTGGCGACTCTTATCCGTTTGAAAAAAGGTTACCAGGAACGCATACTCTGTAAATCGAGGGATCGGTGTATTTTGTCAAATATGGTAAATTTATAGGATTCGTTTGTTTCTCCAGTAGAATGAAAAACCGTAAGCATTTGTAACATTTTCTTGACACGAGTAAAGAAATCACATTACAGAGAATTAAGGCAAAATTGTACGAATTTTTCCTTCTTTTTGTTTTGAGAATCAGTCGATCGATTCGTAGTATGTACAATTCGACTCGAGTGTGTACGCGTCTGCCCTTCTCCATCGCCTTCACTGTCGTTCACGCCACGAACTAACGACTTTCACTTAAACGGCAGACTCACTTCCTGAATGCATAGACCAGTCGCGATTCCACGATCAAACTAGGAAACGGAGAACTGCCAGTTACATAAAGTCGAATCGATCGGTGTCGGGGTTTTTCGATTGCGCAGTTTGAACCCGTACTCTGTTCAAGGACGATCGTAGGCTGTTACCGTGTCAGGTTTGCTATATTCATAAAAGTGAAATTTTGTGGTTTCAAACTGAAATAGAGCAATGAACGAGTAGAGTAAAAATTAGGAAATCGAGAAACATCATGTTCAGGTAGAAGCTCAAGAAATTTAATTTTCTATCTTCCGTGCTGATTTTTCAGGTGAACCATCTTGTGAATGATTCGATTTTGTATTCATACGTAATTATGTACGTGTTACATAATTTGTACGTATATACACATAAGTGCGAAAAAAATATTTACGACAAGAAGTCTACATTATTTTCAACCACAAAAATTTATACACAGTTGTCACCGTGCTCATAAATTAATCGATTATCGGTCTTCGATCGCCATTTTCTTGCAACCATCTTAGCGCAAATTAACTTACAATTTGATTGATTTCAGTAATCTCAAAAAAAAAATGTTAAAAACAAAATAATCACGTTCCTTTTGTAATGTCATGGCACAAAAGATTACACAAGACGGTAATCGAGAAGGAAAGGTAATGCACGGTAATATCGTAGTCCTATTTTGGTAGCGCGCCTCGAGCTCTTTGTGCCATATTTCGTACGGTGCGGTGGCACGATGCGATGATTCAAACGGAATAGAGTAGGCGTAACCCGTAGGAGTGGAGGTGACGAGAGAGCGCGTTGCCTATCTGCTCGGAAGCGAACGAAACCGAGGGTGAAAACACATCGGAAATTATGCAGCCGTGTATCGGCCTGGTTTCCTTCGCTTCCTCTAATTTCACGATTCGGTTGCGGGACAACCAAGAAAACGGGCTATCGTTGCCGGCTGAGAACGCGCCTACGTTTCGTTGAAACGATCGTGTCATTTCACTTCCTACTGCGTAACCCAATTAGCCGCTTATTTAATACTGTTCCGACGACCGCAAACCATAGTAATAGAAGCATACAACTAGTGGTTTCGAGAGGAAAAAAGGGTGGAAAATAAAGGCGAAAGCCCGCTACTAGAAAGCCCGCACCGCTCGTATTATCTGGACGAAACGATCAGACTATGCGGGAATTAACTTTGATTGCAATAAACATTTTCTGTTTTACTAATGTGACGAGTAACGAAATCGAGAATGATCCATGACGATTCTAGAAAATTGGTCTAAATTCGATAGAAAAATTTACGTACTAAGCTATGCAGATTATACTAACTTTCCAATAATTTGGATTCAATTGTTATAAGCTAAAGCAACAAGGTATATGTTCGCACGCTTAGGAAATCTAACGAAACTGCGTATACGAAATGGCGACAATTGAGAACCACTGTTTGGATCAAATAAATTTCCGTCTGCGTCATTAGGGTAGATAGAGCGATCGAACGGAAGAGGCAAAAACGCGAAGAGGAGGGCGGCGTTATTCAGTAGCCAGAAAACCGATGTTCTGGCCGGCAGTCGAGAATCGAGAGAAGAGTAGCTGACGCACGTGGTGGTGGCGGACGTAGGCAAGGCAACAGAAGGTCTCGAGCCGCGAGGTTCAACCTCTCCTATAGGTCACTTCCTCGTGCATAACCCAATTAAACCGATTATTTAACGCTCTGCCCGCGCTCTTTCTCTCTGTCTCCTATCGTGCTTCGCCGCGATCACATTCTCACTTACTTTCCCACCTACTTTCAAATAAGTGACGACTTCGAAGGTGGTGCGATATTAGATAGACGGGGTAGGCAAGGCCAGAGTGGACGATACCTATTCTCATCAACTACGTAACGATATATGTACATATGTATGTAATAATACATATATCTAATAACATACCTATATTATTGTATATATTGCGTACCTATATGTAACAATGAATGAGCAAAGAGAGAAAACCGTTATTTCTATTTTTTATTTTTTATGGCGCTGTCTTTCGTGAATTGTGAAGACAGAAAATAATTCTAAAGTTTTCCACATTAAAAATACTACAAGTACCATACCGTTCATCATAGCGTTCACCGTACTTCACCGTACTTCACCATACTTCACCGTACTTCACCATACCGTTCACATGAGCTGCGATCTTTTGGATATCGGCACGCCGGGTTACGCAATCGATTCTTGGCGTGTCTTTATACGACGCGAGGGGGGGGGGGCAATAAATCAAGCCTTCCCGCGAGGAAATCAAGAAGAAAAGACGAGGTGCTAACCGAACCGAGAGCACAAGCTAGCGGTGCAGTAGAAAGGGAGGGAAAGGACACATAAAAGCTGAAGAAAGGGGGACGAGAGGGTAACCCTGGGATCCAGATTACGGCGTTTCGTGTATGCACGGCGAAAGGCTCGCAACGCGAGTGCGCGATGGCCTATTCCCCGTGTCCAGGGTTACCCGCGGTCGTTGTGTCCGAAAACTTTGGCAATAAACTTACGTTCGAGAAAGAAAGGAAAAGAGAAGGAGAATGGGAGGGAGGGAAAGAGAGAGAGAGAGAGAACTGAGAGAGAGAGAGAGAGAGAGAGAGAAAGGAGAAAGAGAAAAAATCGGCGGAACCGATAGAACGACACCGCGATGGAACGGACTGACCGACACTACACTGCTGCCGGGATAGTTTCACTAGTTGCGTAATCCTAATAGATTGTGCTGCTCGTTGCTGCCTGCGACCGACTTACAACCACGAGACGCCCCTGGATCGTAAAGACACTTCTTTTCTTGCTCTTCTAGGAACATTGTGCTTCGCTGAAGCTCGGATGCTTAACAAAAATTAAAAAATCATCTTATATCGTGTCATTGCTTCTAAGAATACAATTACGCTTTGAAAATAAAACGCAATCAATCGTTAGCACTTTTTCGACTTCTTCTTATCATTCAATTAATTCACAAACAACTCATCCCATAGAACCAACGTGAAAATTAAATAAGGAATAAATTGCAATCTTTTCAACAGAAGGAAACTAGAAGTGCTCAAAGCGACACGGCTTTACAAAGTTCTATAATTTTCTCGTTTCGCTTTAATAATTATTTCCAACGTCTCCGTGTTCGGGGCTGGATATGGAAAACGTAAATCGGTCTAAGAAGATTTATTTTTCGTGAACGTTCGCCGCTGGGTAGTTTCACTAGTTGCGTAACCGCAATAGGTTGTCTAACTGCCGCCGCTACTGTCGCTGCGACCAACTTGCAATCGAGACAGCCAAGATCGCTGGCAGTTAATTCGAGAAAGTTGCAACGGGCCGTAGATCCTTGCTTGAGAAAAGAAAAGTAAACTCGCCGCGTGACACCTTCTCCCTTCCTTTTCGTTTGTGCTATTTTTCTTCCTTTTATACAACTATTTATCGTTTATTGACGGCGTAGCTCATCGCGTTGACGTTGACGTTGACGTTGACGCGTTTTAGCACTAGTTTATCCGTACTTTCGAAGAAATCTCATACATGAAATCTTTTGAATTTTTCATGTTCGATACCGATCCCTTCCTTGGCAGTACTATAGTTTAACATTGGCTTGGTAGAACTTTTAATCGCGTATTCGAAAAAGAAAAGAGAAGAAAGGAAAACAACCAAATAGAAATAAATATAAGAATGTCGAATATAAAATGTCGAGGATTAAAAAGCAATAAGTTTCTCGATATCTGTCCCAATCGAAAGCTTATAGATAATTTCCTCATCTACTTAAATCCTCCGCGTGTTACCTGTAATCCAAATCCTACGACCAACTGCGTCCAAACGGTATAACATGGATTTACATTTCAATTTTGCAGAACGATCGAAGAAACGACGAATGGGCAATAATAGCAGGCGAGGGTACTGGTTGATTGATTATCTTGAACGTTCTTCGTGCATTCGCGATTGATGCGACGCGACGAGCAACCGATAGTTTCACTAGTTGCATAACGAACAGCCGCGATACACGTTGTCGAACCAATAGATCGTGTTGTAATACGACAACAACTTCCCATACCATTGCTGTTTAAAGTGTTTAAATGAGCTGAAGCGTTTGATTTGTCCGGGAATCTTGAAGTAACCCCACACGATCCGTATAACGAGCACCTTAAAGTTCATTTACCTCTTCCCAAGTTTTCGACTTCTTTTTCGATTATCTTCTTATCCTTCCTTTTTCTGTTTCTCTTTTATTTTGTTTTGCTTTGTCGGATATCTTACCTCCACTGTTACAGAAACGCGTCCAAGTTCTCGCAAAACGAATTTTCGGGAAGAGCAGAGTTTCCGTTTACATTTAGGAGAAAATAGACCTTTCTAAGGTATTTTCTATACCTATGAAATAATATCGATGATTTTTTTCTTCCGAAAATCTTACGAGATGTTCCCAATATTTTCAATCACTGCAAGATCGTTTCTAGATGATGTCGAATCTATTCGCAATATGCTTCCACATATCTCTAATTATTTAAATTACTGTAAATGAGACGTGTTGCTTTATACTCGTATATGTAGTTAGAAGTATTTATTGCTTGTTAACGAGAGGAAGAATATTCATGAAATGATGTTTGACTCGCCTTGAAATTTCGAATTCTGTCGCAGTAAATACAAAGTACTAATCAAAGTCTTATTAATCAGTTTAAGCGTTACATAAATATTAATCAGAATAAGTAGTAAGTAAGATACGCAATAAATTATGGAAACGCGGTGATTTGAAAATGTGAGATATGGCAGCGCCGGAAAATTAAGCGATCAATCCATTACACGTTGATGATCTGGTTTGAAATTATGTTAAAAAAGATACGGGACATAATCAAAATTTCTTGTCGTGCAGATATCTTTCACATGTTATTTCCAATGAAAATAACGAAGCTTCATCCATAAATATTCTACGTCTTTTGCAAGTTACCTAAACAATTTTATCATGTATGTAGTCCTCTTTGTAATCTTTATCTTCGTAATATACCACTTTATTATATTATCAGTCAATTTTACAGAATTCGTCAAATATACACATCTTCTGTATCGCATTTTATATCGATCGATTTTCGTTGAATATTTCATAAATATGTGAAAAATACGTGAAACAAGTCTCGAGCACATATATTCTAACAACATCTATTCTTTTCTCAGCATGTCAACCAAAAACGGTCCGAATGATGTAATAAGCGCTATCAGATAAGAATTCTTGACTCTGATATACAGGTTTGTCCACGAAACTGGAACAAGCTATACTTCTTTTCTAATTGCAATAAGAGAAGAATGCTACGGAGAAAATGTTGGTGGTAACAACAGTATTTTTGTTTGCATTCTGTTTATATGAATGCATTTTAGGATTGGATTGTTTCTTGTTACAGAGACGATCCTTTTTTCTTTACATGGGTTAAGTCATCGTCATTAAGCGTGAAAACGTTATTAACATGAAATAATACTTCGTAAAGTACTCAGAATAAACATCCATTAATGATAGAATTCTTCTAATGATCATTTTGATCATATATAATTTTCTCGATGTTATGCATGTCTTTAGTAAAAATACTAAATATCGTTTTGTTCAGTTCATGTTCAATGATGTCTCTTGCTAGCTTTATAATTAATGAATTATTTTTTATCAAAAGATGTTGCATGTGATATAGAAATGTAAAAAATTAATAAGCAATCATTCTACACTCCATCTTCATAGTTTCTCAATAACGAACCGCATCGAGTTATTTCTTTTTACTTACAAAAAGTTTACCGATGAACGTGTCGTGCATTGACCACATACACACAGAAACACAAGATGCCTAGATAGGGTACAAGGAATAATCAGCGATGTTTCGCAGGCTCGTATGGTTGAGAACCTCGGTGACATGGCGGCAGCGGCGACGCGGCGGCGAAACGGAGACGGCAACAGGAGCTTGTTATCTCGCTCACGAAGACGCATGTATACGCGACTGAAACGAATGCAGAAGTGCATTGCAAGCGGTACGACCGTGCAGGCTTAGTTTGTGCTCGCCGGCTGATAGTGTTGCGCAAACGTCATCGAAAAGTTCATGATACAAAGTCACGTTACGAAAACGGCGAATGACGCGAGCGCCCCGTTATACATCGAGAGCGAGAGCGAGAGCGAGAAGAACAGCGAGGGAGTGCATCGGTGAATGTTAATGCCAATTCGAACACGGCTGTAATAATAATACCGGCGCCATGACGATCGAACGCCAGCTCAACAACCGCTCGTCTACTTTTCCGTTTCTATTCGAAACAATAATCGCTTTCGATCTATCTTTTGGCCTAAAAAGCACGAATTTCAATTTGATCGATGCATTTTCTCCGCGGATATTGTACATAATATAATTATATAATACAGCGTGTATTATAAATCTTGGAAAATTTATTAAAAAGTTGTAAAAATAAGGGACATTTGCATGAACGCGATATTTCGCAGTCTGCAAAAGAAGGTACTCGATCAAAGATACTATTCTCAGAAAATTAATGAATATACGGATGATAATTTATAACGTTTTTTTATTAACAATTAATGTTATTCAAATATACAAAGTATTTCAAAGCGTTACAGGCATAATGAAATAACGTAACTACCATGTTTTTTTAGCATCGTAAAAAGAGTTGTTTTCTAGAGAAAATTCTCTATGCAAGTAATGCAATTCATGCCCACTTCGAACGCACATTCCTCGATTTTAAATGCCACTTTTTGTTACAGAGATATCAAATATATCGCATATAGAACACGATTTTTCAAATTGTCGATATTTCTATTCGTTTGTGTAATTGATTATATTTATGGCATATACCGATTTCTGTTGATTATTTTATACGTGACTTTATACACTTCAAATTCATATAAATTTATTCCAATAAAATATAATCAAAAATATTGTATAATTCTACTTCGATAAAAATGACCAGAAAAAATAATTTCACGGTTATTGTTCATAGCTGCATTTAGTCCGATGAATGTTGCCTGTAACGATTGATAATTCGATTCCAGAGAAAACTAAGAGGAAAGTGGTTTCGTACCTATAAGAGGACCACGTCGCAAATGACACGTAATTTTTCCCAAGAATTATCTCAGCAATTATTATATATTATTGAAATATACGCGAATATAAAAAATATTACGTTCATTTTATCGAATTGTTTACTTTGATTTCGTTCAAGCAACGATCATCCTGCATTCCCTCTGTACAATATTCTCCATAGTATTCATTTCACTGTGTGATTTGAGGGAACTAGAACATTGCATTCTTGACCGAGCAAAAAAACGTCAAGGATTCTCTTTTGCACGCACACGATGCCTTGTCATGAAAGAGCACATTCTGTGTATATTGAGCCGAGCATATTAGTCCGTGGATTAATGAAAATGAAACTTTCTTACAAATATTGATTGTACATACAAATTATTTTATAACGAGCTTCAATGTTTATTAAAAAAAAGGACAAGAAAAACAAGTAAAGATTAAGTTTAAAGATCGAATTAAAACTTCGGTGTTATTCAATCTTGTTAATCCTTTTGATACGACGCGACGCTCGTCCGTCACTTGACGGTTGCGAACAAAAGCGATTGCGCGTAACCATAGCGTATGTTGACTTCAGTCGACGCGCAGCCTCAGTCGTGGGGACGCATTTAGCAGCTATCACTAATACTAATCACTATCATTAATAATTAATTCAAATAATTAATAACTTATTTTATAACAAATATAACTGCTAATTGATGCTGGTACCGACATATGTATATATATATATATATTTTATATGATTAGAACTAAACCTCATTACAAATTCTTTTTTTCAGCTCCCGTAAATCAGTATTTTCATGCCAACAGTTGCTTTCTTCTCGTCTTATTGTCGAAGCCTAATATTTCACACTTTCTTAATTTACTAGCTCCAATAAATATTCAAACAGTAGCCAACGCGTTAAACGACAAATAAAATTACCTCAAATTAATTAATATCAGTATAAGAAACAAATCTGTTTAATTTTGTAAAAGAAATTCTTCTCTAGTGCAAGATTAAAATAATTTTCAGAAACAAATAAAATCGCTGAGATATCTGTGACCAAATAAAGAAGAATAAGTTATTTCAGAATTTTGTTATGTGTATAAACAACTGATTTATACTAAAATTGCTCGATACCATGTTCTTCTATTTTTCCAAGATAGGTCGTCGATTTATATAAGTCGAAGTCAGACATTCTCTGCATAGTCTACTTGGAAGATTGCGTCAAAAGAAACTAGACAAACGCTTAAATAGTGAGTAACGTTCATATTCAACGTAGAAAATAAATTTTCTCTTGCAAAATTAACTTTGACATTTCAAAGCTACGAAGTCCTAAATTCTGAATTGCAGAATTTGTATAATTTTGAAGTTGGAAAGTATCGCTACTTAATTTGCGAATGTTTTTACGTTTACTTTACGATTACCTTCGAACAAAATTTCAAGTTCAAGAATGCTGGGTTTTTGCAATTAAACAGCTAAACGATCTTGAACAGTCGAACGAGTTTGAACAGTTTAAAAGGTTCAGCTAGAATGCTGCAAAATGAGCCCTCCTTTGATAGCTATTTAAAAATATTCTTCAATTTAAAAAATTGCGAGCTACTTCAAGGAATTCTTAAAAATTTCGAAAGACTGCGTGCTAATTACACCCTACTTACACTTGTGCATCAATCTCCTATAAAACATACATCTTTTACATCTAAATCGATAGAAATTCTTCGATTCCTAGATAGAAAAATGAATTTCTAATAGTGTTTATTAGATATCTATATTTTTATAACATTAAAAAATATAATAACAAGTTTTTGACATATACATGATTCGATTGAATATTTTTAAAAATTAGGTGCAAAACTCGATGAATATTTTTGGGTTCTGGATTACACAAGGTACCATTCGCCATTCCTAAAACCGAAATATATAAACCTTTCCCATGCAACCTTTAGCCTACATTTCGTTTTATCTCTCACATTTCGTGAATGTAACGTGTTTAAAAAAATATTCAACGCCGATAAGAATATCCGTCCGCCATTAGTTAACAACCACAATTTCACAAAAGTTTTGCCGTGATTACAGAAACGCAACCTGTTAGGAACGTTACCGCGTTGTCAGAACGATACTCGTTCGTTCTTTTATGTTTATATACGTTATGGCTGCGGTCATATTTCATGCCTCGAATATACACAATTGTGACGGCAAACTATTGTCAAACGTGCAAGAGAAGCAAGGTGCAACACGTTTGGTTAACATGTTTTCTTTTTGCTTCGATATATCATTAGAAACATAGAGGTCATGTTATCACAGTTTCTCGAAAAACGAAAAAAAAGTCTTAATTTATACAATGTATTTTTAGTTTCACGATAAACAAATGTGTGATTGAAGCACGCTTATGATAAGTATGAAAACGATTATTAACCTTTTGTATGCAAACATACTTTTCCACACTCTGACAGTAGAGAAGCGGACTCGTTTATATCAAAGTTCAGCTTTTGACTGTTCTAAGCGTTCGGAAATAGCGTAGGAAAATTTTGGAATGCTTATCATTGTTCCTATTTCATTGTATAGCTTTTCATTCGTTTAGTCAACAATTGAAAATTAGATGCGTTGGGAACTTTTTTCGATAAAAATAAAAATTCGTGGAAAAGAAATTTAAGTATAAAATTTCGCTTGCAGAAGATCCGCCAAAACAAGGTTATTTTTATGCCTTTTAAATAAGGTTATTTTTAAGATCACAAGTTAATGTGTCATTCAGATATGCGCAAGTTTGTCTTTGGCTGAACGATATAAAAGAAAAACTATTGGTGGCCCTTTGATTTTGGCTAAACGAGGATAATGCAACTGTAGGGATCCATTATCGTCTCCAAGGTACTGCGTTTTTCGCCAGCCACCGTTTGCTACTGTACGTACGTTTCCTGCAGGCATCGTGTCTGCATGCCAGTTTCGACCGAGCGATTCACCTCGGTTGGCCTAAATAAACAACCGAGAATACATCGACCCGACAAGCTAGCTGCTACACTTTAGGCGCACGATTCTGCGTTGTTTATACGATGGCCAGAGATGGCTCGATCGTTACGGTAAACCGGAAACCACATCGATGAGAACCGATCGCGTCTTCCGACATCGATAGAAAAGCTTTTCGAAGAAGAACTGACGATCAAACGTAAAAGGATTCCTACCTCCTACCTGAGGTTGCCCTCAGTTCATTTATATCCTTTTCTAATCATCTTCTTTCTTTCGCGACCCTTCCTTTTTCTCTTATTATCGTTTCCACCTTGTTATAAATTAAAGGATTCTAGATTTGGTAGAAGAGCGAAATCGATATGAATACTATTTAGCAATTCTTTCTTTATTTTCTAGCTAAGTAAATTTACAATGTAGTAAACGATGAAGGTTGATATCATCCGAGTGACAAATGATGTATGTAAGTGCCAAAATTAACAAATACGTGTTTTTTGTTTACACGGAAAATCATCACCGTCGACACTTACCTAGATCGTTTATCACCTCGACGTTTCAATCGTTAACAGTATGTATCATCGAACCTCGTTAAGGCTATAATCGTTCTTAGAATCTCAGAAACATTGGACAGCGTACTGAAATTAAAAATTATTTTCCTGTAAAAATATGAAAGATGTGACTTATCGCGTTCTTCCCATATAGTTCAAATTAAATAGCAGTAGCATTCTTTTTTAATATTTTGACTTTTGTAGCATACATTTCGTTTCATTTGAAAAAATTGATACGATTTCATGATTAATTGAATAGCGTTCCTTGTCAGAGACTGTATTTCGGTCTGGTGGATGCTATAGGACCGCAAGTAACGCGATTCAGCCAAGCGTAGTTCGCGTCTTTGCATCGGAAGGTCGGCTGTGCCCTGTACCGCGCGTGACGGAAATATCCCTGGCGATTATGGCGAGAAAGAGATAGCATAAAGGCGCGCGCGCGTTCTTCCAACGCGACGCGGCGTTCGGTTACATAAGCTGGCCCTACTGGTTCGACTCTATCTGCCGCTGGCCTGAGGCGTGCGCTATCTTACCGCCATTTTTCCACCTAGTTTCCGAGGTATCGGCGAATTTTTAAACGACCTACTTCTGTTTATCGCGTCGGAGGCTTAACGCAAACGAGTTGGGCAGCGATTTCGCGGAACGCGAACCAGAGGCAACGCGATGTCTCGCCTCTTGTCATTGAAAGTGCTCAAGATCTAGTGCAGACCATGTGGGATTGTTATCGTCGAATATACGCGGGCAGCATACTTGCGTAAGGAAATCTTTCGGTCGTAATGAATGAACGACGATCTCCGACAATCGGATGAATGAATTCTTTCGAAAATGGAATGATTTCATTGAAAATGAATTACAAAGTAAAGTTAGGATATAAAAAACAAGGGAGAAAAATTTCGGTAAATATTTTAATGATATCGGTATAGTTGTCTGTTTCGGTTGAGAGGTATATTATTACGATATATCCATCAGAAAACCGGTACCACTGATTTATCTACTGGCGTTCTGAAGCAAGAGGTCTTTATAGATGATAAGTCGATATTTTAATCGTTTTACGCCTTTTTACAATTCTGTTTATCTTCGATCGTTTCAAAACTTCGTCCAATTGCTTAGTCACGTTACGCTATATAGGAAACTCTACCATACAATTTTCTTTCTGCCGAAGAGAGCGGCTGTCGTTTGGCAGCTTACAAAGCGCTTATCAAACTTCGAAACAGAGGGATTGGGAACGCCATCGAATTGCGAATACTACGATCGCGACTATTGCTGTTCCCTTTTTGTTCTCCGCTGTTTCCATCCGGTGCTCGTGATAGGAAAGATTAAAGTACATCTTGACTGTGGCCTACAGCCGGGGAACAAGTTGCAGCCGCGCGAGAAATTCTTATTCTGCGTTCCCTGGCTAAAACGCATCCGAAAAAGATCCGTGTATCAGAGTCCGTTGTGGATGTTCTGTATTCTGTAACCGAGCTCGGTTAACGCGCGCGCATACCGAGGCCGCCGTAACTCTTTGCCTATGAAGCGGCTCTCTTATTTTTCTAGGTGAACGTTTTTTCCTTGCTGGCTGCTCGTTCTCTCGAGATTCAAGGATTCCAAACATCACTTGACCCAGATCTTCGTTAAACTTCGACCGCGCGTCTGGCGTAAACAGACCGGTAGTTGCTAGACGCCTCCTCGTGGCTCCACGAGCACGATTTCCAGCTTCTCATGGAAAAGAAACTAACCGAAATCTTGACAACTTCGTGGCACACTACGTCCGTGTGATTTTTAAAATTATTATTATTATTATTATTATTGTTATTATTTTCTTTTCGTTGTTTTTCTTCTTTATTTGTACCTATTTATTTATTAGTTAATTCAAGCAATATTTCTTTGTGGAAATTATAAGTAATTTTGCGCTGCTTTCGAATAATGGAACAAAAACGGTAGTAATAGATAATAACCATTTATCCGATTGAAGATAGTTCGTAGTTCAACATAGAAATACATATGTATTAGCAGTTACCTTATTGGTTATTGGTACCGATACACGATACGCGTATGTATATGGTTAAGGATCGCGCGGTGGTTTCATTGTACGAAACAGGAGAATAAAAATGACTAGATGGATTCCGTTGTCGCTCTAGCTACTCGCGTTATTTTCTAGTCGAGGCTCTGCTTTTTACACGGCTGAACGAAGCTGGTTCTGTACAGTGAACGAGCAATGACTTTTTTCCTTGCATGAGATTATGAATCACTGCATAATATCCTCTCGACGGCCTTAACCGACAGAAGGAAAACGAAAGGCCGCGAACGCCACGACTTTGTCTATTTATTCTTCCAGTCTATGCGTTTATTTCGTAACGAGCGCAACGAGCTTGAAACCAAAGGGATGGTAAGAATGAAAATTATGAATGAATCAATGAAAAATATAAACAACGTTTTCGTAGCAATTCTTAATTCTAAGAAAAAAGTTACTCAATTCTATTGCTATCGTTATGTATTAACATTAGTTAAAATATTCTAATTTTATGTACGTTATATATACGAAAAAATTAACATTGTATCCTAAATATATTCTATACTTCATATCGTTGCAAACATTTGCTACAGAGAAATGTCGAACGAATGAGAAATTCATTCATACCTTGAATACAAAAAGTTCATTGATTACAACAGTATACGTATAAGACCGTACGATCATATAATACGAGACATTCTGACAAGGATATAATAGTAGATGTATCATTTACAGTAATACATATATTTCGCGAGATACGCATGTGCATCAACCGATAATTTCGTAACCCCAAACATTACCCAAAGTATTATATAAAAGAAAGTAAATAAATATTTGTTTTCGACTATACATATTTCTTACTATGATGATTTTGTTTTTCACGAAAATTGTGACGATGATATTTCACATTTAACAAGAGAAAGAGAAACAAAAATCATTTAGCAAAGCGTAAAAGGTCTCCTTGCGTATAAATATAATAAATGGAACAATAATAATCGTTGTTAATTATTGTCTCCTTAGTAAATCAAATACTGGCGATTCGACCTTATTACATCTAACAATACCGGACAAACATTTCCATTGATATTTATCGTATACTATACCGGAACAGCACGAGACCAGTTATTCAACGAATGATAGCTGCAGGCAGGTCGGGCTTCGACAAAAACGAAAGCGATCTTCGAGGAGAAATTTCTTGCATGACAGGGAATGCAGAGAGAAAAAGAAAGAGAGTGTGCGAAGCATAGAGTTCCCGTCATCCGCATCATCGCGTTTCTCCATCGGGCCACGAAGAGAGGAGAGCCCTCCGTCAATCGGCTCGCAAATAGAGCGTGCACATCGTGTGTACGAGAACGGACCCTTTTGCGCTGAACCGCGCGCCGCGCCGTGTTGTGCCGCGCCGTTTGGAAAGCGAGGAGGGTTCGATGGCGTGAACTCTACGCTCTGAAGCCTCGAGTTTTGCACTTGTGCACGCTCGCGAGCTACGAATACGTTGCCCCGTAATCGAGTACCTCTCTTTATCATAGCACAGTGTGTTTCCTTTCTTTTCCCTGTTTTCATGTTATGCCCCCTTTTTATCTTTTATTCAATGCCTCGTTTTGACATAGAAATAGCGCACGAGTTTCGAATATAAAAGAACGGAGGAAACACGATTAAAAGTTGCTGCAAGAAAGGTGTAAGCGTGAAATTGGTTCTGCGATAAAGAGTTAAAGAAAGAACCGTTATTATTTAATAAAAAATCAATCTTATCTTGACACGTATTTAACATGTATTTAACATAATTGTACAAAATTATAATATATTATAAAGCACTTGTACGCGCTGGAACGTCGTACAACAGCGATAAAGAAACTCGAAACATCTGAACTCTAAACCTAATCAGTTCCGCGTATCTTCCTTCTTCCATATCTCAAATCGTTTAAACGATATGTACCGACTTTCGTGAAACGTCCTGTAGGAAGAGACGTCGCGCAAGAGATACGTAAACTTACAAAGAGGAATCAAACAGTCAGTTATTTGTGATAACCCAAACGGAAAGAGCTGATTAAACGCGAAGAGCGATGTTCAAGGAGGAACGTAAACGCGACAAAAGCGAAGCATATACGAGCGCGCGTTATTACTCGTTATCACGAACTTTTAATGCAACAGTCGACGTGTTTACAAGCGTGGAACGAACGAGCCATGTCAACAAGATAATGCACCGGGTTTCTTCTCTTTTGCACGTCCCACCTATTACATAGATTAATACACGTCGATCGAGCCGCGAATAGAAAAAAAGACCTATCGAACGAGCATGCGTCTAGTTAGTTTGAAAAATAAACGGCTCGCGCGAATAGAGAATGAACGCGAACGCCATACCGCCGCGAACGTTTCTGAAAGCGAAGGAAAATGCATTGCGTAACATAATAAAAACTTCAATAACTTCGTCCTATATTCCAAAGTATGTAATTGGCCTTCCTCTAATATGCACGACACCTTCTTGTCGTAGTGGTAATTCATGCTACCGCGTTACATATTCTTAAAAATCCCGCTCCCCTCGCCGATGGAACGCTATGTTGCGCACGAGCGTTGCGCCAAACATCACGATATCCTTAGTTTTCTCGTCGTCTCGCATCGCGTAGCGCCCAATTCAATCTTTTCTTCCGCTAATGTTTTCCAGATTTTTATACTTCATATATTTGCATATTTCTGACAATCGTGTCTCTGCTGATATTTAGGTACTTTTTAAATTTACCGATTGCGATTGTTTTCAATTTCGTTACCTTGAGTCGTCGTTTTTCTTGAATTCTTGGCAAACGGGCGTATAAATTATTTGGATTTTATTTCGAATTATAGTTTTATAAACAGATTTTTTCCTGTATTTGTCTTATATATAGCTCTTTGGAAAGTTTGGTTCTATCGATAGTTGTCTAAGCATGGTTACTTTGGGGATATCTTTATATAAATATATCCTTCTTCTCTTCACAAGGGCAGATTGAAAAGACTCCGGAATGATAATAGCGATAACAAACAAAGCAACTGTTAGTGGCGCGATTCCGGAAACTTCTCAGTCTGCGTATCGTATAATAACGATATTCTTTGAATATAACTTTATCGCAAGATAAATTCCATCAGATCAGATTCCATATTAAAAGCAGAATCATTAGCTGCAGTACTGAATATTTTATAAAGACACGATTTATACGATTTATTCAATAAAAGTTGCGTATTAATTAATTACAAAAACGTGAAAACTAGGACTTCCTAAGGATAATAAGAATATTTTTCAAGGCCTTACAGAAACAAGGTAATTAAATGATTAAAAACTATTAGTATCACTAACTAATACCGTAATTCCAATCTGACGTAACGATAAAACTCCCTATAACTTGCATCCAACGTATCCCTCATATTCGGCTGTCGAGCGTACACTTAAACTTCGTTCCAAGTTCAAGCTCTCCGTACACAACCCCATGATCGAGCGACCTAAATCGAAGGGGCCGTCGTCAGCGTCCCGAAACCAATCGCACGTCGCCCGCTGCTCCATGAGACATTCGTCGGGCAAATTTCGACCTCCAAAACGGACCTTTTTATCGGCCTCCAGAAAATCCCTCGTAAATACAGGTCTACAACGTGCAATGAAAATTTGTAAGCTGTCTAAACATCCCTTCCGGCGCCAATCAAATTTTCAGCCCTAGATATACCTATATAAATTTACATTCATAGACAGATATACTCTCCCATATATGATAGATCTCAAGTCACAGGGATTTTCATCTCAGCTAAAGCGACTGTCTTCGAAAGCATCCCCGGGACACAGTTAGGAAAATCAGGGCGACTAGGCGAGCGAATCCATCCCTGAACCTATCCTGACCCGTGGAGAGTTGCATGCGGCAGGCACGCAGACACGCACAGGCTGCGGCTCGATGCACCGAGAACGAGTCGTGTATGTACGTGCAGTCGAGCGGGGCGGGGAAGGGTTGGAGCGTGCGACGGGGTGGAAGGGAGGAGGGTTAGGTGTAGTATCGGTCATTACCTTCGCCGAGTAACTGGGTCAGTCGTCACAGCGCCACGGTTCGCTCACTGGCTGTCCGTTTTCCAGCGTTCTCCCACCCTCTCTCACTCTCTCTCTCTCTCTCTCTTTCTCTCACACGCGCGCGCGCGCGCACCTATCCTCTATCTTCGTCCCTTCCTCGTTTGCTTTGTCTCTGTCGATTAGACTGGTTCTCTTCGTTTATTCGCCGTTCCTCTGTCCCTCCGATTCGACAGTATCCCCGCTTCGAAACCTTCCACACGATTCTCGAAGCGGCCACAGGAGGTTAGACCTTGGATTGGAAGCGCGACGCTGCGCTGCGTGGAAAACATCCGCCTTTTTTTCCCGGTTTCGCAGCGGGAGAGGCGTCGTTTCACGGCTACTCTCTCGCTTGTTTTTCACTGACAATGAGAACACAACAGCCATCGTTGTTTTCGATCAGGGTGGATCGAGTTCACGGTACTACTCCAGGAGCTTGTTCCTGACAGTTGAACGAAGCTGCTCCTACAGGATTATTAACTCCCTTGTTAACGACGAGTATTTATGAAACGTTCGGTTGGATAGGGAGCAAATTGTTTCTGCCAAATAGAGTCAATTTACAAGTGGGATTTTTTACGAAGTAGATTTCGAACGATGTTCCGCTTGTTCGTCCGTTTGGCGTTTGTTACTTCTGCATTTTGATCATTTTGATCAATTTTGAGAGACATTGTCGAAGATATTGACGACATAGAGGTTATTGAAGCTTTCGATTTTACGTCTTACTCAACACGCTATGCGTTGCGCGCGTCACTGATGACCTACGACGTTCAAATGGAATTAAACTTTAATCTGGAGGACACAATCCTCGATTTGGTATTAAATTAGAGTCGATAGAATTGTAATAAGTCGTATAAATATACGCACGAGGAAAATCTTGCGCTTGTTGTAATTGTATATTTTGATGATACACGTTGTTCAGCAGGCAGAGATATAGATAAAACTCGTTGATCCACCGCAAATAGCCTGAAACTAAAAGTATCCCCGTCTCCGATTCTAAAAATACCCACGATAAATCCTCCCACTATTTTTATCATTTTTCTCCATCGACTTTCAACCGTATCACCCTTTCCTGCGAACTGAACCATATATTTTCATCGTCGTTTGTTTCTTCGCCACCTCTTCTATCCTTTCGTTTTACCTAGCCTTTGATCGAGCAAGAGAGAACGGAGAAAAGAAGAAAGCGAATGCTACCTGTTGGGAGTGGTCACGTGAAACCTTTGGCGCCCATGTGATGTACATTCGACGAAGCAGAGAAAAGGAAAGAAAAGATGTGATCGAGCTTGGACGTATTTCGTTATGCAAGTATGTATAGATCAAAGGACGCGCCATGTGCACTGACAATTACATGCTGCGAACGAAAGAACAGCAGGCCGATGAAGAGAATCGAGATAAAGAGGCGGAAAAGGGGAGAGGTAAGCGGAAAGGTAGGGGTGGCATGGATAAATTCAGGATGACGTTAGCATTTCGCCCTGCGAATAATGACTATTGAGTGTAATAATTGCAACAATAAATTACCCTTTCCACATTGCACCAAGGAGAACTAACACTTTCGCGTGCGCAGCCCACCCGAGGTAAGATATCTTGCGGTATTTTGTCATTCGTACGATCTATTTATTTCACTAAATATTTTTTACATTATACAATGTATAATTATGTTTGATTTCCCATACTTGTGATCAAACGTAGTTTTATGCGTAACATTTCCGAGTATAAAGCATCGTACAGTCTAGTCCGATTATCGAATATCGACATCAACCAACTTGGAATTGTTTTATCAATGGGTACGTCGATGATATCTATGCTTGCCAGCATTAAGCGAATTGAAAATTTTTCCAATTGTTGCCTTTTTTTGCAAAGAGAACTACAGTTACTATTATATATAGGTAATGCTATTTCTAATTTCGTCCTTTCAAGGTGCACTACAATTCTAACAAAAACATAGGTAAACTTAATTAATTCGAATACGTTATTCTCAAGAGTAAATAGTCTTTTATAAAACGATAGAATCAGAGTCATATAATTTTATTCAGATTTTCTTTGTCGCTCGAGATACAATTATGCGACCCCTCAAGGATTTATCTAGACGATATTTTGGTAGACGTTGAAGAAAACGAGGCAACCTCCGTGGCATCTGATAAACACAGTCCACGGAATGATCGTGCCACGAAGACGAAGCTGCTGTCGCACGTGTTGACAGCAACCAGAGAATAGTTTCCAGTAACCCATTCCGCGCTACGTTTTTGGGTCACACTCGATCGAAGATAACCGACCAACCAAGCACGTTACGTTTTATCTGCTTGCACCGACGTATTTGCCACGCGCGGCGATTTCACGTCGCAGCCATGGACGAGCTTGGCGACTATTCAAACTTGCCGATCAAGTACGAATGTATCTAGCTCCGATTGACTTTCACCCTGGATACGGTTGCGATACGTTTTTTGAAAGATCCCTGAACATCATCCGTTAATTGCCTATCCGATAGTTCATTGTTAGAAATATCCACCAACCGTCTGTTTTTAGCGAACCTCAGAGAGGCGCAAACAACTGTTACATTTCTACAATATGTTGAAAAATATCACAAGTGTGTTACTTTCTTTACAAAGTGTCATAGATAATCTATAAATGCATATGTAAGTATGCATGTATATCTCTCTGATACAGTATCGTTGGTCTCACCCAAACGAACAAGTCTGTTCAGCCTCTTAAATCAGTTCTCTCGCAACGAGGCGAGCATTCCGGAGGACCCTGGAGACCTCCGGGATCAGTCTCTAGCGGCGAGCGGAAGTCGTTGTTAGTTGATCGCGAATTTAACTGCCGCTTGTTTCGGGGCATAAATATTCGTGGAACGAAGTAAATTACAGTGGCACCGCGGCCACTCGCTCGGATCTCGTGTACGGTCACGTCGAGACTACGAACGATGCACGATTAACGGATTCGAAGCGTTGCATATCAGTATTATGAGGGGCATTCTGGGGCAAAGGTTGAAGAACGCTGACTCCCCTCAAGCTCCAACCCTCCGCCGAGGTATCCCAGTGCTACCTCTCTTCCTCCATCCTCCTTCGACTCCCTCGAAATGCCAACTACCTCCCTCTTTCCTTCTCTTCGCTTCACACTGCTTCTCCTCCGTTTCTGTCGTGTTCCACCTCCTGTTCCACCACCTCGTTGCACGCCAACCTCCTCCCATACTCCCCACCCGTACGACCATCAGGCAATGCTCTCTCGGTACTTTCGTCCGACAGTCCGACCTACCCCAATATCCCTCCTACCTTGTTTGCCCCTTTTCTCTCTTCCGTTTGACTCACTCTCACTCTCTTCTTCTTTCCCCCTCCGTCATGTGTCTCACCGCTTCTCCACCAGCCCTCCACACTGTTCACGTCCACACGTTTTCCCTCCCTTTCCCTTCACCCACGGATGTATCCGATGAATCTCTTCTTCCGCCTCGTTTTCTTTCTTCTTTACTGACGTTCATCGATGCTCCGTACGCGCGTAAACTGTTCCGGAGTATGCCCTTCGCTCCCCGTTTTTCAACCGAGTGTTCTCTGCACTCTCTGTTCTTTTAGCTTACTTTCTAGAGCGAGTCAAAAGAGAATCCCGTATAACCTAAGTGCCTTCGGTTTACCATTTACAATGGCAACAAGAATGTCAGACGCTAAGTTCGCGCTGCACGAAATTCGTAATTCGAAATTCGCTTCTAAAACAACTCTGTGGATAGGACGAGTTACTGGTTTTAGGAAATTCGATCCGTATATACCGGAGATTTTATCTGGGAAATCACCAGTGAAATGAACCGGACGGTTCGATCCGTGTAAACGAAAAACAAAAAGATTTTACAGAGAATTTTCAGAAATTTTAGATCATAGATACTGTTTCGAAATTGCGAAATGTTAAATAAAGCAACGAGCGCTCTATAATACAATAGAATAATATCAGTAATTGACGATTAGCGATGGTAAATAGTTAAAAATTATTATTCTCCGCTCTCACACTCTTTTTTTCTATCCCGAGAAAAAAGAAAAAAGAAAGAAAGCGGTAGAAAAGAAAATTGAAACAAATTTTGAAATATTATCACCTTTCCGTTGAACGTTATACGTAGCAGCGTGTACAAAATTAAATTTCAATTCAATCGGCGATAGTGATCGGTAAGGGATCAAGAGATTCACGCGAAGTATAATCTTCGCATCGATAAATAACCTGTTTATCAACGGTGACGTACGGTTCAGTGGAATTTCGAATCGATAAAACTCGAGAGTACGGCGAGCACACGTAAAAATAGACCGCGACCTACCCTAACTGGCTATAGACGCGCTTACCCACCCCCAGAGTTCGAGTCTTTTATCGAAAATCTCTTGGAGGAGCTCTTTCTTTTGCGCTTTCTCTGTCCTTTCGCTACGCGAGTCCTTCCTTCGAATACAACTACCCTTCCCTGCCCTTTATCCTTTCTGTTCCTATATCTCCGCCTCGAATACCAGGACTTTATTTCTTTCACGACTACAGAGAATTTTCTGGGATGGCAAAAGTGTATCGTGGATTCGTTGAAGCGAGGACGAAACGTATCTCTTTGAACTTTCCACAGGATAAAAACGGGATGTCGTTGATAATTTATGAACGGCAAGTACATTTACAGGCTTAAGGTTAAACCAATTAAATTTGGCAACTTTTTGGCGAACGTCTGTTTTCTTCTTCGATCTAATTGATTTCGGTGATCGAGAGACAGGTGAATCCATTACAGATTACACAAATCACTCCATACTATTTTTTGCTTTTGCGTATCAATTTGGACATTTAACTTCAATATTTTATCAATATTACATCAATATTTTGAATATCAAAAAGAATCTGAAAGTGTATCATCTCTTTTATCCCTTTGTTTCATGCATCCTTAATCTCGGTAGTACGATTGATTGAAATTGAAAGCGTACAGATTTATAGATTATCTAAATATCAAAACATACATAATATTACTAATTTTTCTAATCATAGTGTTTAGATGGCAGGAAGTTTGAAATATTTTCTGGTTGTATAATTTTTAACTCGTGAAACATATGAAAGGTACAAAGCATAGTTGTCAAAGAGCTTTCCGGTACGATTGCTGTTTCGTTGATAACGCCGAACGAGATAGTTATATGCGATAAACGCGAGGATCGAAATCGAATAACTCTACCGAGTAATAGAATATTTTGCGACCTACTTCGATCAGAGCATACATTCCACAGAGATGCATTTTCGGTTGCCTCGTCTTTTCATTTCTTTACAATGTCAATCCTCTTTCATTCTGCCTTCTTTCTCTTTCCTCTTCTTCCTTGCCCGCGTTTCATTCGGTACGTCACGACTTTTAAAAAGTCTTTAGTACGTAAAAATGATTTTTCATGTAGCGATTTGCTACATGAGAAGCTTCCTCTGGTCAAACGAACGCAACGAGAAATAGCAGTCTGAGAATCTGTCGTTGTTTGCGAGCCAAGTGCTTCAATTTTCACTTCGCTTTATCATTTCCTGACATATCGATTTTCGATCCATTTAACGTAATAACTGGAAAAATGTTACAGACGTATTTACACGAAATGGCATTCAGTATTCGTTATATATCTTATTCATATATCACAAGTAAAAGCCTTTATTGGGTTCCTAATTATAATGCTTCATAAAAATGTAAATTGTTACCGAGCAGCTAATATTTACGTGATTGAAAATTGGTAGTAAAATGTAATTTGCAATAAGAACTTAAATCGTAGTAACGGTAATTTACAATGGTAACTTACAAGAAAACTGCAAATTTTATAAATTTTTAGTAAATATAATTTTAACGGTGGGCGTATTGCCGTTCCATTCCTATAAGGGAAACTCAAGAAGAGAAAAGAAAAAAGAAAGAAAGAGAAACGAAGACAGTGGAAAAATGTGTACAAACTGCGTGACACAGTCGGGAAACGAGAAAGGCCATTTGAGTAACGAGCCGCGATTTCAGACAATCGCGCGATCGTCGCGCGATGCGCCGAGCCGCCTAGAAAGAGAGAGAGTCTGACAAAGCGTCTATTTTTGCGAGCGTAAAAGCCGCTTGTGCGCGCTGCAGCGGCGCTCTGCGTGAAGAGGGTCGCGCCACAATGCATGCTGACCCATATTCGGGTCGTTGCTATTTCAGATCCATCCTTTCCATAGAGGAAGGTCGTCGGACTACGTGGCGAGCGCGGCGGTTATGTAACGCTGGCTTGTTTTTAACGCCCGCCTCGGAAACACGCGATCCACCATCTACCAGACGAAAAAGTCGCGCAAACACGTTTCAAATTGAAATTGCAATTTAGATTCAAAAGAATTATAAATTCTACAAAATTATGGTACAGTTTCGCTGAACTATTAAAATTATTACGGATTCTTTTTTCCTCTATGTTAATTTCTATATCTAGCAATGGCGTTTCAAGTTCTCCGGTTGTTAACATCGATTTCCTAACTCGAATTGACTTTGAGTAATATGCTAATTACACATGTCACTACATATTCGCTTGAAATCTGGCTACTTGAATGTAAATGGCCTCAAGTCATTTTGACTCGTGTAAATGCAAATTGCAAGTCAAATTAATTCAACTCGGGTTGATTACTCGACTTGACCAACGATAGCTTTCAAAAATAAATAAGTATAATAATAACGATCCGTATTACTGACCGTGAAATTTTTTCTGAACAGCCACGAAACTTTAGATCTGGAAATTTGTACCATATTCGTACATTGAATCGAAATTTCTTTAGTTTCAGATTTCATGGATTGCGAATGATAGTCCGAAGGGTCGAATGAACATGACGAGCGTGGTAAAAGTTTTCTGTTGTTCGCTCTGTTGTTCCTTTTATGATAGCCTTGGTGCACACCTGACGGCAGACGGCGTTAAAGCCACTGATCACAGGGTGTTAAGTACGTGCATCTACGTGACAGAATTTCGATGTGGTCTTTCTCGAAGAGAAATCTGTAAATAGAGCTTTACGGTAGCATTTCTTTCGAGAAGCTAACTTCTTATTCTTTGTGATACAATTTACATTGCATGTGTTTTTATAGATAAGAATTAGAATAATTTTGTGATAATACAGAGTTCAAGATGGAGTTGGGATGATAAAATAAAGGAATTTTTAAAGTGTCACAATTATCTGTAGTACAATAGTAAATATGTACATGTCGAAATACTGGTACAACTGATATCACCCATATTACAAGAAATACCTAATACATATAATACATCTTTGAAGTTATTGAGCTACACATATGTATATTTATACTCGAGCAATTTCCAAGTAGATGTTGTTCACTTCACTGGTCGGTAAAGTCATTCCATCAAACGATCCTTTAATTGTCCCGAATAGTACAATTACAAAACGATTAGATGGAGTGTTAAATGTCGCAAAGACGAATCTCGTAGTGCACGAGTTTGCAGATGCGTTCAACTATACATACTAATGTACATTCGCATACCGTAATGTAAAAATCAGGAAATTTTTTTAATTCTGGTATGGGAAAGAAGCGTAATCCTTTTTTTTTCAACATTTCAAATATTAGATAATGTTTCAAGGAAATATAAGGACTATACGAGCATTACATTTTCGTACAAAACATATTCACGCGTCAAGAACGTACAAGAACGGTTCTTCGTTTCCCTTCACAGTTTTCGCCTTCCCCCGGTTCACTTTCACCGTCGTACCAGTTGTATTAGTCGATTCGGCCGCGTAAACGCAGCCGTTGAACGTCGATCGACACCATATCGTGCTTTCGTCGACAATTTCATGGCTCGTCGAACAACCAAGCCGCGCACTATGCCGATGCATGGCTGCGATAAGATACGCCCAGTTCTCTCACCTTGAACGCGGGAAACCTTAAAGACCGTAAAGCTCGCTCGACCAGGCTAGGCGGTGTGGAAAAACGTTAAAACGTATATCTTCGAAGACGGCCGAACGGTCGCGGTTAACCCCGGCAACATCCTTCAGACTCTTAACCCCGGCATATGAAATGTCGTTCGCCTTTTTACTCGTTAACTATGCATCTAAGGAAAAACTAACCCAGTTACATTTTAATACCTTCGTTACCTGCGCTACTATACCAGCAGATACTTTTTATATTTTAGTTCTATATCGTAGAACCAATTTTTACATACATTGAATATTTTTATACATGGCGTGTTCATTTCTAGTGTATTTATGATGTACGACGTTTGAGTAATGAGAAATGGAAATACAGGATCGGCGAATCCCAAAATACCAACACCAGAAACCACGTTAGTTTGAGGTCAGTTTGATTTAGATGTGTATCGATCTACGTGTGTTCGAACGTACTTTAAAACATACTTGTTCTTCCCGAAGTACTCGCTGGAACGAGATACTTAGTGATTGATTTCCATTGCTAATGTTCATAAACCATACAATATTCTTCTTTCTTACCTTCCAAACAAAAAAAATGATGAGAAAGACAAGAGAACGTCTAAACTATCACAGATATGCTTGCAGCAATAATACATTCATAAGCGAATAATGCCGATACAGTCTTAATTCCTAAAGCTACATACATTACGCATCCTAATCTCATCCAAATCCACCACTAAATCGTCGACATCAGGCCTATCTAAAGAAAGCGATCCTTCGTGATCCCACGTAGGAACAGAAAGTGGAAGTAGGAAGGACAACGTCACCAGCAGGAACATCGAAGAGAGAAGTTGCGGGGAGAAGAACGATCATTAATCGTTCGACCCTCGCGGGGGTCCAGTGTCGTCGCATCCGCTGCACTTTCTCTCCCGCCGCTGCACCGTTGCACTCACGGTAGGCAGACAGGCAGGCAGGGTGTAGGTTACGTGGCATAAAGCGTCGCCGGGGAATTCCCCACCTGGAATGCACCTCGCCGTCAAATGCACCGTCCGGCCCCACCACGTGGCCACTCACTCGGCCGTCCCCACCTCGAGAGAACACGGTGGTTGCACCTCTCCTCTATGACCCCGCTACCACGCTACCATTTCCCCGTTTTCTCCTATATATCTTCCCCATGCCCCCACCTACTGGCCCGCGAGCGTACGCTCGTATGCGTCATCCCTGCCACCGGCCCGGACCCACCACCAACATCCACCATCTCCATTCGACCTCCACCTCCATCCGACCCGTTGTCACGCGTACGCATGAATCAGGGGGTGGCCGCAGTATTGCGCACGCGCGAAAATAGTAAACACTCCCCAGCTGCGCAATGCGACTCGCGTTGAGGCAGGTCCGGGACATACATACAGTGAGCGACAGCATCAGCAGCGGCTGCTGCTGCCAGCAGCAACAGCGGCGCACCGATTCGATGCTGTTATATACGTGCAAGTTAGATGATGTGTAGGTGTGACTACAGAAAAAAGAGGGTGGGAGAAATATATATATATATATATATATAGAGAGAGAGAGAGAGAGAGAGAGAGAGAAAGAGAGAGAGGGAAGATGCCGGGGTGGAGAGAAAGGGGTGGATGGGTGGGCAGCTCGATACCGGTCTGGGTTCAATGCACACCGTTCACCCAACCCCAGCTCCTACCTGCTCCCCTCTCGTCCTACTACTCTTTCAACCCCTTCAACTATCCCGCGGATCATGCACTCCTCCGCATCGTTGAGTCTTGTTTCTCCGTTCTCCTGCTCCGGGCCCGGTTACCACGGCCAGTTCGAGGGCTTTCTCCCTTTTTTTATTCGCAAACCGTCCTTGCTTATGTCGTCTTCCTTAACCACTTCCGTCTTGCTTCTTCGACCTCGTCTGACGACGAATTTCGCCAACGAGTCGAAAGGAGGGAGTTGAGACAGAGAGTAGTAGATAGAGGGGTAGATGGGTTGGCTGTTCGTTGTGGGAAGATGCTTTCTTTCGAAGAGAAAAGAGGACAGCTTGCGGATGGTCAGGGTACGATAGATAGTTTGGCTTCAGAGGTTGGGATGCTGAGATAGATTCGTGCTTTCTACACGTTAGGAGTCGCGAGCAATGGCGAACAGTTGACGAATGGAAACGATGGATATAAAGAACTCGTTTCTTTATTGTGATAGAAGTTCGAGACAAAGCATCGTACGGATCGGTTTGTCGAGTAAAAGTACACGTGTACGTAGAGGTGTTATGTTTTACGAACTTTTCTCCGTTGCTACTGTTATATACGTCTGATTTGTTCGGACGTGTTCCGAAACTGAAACGTTTCTTAAAATTAATAGTAGAAAGCTCTGTAGCCACCAAACAAGGGACCTTTGAATAAAGAAATTGTTCTCAAAATACTCTATAAAACTCCTTCTTCCAACCTCCGAATTTGATTTAAACAAGTTGAAATACGGAGAACGGTTTGATTGTTCCGAGTCACAATCGTCGGCGTGGAACCAAACAAAAACGATCTATCCGGTAACTAAGAAGTTATGCCGTCATTTTTCGCGGAAACGACATGATCCAACAGGGAAGACCATCGAAAGGAAGTACAGGATTGAGAAGAACAACGATTTTCTCTAACTACGAAAGGTATTACGTCGTAGTTTCCTCGAGCGTTTCGCATACAGTCTGCAACCGCGTTTTTCAAGCGTTTCGTCTTCGAAGTCTTCCTTGTACTCACGGAAAAAAAAAGAAAGAGCGGGTTTGCAATTGCGACAGAAATCCGACAACCTTACATTTTGGCGTTTTGTCAGGTGGAAAAAAACACGACCCACCTATCGGCTCCTAACTCCGTGAAATCTTGTTTCATGACTTTTTATGGAAATAAAGCTGTTTTATGCTCTGTGAATAAGTGAATAGAAAGTAATTAAGGGTGGCAGGAATAACGTTATGCCAAGAAAGCTAAGGGATCGACGATCGTTGTAATTTGACCGGATGTCGTTGATTTAAAGAATCCTCGTGAAAGACTCTCATACAATCTTCGCGGGGAAAATAGATGGATTTGCGTTAGAAGCTATACGAAAGAGAAAATGGTTGACTTGCTTTATTTCGATTTAGGAAATTTCGTGGAAATTTTGGAAATCGATTATAATATATTCTAAGAAATTCATGTCAGAAATCGTATGAAACGCAAGATAATTATACTATCTGCTTCGTTTTAATGTAAAAAAAATTTGTAGAAACCTTATTACTTTTTATAATCGAAAGAACTTTCAATTACAGAGAATTACATCTTGCTCCGGTAACCTTAATCGTAATATAGATCTGCGAAAGCCGCTGTTCCAGGAACATCTTGAAACCTTTTATCCGCGATACGTGTTCGTGACTCTCTGCTGGCTTTCCTCCTTGTTCGTATTAAGTTACACGCGATATTAGAATCCTATGAGCGTAGCTACTTGGTTTCGTTATCAATATCTGGTCGGCGAACAATTCAACAGCTCTTCACCTTATCAGTTGACAAAAGCATGTCGGTATTGCGACCTAGCCGCAAGTATTACAGAAGATATGCAGGTTAAAGACCCGATCCTATAATGAACTGTCCTCAAAGAATGTTAACAACTCGTTCCACAACTTTATCAGTTTCTTTATAGCGAAACAAAGAAATATAAATTATCTTTGCTAATGTCGACATTGTTTCCTGCAAGTTTATATATTTAATATATTTAATAACTTCTTAAAACTATGCTAAAACGCATAGAGAATAATTCAAAATTTCATTCATGCTCTCTTATCCAATCTCTACTCATCTTTTTCCTATCACATAGAAAATCATCCTCGACCTTCAAATACATGCCTTCGTTTTTACGAATCTTGTTAATCCTTCTCGTATGACCATGGCCTACGGACGAACGAATAATTCATCGAAAATAGCGGATTATGTGGAATGGATCGGTGTTTCGATCACAGCTTGAGCAAATGGTTGAACGCAAAGAAAGAAGAGAAAACTAGCGGCGAAGGAGAGCTCACGAAGGAAGATATCGAAATCGACATGTCCTCCGGGGATACCTTTCCTGGCATCAATCGAGCTTTTCTAACGTAGTCGACTCGACCGCCCTTAGCCACTGTATTTCGATCTCGAGAAACACAGTCGAGGAAAGAGTAGCATAAAAGGAACTGAGAAACGCGAATGACATCGAGAAAGGGGGATGGAGAAAGAAAATGGTTCGTCACCGACTTGTGCGTTTTGATGAACAGCCGTATTTGCGATTTTGAT
The DNA here is from genome assembly GCF_910591885.1 of Bombus terrestris. NCBI lineage: Eukaryota > Metazoa > Arthropoda > Insecta > Hymenoptera > Apidae > Bombus > Bombus terrestris. The sequence continues at coordinate 17,681,543 of NC_063271.1, read as the reverse complement.
CACCCGCTATTGAATTTCGACCAGGGAAACGAATAAACACTTTTGAGAAATTGACGTCGGTCTGGAGACTCGAATCTTTAACTAGGGACCGTAACCCTGCGGACGCCGTTATTTTTAACCGGCTTTTGAAAGTCTTCCTTTTCCTTCCCCTTTGTTTCGACAATTTAAAACGCGCGATAGGGAGGATTCTTTTGGATCTATTTCCTTCGTTAGTTCTCGTTTGTTTTATTCAGAAATCATTGAATTGCGAGCCATAGTGATTGGAAAACGTATCTATGAATCATACGCAAGTCAAATTGATCGATTCCACCGAGGATAATAATCATTTAAGTTTTCTAATATATTACAATTAAGAAACGTTCAAAAAGTGGACTGCTAGTGATAATAATCATTACCTACTTTTGAAAAAGAAATGATCAAACATGTCAATTCGCAGATTGTAACAATTTTTTAAGAAATTCATCAAACAATAATTTTATGAAACACATTGATATACAACTTATATAATAAAACAAAAGTTTTTATTTATAGCGAAACAGTTTTTAGCATTATCTTCGAGTTTGAAAGATACTCAAAATTTCTCTTCAACTTATACAAATACGGTCATATTTTTTAAATTCAAGTAGATTTCAAGTCAATTTTGTGAGATTTCTTTTCTAAATGCCAACAAACAAGAGACGTTGCAAATGACAATGATTATGGAAAACAGACATCACTTATGGTGATGAATGTATAATAAAAATTAAACAAAAATTGCATTTCGTTAATAGCTTCTTTAGCAAGCAAGTTCAGTTGCGTAACAACTCAATTTCACTAAATGCAAAACGGCAACACGTGAAAGCGTAGACTTACAAAGGCTAAAAGAACAAAAAGGAAAGAAACTTCACCTTTTACATGAAACTTTAATATTCTTACGAAGTTGTCCTTTCGAAGTTAAAAGCTTATTATTTCCAAAGATATCGTGAAAAAGTACACGAAAGATATTTTCCAAAGTAATTAACTAAATACGTATCTTTTGTATCTTGGCAAATGAAGGATAATATAAAAAAGCCACTTCATTCTAGAAATCCAGAAAGCCTTAATAAAAATACATTTCACTTTTTAATTACAAAGAAGATTTAGCCACGATGCGCGTTTCTACCGAAGTGAAATAATAATCATGAATAAGTGAACAAACTTCGTTAAACACGGGCAAGTATTATATAAACCACAGTGATGGAATTTTTCCCAGCGTATATATGTACGCCTTCATAGACCAAGAGAATAGATTTTACTTAATGTACATAGACGTCCATAGAGTCGAAAGGGTTAATAAACTACTGCAATGCCTATTGACACAAATCATCGAGAGAAGAGCAGCTTGCCATCAGCACCGCATGCAGCGTTATCTATTCAAGCCCTATTGCGCCGTCTTTACTAGTTCTTTTTCGCGATATCTTGACGGAAAAGCAATTAATCCCTACGATCGGAATAGCTTCTCACCATACCTCGACGACGTAAGGATCCAAAATGCAACGTGCAGCATGCAGTGCGAGCTCCTCTGTCGGAACTTCAACGACGCAGGTTGCCGAACTAAAACTTTAAGGAGCAACGCATTGTCCCTGGCGGCCGGTAGATCCAACCTCGTTCTGCTTCCGTTCCTTCATCGTCCCCTTCTCGAGAATGCCGACGCGATCGTCGATTCTCTTACTGTGGCCGTCACGACGGTTGGAAGTCGGAGACTGTGAGGTGGCACTGGTAATGATTAGTCAAATCGGGGTCGTATCACCCTCTCTTTGTCATTCAACGTCAACGAAGAAGATCGCGATGGCAATCGTGCTCGTCGTCGTCATGATCGTTGTCGTGGTTCGTGATTTGCGTACGCGAATTCCAGTGACGGGACGCAAGAATCGATCGCGATTAAAAGTCCTGCACCGATGTAAACAAACTGCAGAGCGCCGAAAGGAACAGAACGAAGAGCGGAGCCGGGAGGGAGGATGGCTCGGAGGCGGAGCGAGAAAGAGGGAGCGAGGGCTGGAGAGAGAAAGAGGACGCGAGAGAATGGGAATCGTTGGTGCGTTACCTCGCGGAGGTCATTGACCGAGGGTGGCGGAGAGAATGGAGGGGTAACGCGCGCGCGCGAGAGAGGGAGGAAGGGAGCGAGAGAGAGAGGCAGAGGGGGAGAGAGAGGAGGTGCCGTAGGTTGGGGGTTTCGAGGATCGAACGAAGAGGAGAAGAGAATGTGAGAGAGCAAAAGACGGGGATGCGAGAGCGAATCGGCTCTGTGTGTTTGTGTGTGTATCGGAGGGGTTCGCGTGCAGTTGCATCGACCGGCGGCTCAGCTGTGCATCTCCACCCCTTCGCCTCCACCCTGCCCGTCGCCAAACCGTTGCTTTTGCAGTTCGTTCTCCTCTGGCCTGGCAGCTCGTCTCTCCCGACCACCTCGCCAACCCTCTGGCCTAGAGGATCGCACCAGCAAGTTCGCCAGTCCCTCACACCCCTTACGGCCCGGACCTCGCGCAACCACCGAATCGGCGACGCCGTCACGGGGGATGCTGCGCTGTGAACGTGACCCTCAAAACGGTACGCTGTGTACACACCCCGCCCACCAGTGCCGCGCTACTGCCAGAGACACGTATGAACGTGGTCGCCGTTAATGAATCGGGACTATGCTCTCAAGAAGCTTCGTGAACTTCGGCCCTCCCTTAAGACCCCATTGCTCCTGGGTTCAACGAACCCCGACCAACTCCAACTACCAAATGCCTTTCGGTCTCCTGGTGCAACGTATCGCGCAGGCTATCGACTGGTTACTTGCTTGCTTCTTCTTCGTCTGCGTCTTGTTCCTTCTTTTTGCTATTTTCAAATATATTGGCTTCTTTAACTTTTAGGTTTTCTATATGGGAAATGCAGTCGGTATAAGGAAGCCAATATAGGAATTTTGTTGACAAGGTTATTCGACAGTATTTTGTACTACATCTGATTTATTATTTACAATTAACAGCATTGTTCGTTTTTTAAATTTTGTTTTTATGCACGGATCTAGTATAGGATTTCAGTATAGGTTGTGAAAAAAAAATGATAAATTCTGAGAAAAATTCACATTGTCGATGAAGCACATTCTACATTAAATTCGTTTCAGAATTATACATACCTATATAAAATGGATTATTGTGTAATCCATGTGAAATAAGATGCGGCAAATATAATAAATCGTTTTTTAAACGTTTGGTTTGGACACAAGATTAAAATGTTGGAGGGAGAAGGCGTTCCTTTGTCTCGATAGATAGAAATCATCGTGAATAAATTGAATTTCAAACCGAGGGAATAGGTTGCGGCAAAAAGCCGCTAAAGAAATTAGTATTCGCAATTAACGTCTGTCCTTTGGTGGTTGCAGACGTCCCTTCTCCATAGATTGCAATCAGCATGTGAAATACGCAACAAGTCGATATATCGTGAAAGCATGTGATAATGTTGTAATATTGTTTCGTACAATTAGACGATTATGTTGCTATATTGACAGTGCAAATGAAACATAATCCATGAATTTACCATCCCTAAAAATCATGTTTGTAAGACTAATCTAGAAGGAGTTAATTAGAGGAAATAATATTCTTTGAATGTTTCTCTTTACGATATCCAAGTATCGAAAAATCAACTCATCTGTATTTCTGACTCAAGTCGTTCGCAAACCATTCATGGAAGGAAAGAGGAAGGAAAAGTATCAATCTGCTAATAAACGAGGGAATAAGTCGACTCACATGATAGGCGAATTCGCAAAACAGAGCGCGACTTCTGACCTGTAGGTCAGACAATGTCAAAACGACCGACACCTTCTTCTCGTTCCGCGGCACCTCATGCCAGAACGAAAACAGCCGACAGTAGCGGCACGCGGAATGCCGCTGCACCCGTTTTACGACTGGCGGACCGGTAGTCTGCCGCATTATACAATATACGAGCAGACTTACATATATTCACGTGTTTGACTGGATGGAGCTACCCCTACAACGAGGATAATTTCAGGTCGAAAAAGAGTTCGAAAACTCGGGCAATGAACGGTTTCTCGACGAGGGGATTGAATTAAGGAAAGTTAAATCTGCCGGAAAATTCCCCTTTACGCGCAATTAATTTAGGACTGATTTGCCTCGGATGACATGCTACCCATTTTCATTTGGTATCGAGATAGTATCGTGATTTTTCGATGTTCAATGAGTAGCCGTTGACAGTGGAACAATGAGGAAATGGTAGAAGTGAAGATCTCTATATGTGTTGAGAATTACAAATTAGTCCATCTCAGACCTCGCATCCTCACAGTACCAATTTATCAATCGAACTACGAAACTAAGCCACTCTTATTTCTCGTAAAATCCAATCTTCATCCTCGTAGAGTATCGCTTCTCATCTCGACGCTGGCGTAACGGAGACGCGCCGCCTAGAAAACTATACGGCTGATTCTGTTCAAAAACGCTGATACTTCTCCGTTTTGCCAACAGTTAAAAACACTCGTCGACCATCTCCATATCGAAGAAGATGATTTCCAGTTATGAGGCTACGCAGTATCCATGACAACGTGTGCCAGGCTGATGTACACGTTACACTCGGCCCCGAACGATGGGGTAGGTCAACGTACGGTTTGTCGCTTGGCAACCTAACAACCTACCCTGCGACCAACTGCATTCAAGGACTAGACCCTCCTTCTTTTTTTTTTTTAATCAGTGCCATTGTTCCGCAGTTCGATTGTCACTCTCCGTTCGAACCGCTCGAGAACACGCCGGAGAAGAGGAAAAAGAAGAAGAAGGGTATGGAAGTTTTGATAGACGCCGAGGGTCAACTCGTCTTTCGTACTTCCAAAATATGCCTCGATGACGAGCTTATTCGAAAATAGATCCCTTAAAAGCATAACCTATATTCGAGACGACCCGAGGTTATTTTACCAAACGTAAGTCGACGAATTAACCTCCGGACTCCGAAAATTTGAATGTAGTTTACCGCTTCCAACTCTTCAAGCTAAAGAATTACCTGAAAGTAATACACCAAAAATAATAAACATGGTTAAAGAAGAAGCTTGATCCTAAAAATTGTTCATTTCAGCTTCAGAACAAAGAAAAAGCCAAAGTAGTAAGCGCAATTTAGTATCTCAATACCTTACAAATTTATCAACGTCAGAAATCATTTATGAATTTAATTAAAAACAATATTTATTTATAACAATAAGATATAATTTGGAACATTCAAAGGCCTTCGCGTTTTGCATCCTAATCGATAAACACATCTATTTCAAACGACCACTAGCCAAGCGTATAGACGACGTTGAAGGGGTTAAAGGAAGGGTTCGAAGTTCGTTGAGAAATCTGCCGGTCGGTAGGTAGTCGCGTAGGTCGTCTGGTAGGAATTAGGTTAAACTACGAGCAATTATGACAGGATATGATTTAGCCTGGCTTTCTTAACCGTCAATTTCTGCTATGTGCACGCCAACGATTGTCCGCACGCCACTGTGCTACCGGTCAGGGCCGGCCTTTGACACGTATTCCTCGATAGCTCTTACACTATCTTGCGTTCGTAAACGACAGAATGGTTCAGAGTAATTGTTTCATCCGTGACCGTAATCATTTTACTTTGATAGCAATTCAAACGCGCGAGATTAAGTCATAATAAGAAAATTTCTATTATTTTTCTTTTTCCAATTTTTGATAAATTTATTAAAATATAGCCAAAATATTGAATAATGAAAATTGCAATAAAGTTAATAGCCGGCCAATTTTTGTGAGTGTGCAAGTGTAAGTAGGGGTAAATTCCGTAATTAATTTGCATGATGGCTCTGAAAGTTGTTTATTAAATACTCAAAAATATTTAAAAGTCAAATCATTGAATGCATTTAAAAAATTTTTTATGAATCTAATTTTCTAATATTTTTTCATTCGTTTGTTAAATTTATACACGCCATAAAAAATTAAATTCCAAGAACTTCTCGTAACGATCGTCGTCAATATTATTGAATTTCTAAGAAACAAAGTGTCAAGACAGAAAAACAAAAGATACCAATTTCAAGGTATTCCCGCTTCGTTGCAGTAAAACGCCGACTCGATTGCGTACCTGCAGCGATAAGGGGATAAATCGTTTTTGATAATCATTTTTTTCATATCGATCAGATGGTATGATGTTTCTCAGTTTCTGCTCGTTGTCGATATGCAAATTAATTGTACGGAAATCCCACAATAATCTCACGAAAACTCTACTTTGTACAAAAAACAAGAGAAAGTTTTGCCCATCGGTGAAAAGCACGATAAACCTAGCATTAAAGCACGATGGTTACATCTGTCTTCAACATCAGTTTGCCCGGCATACATGACTCGTTATCGAGTCGAGGCCGATGTCACGGTGAAAATTGAAATGCAGCTGCTTTCATCCAACGCGACAGGACTTATCTCTTCTCCAGCGTGGTTTTGGCGCGTCGACGGGTTCTATTAATAACGGTGTCTCAAGGAATTTCTGGTTCCACGGTCACACGAATTTTTACACTTCCCGGCATTGTCCCGTTACTAATGACTCGTGACTTTGCGCGGAATTAGAACTCTATTTTTGCACGGATAATATCCGAGACAGTGTGGGTGAAACGAATTCGCCTCGTCTTCGATCCTTCTTCGTAAATTTAACTTGGTCGTTATGTCGGTTGTCTCTTTATTGTTATTGCTGTGTACTGTATTTTTGAAACGCTTTATTGTCTCATTATGTTGTTGTTATGTGGTTGAGTATTATTTTATCACAGAACTTTTGTTTCATAGTGAGTTTAGTCCTCGATATTTTAATTTCGCTGTTTGATATTGTTTGATGAATTTTCCTAAAAGTGACTATAAAAATTAAGGAAAAGGGAATTATTTTAAAGGCAACCAACACGCACATTATAATGTAGAATTTAATATAAAACATATGATTATTATATCTTCGTAATGTATAAAATTATGTTTGATCGGAAACTCGTGTATGTACATCGTTTGAAAATCATGTATATCATTCACTTGACAATAGCCACCTTTATCAATTAAAGGATTAAAAAGGAACGATGGTTTAATCGAATATCGGTCAAACACGGATTTACATGTTCACGAAAGAACGACACGTCGAAAGGGGTGACGAAAACGTAACGTTTGTGTCGCTTAATCAGGTTCGAGATAAGAAACTGACACGCGTGTCTCGTAGTTCGAACGGTTTTAGGATTAATTATAGAAAGCGAGCGTCAGTGGCCTCTGCCGTATGAAACTGTCGTGCGCGAGCCAGAGAAAGTCACGTGCGACTGATTAGTACCTAAATGCTCTCATTTCCGCGTCTACGTATACATTTCATCACGATTCAATGAAAAAAAGACAGGTTAGGAGAGGCTTAGATAATTTAAAACAAAAATATACCTTATGGAAAGAAATATTTTTGTAAATTGTTGCCTCAAACATTACTCAAATTTTTTAAGTACCTGTTTCACATACAAATGTTGAACTCGTAAACATTCAACTATCACCCTTCTGTGTAACAATATTTGTCATTGCATAAAATACGCTGAAACAATACGTACCGGAATATTTCATTTACTTCGGTGTCGATTATTTCGCATTTCACCAGTGTTAAATTAGCATCTTTCTCTCATTTATAGTTTCTCTAATCTATTTCCCATATCTCCAACGAACTTGTGGCTACTAAATGTCAAAATTAACTGGAAATCAGCATATCTTCATGTTTTTCATTCCATTCTGAACACTTTTATCTATTAAGTATTTATTAGGTGGCAAATACTCATAAATTCTAAATAGGTACATATTTGAACGTATTAACTGACTAACAAGACAACAAAAATTAATTATTCTATTTAGTAACAGTATATATCCAGTTAAAAGTGCAGAGTTAGAAAGATGATTAAGAGCAAGAGAGGTATACTTTTCTGTATCGTTCGCCGTCGCGCGTTGCTATTTTGTTTTATTTATATACGTAACACTTTCAGCCAATAGGCGTGATTATCTTTGCCTACTGTGTTGGATCCGTACAAAATAAGCAATCAGAACCGCATTCCTTACACCAATCTTCTTTCCAGTTCCGCGCTATACTGATGTATGCAATTGTTTTAAAACACTTACGACATCAGATTCGACTTATCTCTTATCTTTTTTACTTATCATTGGATTCATTATGACCTTTGTAAACGAATTTCTCGTTACTGTTATCAATTGCCAAACAACAAAGAGGAATTGAAACTAGTTAGTGTCTTATATATAACACAATTGCAATAAGACGTCGATATTCGTCACCCCACTATGACCGCGTCCTCTCGCTAATCAGTACCGCGCAGCATGTAAAGGGTGAATAGTTAATGTCTATTCTCCGATCGGGAAACCGGCGAACGAATCCACGAATTGGCCTGCGTGAGATACGACTTGGAACCATTCCGTACCCGAGAGTCAAGAGCCAATCCCACTATCTTACGGTCGCTTTGTAACCGATCGATCGTCTCTCTCGCCCCTCGCGTCTTAAATCTCTCTTCTTTTTTCCCTTCTTTCTCTCAGTCCTATCTCTCTTTCCTCTTCCCTTAGACACCGCTAGACAAGCGTGCTTCTCCGTGGCGACCACGCGATTGCGCATGCACACCGCACTAGCGTCAGATTAAATTCGAAACGGTCTGTAAAGCGTTACCGAGACACGTTGTGTTTTGTATAGTTTGGAATACGTGTAGCGCAGAGTACGCCATGGGGTCAACGACCCGTCTACGCTGTGGAACGCACGTACACCGACATACGGACTCGTGTGCACATGGGCACACACCCATGTCGATCCGTGTACGTATACACGGTGAGCCAATATCGCCATGCACCTCCACCAGATGGAGCTGAATCTCTCTCCCTCCCCACTGCTTCAGCGTTAGCTATCTCTGTTGCAGTCACGGTTCGTGGCGCGGTTCTCTCGCTTTGCTCTACGCAAGAATCTAGCCTAGACCGCGTAGTGTGGCGTAGGCCATAGAGTACATGGAAGAAACGATGGACTGGCAAGTACAATATTCGTAACGAATTCTCAAATGGCGATAAGACACGCAACACGTGCACACGTGTGCATCACGATGCAAGTCGTAAACATTATCTGTTGTCCATATGTTTCTATACCAGACTTTTCTTAGTTACTAGTGGACCATTTTCGGCCTTTGGGACGACCACAGCTTTTTCGGGTTTCAGGGATGATATCATTTTTAGGTGAAAATACTATGAGGTACACACGTCATCTTGCTGTGAGATGATCAGAGTTTGTTTTCGCTCGATAAAAACTATTTGGAATCCCAAGTCTGTCAAATGGCGTCATCGGTTTCGGGCGCAGTTAACGAGCTTTTGAATAGATTTCGTTGTGATATATGACTATTACGGACGACGAAATTAAATTAATTTATAAATACGTACGGCAAATCGGTACTTATTAAAACATCTGTAGAAGGTTGTACATTATTTCCTCAGCGTGGAGATATATTCTAAGCTATGTACAGAGAATTCAAGGTAGAACCGCGATGCTGCCTTGGGAGACATGCATTGCACTGTCTGTATATAGCTGGAACTGCGAGACACCTTTGATCTCGCCAAAAAACCGACAATCGGCTCACCCTGAGACAGCCTCGCTGGTTTATCTCGCATTGTCGGTATCGTAGTTTCAGAATTTTGATGTGATATTGTCAAATTGTTTGCAAAATTTTATTAAAAACCTTGGTCAAACTGCCTCAATGAAGCTTTCTACACAGCAAACACAAAAAGTAGCCGAGTAAGAAGGATATATTTACATGAAAAAACTGACGCACGACGGAATAAACCAATTCGCAATACGGTAACGTACTACGCATATTTAAAATGCGCAAAAAAGCATGTGATGCGAGAAAATCGCTAGATTTTGTGATGCATTGATTACATTGATTGCATTGATTGCATCGCGGATGTATAGAAAACAATAATTATATTAGTGGTTACGAAATACATATTTCTGAAGATCGTGGCAGGCTGATAAAGAGCCACTATGTATTGTATAAAACCCCCTCAAACGGACTTCCCCTTTTAGCTCTGGCAAAAATTATTGGAGTCAAGCGGCTACACAATCGGGCAATTATAAGCATTATTCGAATTGTGCTGCCCTAACCTGACACGGAAACGATTCTTGTATTAACTGGTAAGATCTGGTATATAATATATAATAGTATCAAATATGGAACAATCAAATGCAAAACAAAAGATAACGGACTTGGTTAATTCATTTTCTATCAAATATATGATGACCATTTAAAACTTAATGCGTGTCGCACGACGAACTAACGAATATTACGTGGTATGCATTCAGGTTGACAAGAGATGCTTGACGATGATACATGATCGATAACGCAATAAATTATTTTTATTGGACACACGATAACACTGATAGGGGGCGGGGGGGAGGATCGGGTAATTCATTCCTTTTTATTGTTACTTAATATAAAATACCTGTGCTTCAGGATTATACATACAATTATTGAGAATTATACAATAGCAGCTTAGCAATGTAACTTTTCACTGTACGTCTACTTTTTGGCATATCTCGACAGTGTCATTATAGATTCGTGTAAAAAACAACCCTTTTGAGCAAACGTCAATGACACGATGAAATGCCATTCCTGTCTACAATTCATTAGAGTGTAAGATTTGCTCTTGTATCGTTACAGTCCAGGTCCTTGACCTGTCCCAGTCCATCTCGTTGCCTGCCGCGTCCGTCAACACACTCCCTATATATACACGAATTGGCTGGTTCAATCGCCTGTTTCTTTCCCTTGATTCACGTCGATTGATAATATTCAAGAATCAATTTGGCTATCCAATAGCACCGGTAATTTTCGTTGGAAAGTGATAATCAAGAAAAAAATTCAATTGACACTCGCGAAACCACGTTGCAGCGACGTTACGCCGCCTGCACAGCCAAAAAGCGACGAGAATCACCGGAGATGGCCGAACGGCTGTCAGTTGTCGGCGAAAGCCGGTGTACGGCGCACGTGCGAGTAAAACAGTGACAGATAGACGGAAAACGAGGAGGTTAAAGAGAGAACGAGTGAACAAGAAGGTTAGAAACGTGGCGTGCGCAAGTGGGAACGAGAACGAGGAAGGGCGGTGTAGGAAGAGGGGGTCTGAGAATCGACTGGACGTCGCGTCGTCGTGCACATTCGTCGCGTTTTCACGGTCAGGCTTTATCGATCGTAGAAGGAGGGCGAAGGAGCGGAAGGAAAGGAGTTTCGGAGTGCATCGAAAGGCCGTTGAACCCGGCCTTTCGGTAGTCGCGGCGTCCATAATGCAACGATTGTTGTACCCACCCGCTCCAGTAGCTGCCGAACTCGTAACGCTCTTTTAACGAGTGCACCAAACCTGACCAAGTGAAATATTTCTGTCTACGTAAGTTAAGAGCCACCTATCATTTTTCTTTTTTATTTTTTTTTACCGTTTGTACCGTAGACACGTTGCGTTTTGTTGGCGTAGGTCCGAAATGTCGTGTTCCTTGCTTCCCAGGAACGAAGACTACCGCGTGTTTCGTAACTGACAGGCACAAAGTGAACGTGAAACGTCATCGTGTCACAAGCGTTCCGGTCATTTTCACGCTGGCAACGTGTTTACATGGCGCGAAACTCGAGTCACCCTGACCGCTATTACGAGAAACCTTTCGCGACGATCCCTGTCCGCTGAGGAGAGAAGTATTCACGTTCCGTTTTATATTTTCACTGGCCGAAATGTTTGTGGGCGCTAAAAATAGTCATAGCCGGAATGGTTAAACAAGTGTACACCGACTCCGCTTACGAAGGACCCAGACACGTCACTATTATTATTGTTATTATTATTATTATTATTATTATTATTATTATTATTATTATTATTATTAGGAATCCGGTTTTGGAGTGTTCACGCCCTTCGTGGTTTTTCCATGTATCCCTAGAGAGAGCAAAAGGGAGACGAAGCACGGGGTGGTAGAAAGAAGAAACGCGAGAGAGTGTACCATATACACACTATACACTATATACATGGCTGCGAGCGACAGAGTAAAACGAGTGAGAAAGAGAGACAGAGATAGAGCGAGAAGTCGAGAGAGGCGACGCATGTGCGAGCAACAACGATGTATTTCGGTGCAGCGCTCCATACACCGCGTGGAGGTCAATGCCCGTCCTTACTCCGGCCCAAGGAAGGAGCGGGAGGTTACGGTAGAAGGGATAGAGGGGCTAGAGGTCGGAGAAGGGAGACACAGGGAGCAAGCACTGAGCGGAAAAAATGAACAAACATTCAGAAAGACCAGAAAAGGGATGCATGGAGTGCTTGTGCACTACTCCTCTCTATCCTTTCTTTGCTTCGTGTTAACTTTCATTAATTGACGAGCTAAAATTTATGCTTGATTTGGACGGTCCCGTTTTGAAACGACGTCGCCCTTTCTCCATTTAGTGTTTGCGTTCAGAAGACAAGTACGATTTAACGTTTGTTATTTACGATTCCTTAAAATATAATCACTAAGTAGATTATTCGTTATTTAGGCAATATATTATATAAGCAATATTCGTTATTTCTATCTTTTGAATATTATTGATCATTGTGTAACCACTCGTAGCTTGTGTTTTGTATTTTTCTTTCATTTTCTTCTTGGAACTTCTCCTTTTAAATAAATAAAATTTTCCTATCTGTTCCGAATTGCTATCATGAAAATTATCTCGTTTCATATGAGACAACACGCCTGTTTCGACTTATTCACAACCAAGATTTGCCTCGATTCATCTTGAACGCACTTTGATAATGATAATATTTATTTAAAAAGCTAACGGTATGTTTAGCAGGCGCGCTACTAATTTCATGTAAACGCGTTTCCGCGTCCCGGCGCTTATCTAGCCGCGTGTCGTTCATTTATTCTCGGTACTGATTATGCAAACTTTTGACACACTGCCAATCGGCCGCGATGATTCACTGGCCACCAAAATTGATCCCATCGAGTCGGAATTATGTTCGATGCACGCTGCAATTTACGCGGTAGACCTACTCCGTTTTACTAAACTATTCTACTGTAAACTACTGTTCACAAAAATTCTAGTTTAGTATTTCCATAGTTATCTTGAACCGTAACATTATGAATTATGATTCCTTTACCAAGTACTTAATTTTAGGTTTATTCTTCGATACAGACCACTTGTATCCTGAATTTTTACTTAATTACCGCAACCCAACAGAGAATTTCAGGGATTCCGATATTTCAGTATCTCCAATTATCGGAAAACTTAGGAAAATATAATGTACATCATTAAATGAATTTATATTAGATTAATTTTTATAGCATGATATATGTAAATATGTAACATAATACATAATATTATAATTATAATACATATAATACAAAAAATTAGTCGCGTCCTAATGATAATAGGAAATTTGTAATTAACCTCGCGCAACAAATTTTTATTTTACAGTATTTAACTTCAGTATAAAGCACCGAAACTCAAGTTAAAATTCAAACTAAACTATGTCATGGATATAACCTATCTTTGTTAAATTGCAACTATGTATAATCTGTGTCACAAATATGGCTCATTGTCAGCGTTGTAAGGTAAGAGGTTAACAGGAGGTTGTCGAAAAAGTTTGAAATATTCGATCGATTATTCTGGAAACGATTTTTGTACTATGGCGAAACGTAGTAACTTCTTGCGGGAACGCTCGATCCTTATACCAAGGAGAACGAGGAACACGTAGCAGACTGGCTGCCCGTGCAACATTGATGAGACATTACGACCGATGTCGGTGGGCCGGGATATATGATTGCAGACACACCAAATGTATGTACTCTTACATCGAGTGTAATCGTACATGTGGTGTACTTGTGCGACGTTCCTTGATTTACGAGTGCCAAGACACTTGAATATTGGGGCATACGTTGCCTCTACTGGAGTTTTGTATAAAGTAATTGTGATATTAATGTAGATAGTCGTTTAACGATGATTGTTACTTCGGTGTATTATTTGTTTAAGTTTATTATTTGTGATGAATTCGGTATATTACCTATTCGTTTTACCTACTTTTATTATCAAAAACTTAAAAGACAAAAAATATTTTGCACATTATTAGAAGTCTTAAACGGATTTTGCTCAGTCAGAGAATAAAAACTTCCCTTTTGAAAAATTATTTGTTTATCATAATACTCTGTGTTTTAAAGTTAAACAAACTTGATTAATGAAAGAAAAAAGGAGGTTTTATTAAAATTATTGAAATTGCTTTAATGCTGTTTTTAGTTATCAGGTATGTCAATATAAACTCTTCAAAATACGAAATTATTACTGCATTAGAGAGCTTTCTAGCAGTTTGAGAATTATTTCTCTTTGTCCTGGCATTACGCTCATTTGAATTAATGAAAACATGAATTAAACATGAATGCGAGAAAAAATTTATGAAAGTTTAAACGTGAAAAAATCGATTTAATATTTTAATTTTTCCTTGTTACTTTTTAATATTATACATAAGAAAATAACTTTTGTTTCATCGTTCGAGGAAAAAAGAAGAACTTTTAATTTCACAGTCGGATGATTATCGTTTTCATATTATAAAATGTTACGATATTTTACGATTTCTCTTAAAAAAAAGAAAAGGATAATTTTATTTTATTAAATTTTAAATTACTAGCCTTAAAAAAGATTCACTTGTTGTTGTTGTTGCCTTATTCAACATTCAATTTCCAAACACTCAATTAATTAAAAAACCTAGAAATTCATTTCCTATTATATGCTAAATAAGATACGTTACCTCTACGAAACAACCGAAATAAGAAAAGGAACGAAGAATCAAAAAAGTTAATTGCTATCGTTATACATTGTGATATTTCAACATTGCGAGAATTAGATTCAAAATCCATGTGTCTATTAAAAAGAAAAACAGAAAGAAAATAGTATAGTGGGTCAAAAAGAAATCAGAAACGATCGAATATTATCAGTAATATCAATTAGGCGTATGAATGGAAATAGAACTGAACATATTTAAGCAGTTACACGTATGACATCACGTACACCTATCGACAAAGCTCTCATTTGTCGTCGCCATTAACCCAGTAACATGGTGAATGACCGTATCGTACAATCTTTCTTTCGCTTCCTTTCCATTTGTTTGCTACACGCCAGTCACGTTGTCTTCTGAAGTTAGATTCTTTGTAATTACAAACTTCCTCTATCATGACCACTGTTTCCATTTCCCAGTGGCAATTCGAAGAACGTTTCAAGCACAGAAGCGCTTTGATAATGAACATTATTTTTGCATCGGCTTGTTATTCGAACGTTTTAATGCAATGGTGTTAGACGGTAATGTAACTTGTGTTGGGAATGCTATTTTCCGTGTTATTTGTAATTCTGGAATTCGTTGGTTGCTCGCAACATATTATTAAATGTTGATTGACGTATCGAGAGGAGGAAAATTTGCGATGTAAAAAGATTTCATTTTATTGATTCTAGCTTGAAGTTAACATAATATTAAGGTTGGTGGTACTTGAAATCTGAAATAATTGTTCTAATATTTTTATTATAAGTTACTACAACACCAATTGATTGACAGATATTATAATAATCTTAAAGCATAACGCAATTAGATCTTTCACAAGTTAGCAGCAGTGGTAAATCAAGATCCTCCATCGTCAATATTCCACGGGAATTACAACTTCCTGCGGTCCGCCGAACGCCGAACATAATAGTTTACTTGGATCGGTCGGTGAATTTCGAAGTTCCTCCTAAAGCCATCGACGAGCATAGTTACACATATTCATAGTCAGATTACGTTTATCCGGCAAAGCAAATAGAATATCGATACGATTACACGCAAATGTTTGAGGAATCGGTATCGGACCGTGGTCATAGTTGACAGACGATAAGCTACTAAATAATTCCGTCCACCATTGTGTACACGTGAAAAAATCGCAGAGTTGACCGCATTATTCTATAAATTGTATAAATTGACTTGGTGAATCGATAATAAACTATTATCCACTTTATATTTGCTATTACTAATACCTAATTTTATCCAAATACATTACTTGTATTTTGATTTAAAAAGAATTCCCTACTGAAGGTAAAGATCATATTTGACGTTATGTTTATAAAAACTTCTTTGTATTAATATGATCCTGAAATGAGAACTGGCAGGTAATGATTTTTTGCCATTGAAAATTGATCTTTCAATCTCAAAAGGTTATCTATTATTTAGTTATTCATTGTCACACTTTTAGACAACACTAAAAACTGAAAAATTTTAAAGCTAGTCCATGTTCCGGTTTCCGGTTTCTAAAATACGCCTGCGTTTCAGCTATCCGCGACTCTCGTCGAAGATTGAGCAAAGTCACCTATGTGGAAAGCTAACCACAAATTCGAAGGAGAAACCAATTGCTTAAAAAAGAGAAAAGAATTCATACTACGAAGGAGGTTCCTTTCTATATCGTTTCTCTTCTGCCGTTAAGATTATTTTTCGAACTAGTTCCCGGTGGAACCGAGGATTAGGAAGCCTTAGGTGAGAATGAATTATGAAGCCGCACGTACAGAACGAAGAAACATCTGTTCATGGTATCCTCGAATCGTATACACTGTTTCTCAGTGACCACTGTTCGCTTAACCACACTGCTCTGTGTACTTACATTCTTCATTAGATTTGTCATCGGTCACGAGCTCCTATAGCTGGGCGCGGCATGATTAACGATCCGAGAATTGACTTTGTACTTTCTTCTTATTTACGCACTCGTGCCCATACACACGACCGTGGATGAACAAAACGCTTAGATTTATGATTTACGGCGCAGCTTGTTGCGACCTCTTTTTAACAGTAATAGTTTCTTGTTCTTAACGATTCGACAGCCGATTGAAATGTTTCTGCGTAGCAGGTTGAATAGGTTAACCCTCGCATGCCGATGTCTGGCCCATCAAAGATCAGATGCTTTGAGAACACTTCGGGTCTTCTTACTATAATAAATACCCCAGGTAATTTCAGCTTTCGACTTACATTAAAAGAATTGTCAGTATTCTCAGTAGCTAATAATATTGAAATAATATTGAAAGTAAATTATGTAACTTAGTATAAAAATGAACACTAAAGATAAACAAACAAGTACACGATAGTACGTAATTCGAAACTTGCAGAAGCATATCTTGGCAAATTAGAATCCGTGAAAAGTGGAACTCGTAAAGAACGTTCAATAACCCGGGTCAGAAAGGCAGAGCGTCGGAAGGAGCGTTTAGAAAGCAATTTCCCGGACAAAGAATCGGCGATTATCCGAGAGTAATCGCGACATGCCGGTAGTCGGTTGACACCAGGAAGCGTGCCGCTAAACTCCCCCGGTTGCGGTGCAATTGCAATCATCTCGCTGCCTAGCCACTTTCACTGCTGACCTACTGTTACGACGCGACGTCCTGGCTCGTCGGTGACGTGACACGGCACCTTCTACACTCTGCACTCTACACTCTACACTCTACACTCTATACGGTGTCTGCTCGCGCGCGCGCCCGCGCCAGCGCCTATGCACGAGTATAGACGTACGCGCGGCGCATGCACTCATTCTGTGCGTGCGACAGCGTATGCAATTGTACGCTAAGACCTATTCACTATTTGTTCGCGTGCACGCACAACCGTTAAGCAAAGCGAACCAAGAGAAGAGAAGATCACAGTACTTTATTTTACGTAACTGATCGATCTTGTTGACGATTGATAAAATTTGAGAAATTTTGAATAATATCCTAATGAACATAGGTCTAAATATCATTAGTTTCAGAGTATCATTATTATTTCTATCCACTCACTGTCCGCTCATTATTATATAAAAAAACCAAAGTTACACTGATAATGTATTTACTAAAGCAAATCTACGTACATACATACATGTATATAAAGATGAAAATGGGGAGAGTCTGAAAGAGACATCCCGTGGTTTGCTAACATTCTTTTATACTTTGTCTTCCATGTCACGAATCACGAATGCCATGATCCTCATTGTAGCTGCCAGATCACGAAACATTTTGATGAGGAAGATCGATCCTCTGTTCTGCAATATTCTTTACATAAACATCAAAGACATGATGGGACAAAGATAGAGATCACCGCTAAATAAATCAATGATTTTCAGAAGAATCGGAGGGATAAAAACATAGATTTCTATCCTATTGCGAAGTATGTAATAATAATATTTTTTAATTCCAAATATATTCCAAAATGGCTGAAACCATAATTTCGACATTTCCTGTTTGCAAATCTTTTAATATCAATTCTGTCCTTGATGTTTTCTTTCAGATCAATTAAAGGAGCAATAAAGATTAACCTCGGCCATTAGTAAATAACTCTAATAGCCATATTTTTTTAATTTGCTTTAACAATAGAGTTATAGGTATTGTAGAGGTATAGGTAATGTTCGTCAGTATCAAATGTCTCATAAAATCTTATCTCTTAAGGTCTCTAAGACCTTTTTAAATAGAATCTTGGCAGGATCAAAGAAACATTGAGGAAATAAAAATGAAGATAGAGAAGCGCTCTCCTTGTGGAGAAAGTTATTCGTGAACGATGTATTCGTTCATATGAACTACTTGATACTGCATTCTTGAACATTGGTAGTTTGCTCTGGATCGCATATCCAAATTATGCAAACGCCTCAAGCAATTAGCAGAATCTTCCCGTGAGTTTTTAGGAGAAAGGGAGAGAATAAAATTGCTAATACCGATACAGGGACCTTCGTTGATCTCATGGGGCTGATCTGTAAAACGCAATCTGTTGGCATTTTTAGTGAACAACCAAACTTTTGCTGTTTTTATTACATTATTATCTTTTACCTGATAAATCTTTTACTAATTTTTGTTCTAGTTTTGCGCTACATGCCCTCAACTAACGTTTTACACACTCGAGCTAGCAGGAAAACGCGGAAGAAGAACGTTGAAGAAGCGGCAGGCCGTTGCCTCGACAGGGCAAGGTGCATAGAACCATAGGTGGTTACGCAAGCCGCAAAGTCGTCATGTATCAGACCATACAAGCAGCTCTCGTTCCTGGTGATACCATGATCGCACGCGCAAAATGCATAACTTATTGTGGGTCCTGCGGCGGTGAAAGTTGCCCGAAGTTAACCCGCTGGGAACGATTCATTACGCGTTATGAAAATACAACAGAACATTTAATATAGCTATCGATGTAACATTGCGTTATCTGCGACGACGTACAAGTATAGAAAAGATCGTGTTGACATTCTTTCTTTCTGTACACCTTGTAAAAATGGCACGTAAAGGATAATGGTCAACCCTCTGGTAATTTGCTATATAATTATAAAATTAGGTATCTTAAAGCATTAACTATTTTTCCTTTCTTCTTCTTTATTATTTTGATATTACGACAAGATTGGGACATGTTACAAATCTCTGATATCTGAATTGACTAATCCTGTCGAGCGATTTCTCTTTCTGTGCATGCTGTTCGCAGCATATGCTTACGCACTTCGTTTAATTTAGTACTCCAAGCTCATGTAGATATTTTAAGAGTTACCCTATCTGTTAAGAGACTCTTCCTGGATTGAAAAGTCTGCCAGCAGCTAAATAACAATGCAAAATACAGTACGGATTCAAAGAAATTTCGTGTCGTATAAAGAAAAGAAGGAGGTCGCGGTGACTGGCAACGTAGTGCCGCTGCACTTCAGAAGCCCTGCAAAGCTTCCAAGCTTGTAAAGCATCGATGGACGCATGTAATTTGCATCGAGGTGTTGGAATTTTTAGAGCACCTTACGCTTGTTTCAATCGAAGAAGAAAGAGCGACTTTCGTCATGCAAAAACGTTATGGTATTGCAAATATAATCATATATTTTAAAAAAATTAATCTTTCTGAAAGCGCGTGAAAGTAAATATGATACAGGGCGACAATGAAAATGTTTAATCGGATACCATCGAATTGGAATAAAATTCATTGTCTAGAAACAGGCAAGCGAGGCTGCTCTCTTATCACCGCTGCGGTAGGATTATCTTTTTTTCTTTTCTTTTTTTTTTTTTTTTCTTTAATGGAGCAGTCAGCTGACCGCAACAGCGAGGTCTATTGTCAAGTGCCTCTCTCTCTTTCTTTCTTTGCTGAGTCTGTTATCCGACAGGAAGGAAAGCGTGGTCGAGATTAAATTCCCTCCATTGGCAAGGTTGTTGCACTACATTCCCGACATTCATAGTCGTTCCATTTAAAGGTTAAGGTTTGCCCAATTTCACGATCAAAGAGAGAGTGAATTAACGCGTTCATTGCGTATATCTCGGGTCCGCGACACCAGCTCTGGACAAATTTTATTTGATATACAAATAAAAAGTAACAATTTGAATAGATATTTTTTAGTTTAATCATCAGTTGTAAATAACATAGCAAATAATTTAAAATGGTAAATATAAAAAACGCCTCGATTATTTTTTAAACAACTTGAGACCTGCTTCGGACGGACGGTTAGCGGCAAATCGGCGACGTTAGAAGAACAGAGAAATAAAGTTTTTCTATTTCAGAAAGAAGGGATACATATGTATATGCACGTATTGTCTTGTGCTTCCAACCCGCTGTCGCTGCGGCGATTTGTTGCAAATCGCTCGTCTGCATCGGGTCTAATACGCCTCGATTATCGCACAGCGACCGAGCTACATGATTGGCAAACCAACACCAAGCTTTAACTTCCTCGAAACAATGTTCCAATTATTCTCTCTTCATTCGCAGGAGGAATCGCCCGGCGCGACACGGCAGCTACGGCTGAAGCATAAGAGACGCGTTTCCTTTTTCTTTTCAGGTAGGGTCCGTGAGTTTCAGAGCGAAGAGCCCTGACACTCGGCAGAAAGACGGTAACGTTCGGCTCCTTTTTTAAGCCGGTCGCTTTT
The DNA here is from genome assembly GCF_910591885.1 of Bombus terrestris. NCBI lineage: Eukaryota > Metazoa > Arthropoda > Insecta > Hymenoptera > Apidae > Bombus > Bombus terrestris. Next base: position 17,660,692 of record NC_063271.1, on the reverse strand, counting down.
TCTCGCCATTTGCTTCGGCTTTTAATAACTCCCACGAGTAAAAACGGCCCCTCCAGTGTGACCGCGTGGATACACGAGGTGGATACGTCTGTATGTATATCCACCGCCACCAGTCAATGACCCTGCTTTTAATGCCGAATACTCATTTGCTTCTCGCATCGAGACGAAACTCAGCCTGTTACCATTACGGTACTTGCTGCTCATCGCGCGATTCTTTTCCGTGAATTTTCGTACGTATCAACGTCGTTCACTGTTGACAGCAATAAACCTCTCCGAGATTTGAGACTACAAGTTATTATGAGTATTAGAGATAAAAACAATATAACAAAGTAATTTGAATGTTCAATGGATATAAGAATTCTTAACTATCCGTAAAGTGATAAAACAAGTAAAATCTATTCGCCATGTTTTCCTAAATCTTGTCATATGTAAAATCAAGTCGACGGTACATAAACACATAATAAGGTTTATAACATAAACATATAACATAAATTTACAAACAGGAATAAAAATATGAACAAAATGGAAGTTAACATTAGTGCCCAATATGTTAATAGATTAATATACCTACCATTGTCATTGTCAAACCTCCCGGTAACTATATTTCACATGCAATACAATTTCCTAATATTCGCAAAATCATTTCTAACCTCCTAAAGCTTACATCGTTTACCTCCCAACATCAGCCACGATCACCGATGGTCCCTCTATCTCCAAGTTGCCCATGAAATGCACGGTGTCGGTTCGTATCGAACGATCCCACGGAAATTTCCGTTTTCCCCGATCGGTAGCCGCGCAGTTGGCCCACAGTCGGTTCCTCGACTCGTAAATTCTATTACGTCCCATTCAGGCAGCGCGTGCGTTTCGCGTGCGTCGCCGTGTGTTTTCGCGCGTCGAGACCCTGTCTCGAGATACGCGCACGAATACACGCGGACCAGAGTTGCATTTCGATGTATTTTTATGCCCGAGTCATCGCTCCCACGGTGTAATTTTATCCGGCGTGAGTGATATGCAACGTTCCGCAGTGCGATCGCGGACGCGAGAGAACACGTCGATCGAGGAAGAGACGAAAGTGATGAGCGTAACAGCGATTTCTTCAGGCTCACGAGTTTATACGAGAGTTTAGCGTTTCATTGATGACGAACGTTTAAGTTGGCTCCTACGATTACTTTTCTTATTATATATTTATATTCTTATTAGTAGTATGTAGTAGTAGGTAATACAATACGACATGCTGGAACCTACATATATAATTAGTATTGGAATTTTATTTGCTGTAAAACCTCTTCTTTCTGACATACATTAACCTCTGTACATGCTTCGCTATAGCGCTGCAACGGCGATTATGTAGAAGGAATGAAGGTTACTGTATAAATGTACTAATATTTATGTTTATTTAGTTTAATTTTTACGCTGTAACATTTAGTAAAAACTAATGCCAGAAATGACATTATCTTACTCTATTCAACTTTTTTTATCTTTATAATGATACAAAAATATGCACGTAATGCCATTTTGACAACCGGTCTTGTAGATCACATCAGAAGTTTCCAAAATTACATCCGTATGTTTAAGATGCCTACGCCTACACATTCTATAATAAGGAAGAAGGAGATAGAGATAACATGCCTTATCACGCTGACTGTCTTTCGTTTGTCAAACGATACGAATATTTATCTGTATTTATGACAGATAACTTCTCGTTGGAGAAAGTGTATCAGGGTCAGTGACCTCGTGGTTATATAAGGTTTGAACGTCACCCGTCTCATTCATCGCATCTTTATTATTAATGAAATATAAATCGATATACGTCTACGCTTGCCGTGTAAATAAACCGACAGCGGCGTGGATTTGAAAAGAAAATAGAAATTTACGAATTACAGTAACCCTAAGATCGCAATGTCTGGTGCTTCTTCAAAAGATCAAATGTCTCATAAAGAAAGTATAACGGATAAAGAAGAAAATCGCAATTAAAAAATTAATTATATGTACAAGACCAACGAGAAAATATTAACACTCTATGGTAGTTGTCGCGAATATTAGTTAATTGGACGAGACTAACATTTTTCCTTCTTCTCCAATATCTTTATAACATTAAGGAAAATTGTTATTTATTATTTATTAACGTTTCTGACTAGATTTCGGTGACCGAGTTCGAAGAAACGAATCGCAGGTGACAGACTAGGAGTGTACGGCGACCGCACATTTCGAACGGCTAGCACGCTTTCATCCTCCATTTCGAACGGATCCCCTCTTCTCTCTTTCTTTATTTCGCTTTCCTACGCTCACATAAAACTAATTTAGCTACCGAGACGATGACTGCGAAAAAAGAACTGCCGCGATTGGTTCTCTTCCTGAGCCGAAATTGCGGCGGTAAACCTCGTGTTTTAATGCGGTGAACTTTGCATCGAATTTTTTAACATCACACAAATGACATTCTCGGAGCCGAAAATGACACCAATGAAACAAAGGATAGTTATATTTTTCGACTGTTTTATTCTTCTGTTTCTTTTCCTTGTAATAGTATATCAATTGTATTTTATAAATACAATTATTAACTATGAAAACTCAAAGGTTTCTCTTAAATCACGGTTCTCTATAATATGTTTAATATATCTATATGTCGGGTTTCGTTAGAAATTTTAGGCGTGAAATACTTAATAAGTATAACAAGAGCTGTTGACAATGTTCCTGGGCTCAATCACGAATCCACGGTCAACGAGTAAACTCTTTGTACAATGGAATACATTTTGTAGCACGCAGACACGTTAACTCAGACGCTGGGTTACTTTCAGACTGACATCAAGTCGATGACAGAAAACTCTCCAAGGAGATTGCAAAATAAAAGACAGATACAGTCACATATGTCAAATACATATCGATCGGGAATATCAACAAATTCCCAAGTGCCGTAACTAGGCAGTCTCGCGTAAACCAACATTGCTACTGATCGAGACTCGATTGTCTATACAGCGTGTCCCTCAACATCGGTACCTCCTCTGTAAGACATTTCGTTCATCCCGTGACCGTGGCTACGTTCGGCGACCAGTTATGTCACCTCGAGCCCAAGTATTAGGGATCTTCCTAAAGAAAGGCCTGATGTCCCTACATCTCCGACATATATATCCCAGCCCGTTAGGACTGAATTTTCCATATTTCTTGATCTCCATATTATTTTGCAAGACTGTCAGAAAAAAAGGACAAGAAGAAGAAGTAATTCCTTTCCCTAAACGCCAAACATTAAGAACTTCCCAAGTTCAAAACAAAACTTGCACGGTAGGAAGTTAACGAACTTGGAAAAAACCTATGCTCCTCGTTAACTATTGCGTCGCCAAACTTCACATCTCAGCCACGTTTCGTGTCGGACATCATACTCGAGACATTTCGGAGAGTCATTTCACAGAAAATTATTTCGACGCTGGCGTTAAAACTATCGAAGACCTCGATATTTCCGTCAAAGCCACTTAACGCAGCTCGTTGACTTCATTAATCGTTACATTAAAGCGTGTGACGAAAATAGAAGTCTGAAGAAAAGAGTTTGTCTTAGGCGTTCTATGATCTGGACTTTAGAATCGTCACAGCGCATTCAAGTAAACAGTCATAAACAACGCTACAATCTTGAGTTACTAGATGTTAAACATCGTCTGTTAAACTTAAGTATATGAACCATCGTCTTTTCGATTCCGATGTGTACCTCGAATTTTTACAAACAAGAAATCATACATATCAACGATTGTTTCATACTTTTCTTAAATTTGGGTAATCCATACGCAAAGGATTAAAAAAATGTAACAACACAAATGATAATTCCCTGATGAAAAGAGAGGAAGAAAGGGCCTTCTACTTTGAAGCGAACGATTCTATTGGACGACGCACGTAGAATTCAGACTAGTAAGGTGTCCTCCGACTAGTAAGTGCATCGTCCTCGGGGAGAAAGTTTATTGCAGTGGCAGTATTAACTTACACGATCTACCCAACAAACAGACGATGGAACCAGCTAGGTTCCAAGCCTAGGATAAAATTAGCCAGGATTGGATCTCGCTCGAAGTTATGCTCGACCGGTTATGAGAACGGTTGTGCAACGTAGTTACAACCGCGCTTCAAGAACGGAGAACTCTTCCGAGATACGAAAAATGAAATGAGATCTATCGGCCACGCGCGGCCATCGATGCGATGCGACGTTCTCCTTCTTTCGGTCGTTCAATATTTCTGCGGTGTCAGTAATATATTCCACGATGTTCATGGCTGATCTGGCCGCAGGAAAAATCTTCAACAGAAGAACGGTGAAGATCGAAGAGTAGGAAAACGCGATGTGTCTGATATTAATAATAGATAAATCAAGTATTTAATACGCTTTAATCGAAAGATCTAAAATAGCTGTTTGATAAAAGAAACGGAGGGACGAGGCACATAAAATATTCTGTTACATCGAAAGTGACAAGAAAAACTGTTCATTAATGTTTATTTAATATTCGATGTGGGTATAAAAAGCATTTAATTTGGAACATCTACGAACACGTTTTCACCATTTATGTTCAAAATAACCCGTCAGAGTAGGTACTAATAGCCGTCAATAATAAATTAAAAGCGGCGGACAACGTTGAACGCGATTTCCGTGTTAATTAGTGATGGAAATGATGTCCAGTCAAGTGGTGTCAATAGTTTCGATGAAAGTATTCATATCTTGCAAATATCCAGAAATCCGGCGATATTGATCGCGTTCGATTACATGACCAATTACGTTAGGTATTTTGAAAATTATATCGAATATTTTTTATCTTTTACATCGTTAATTATTTTTTTGATAAGGAATCGTCTCCTGCTTGCTTACAGAATAGTTTCATGTACTATGAAACTGCTTAGATGTTCGTTTATCGATACCCTATGCGTTCTCAATCGTCAGACGCAAGAAACATCACTCGGATATCGCACCTGTTAACCCAGTTAATTGCTTCAGCTCGCGTAGCTTGCGTAAGCATTGTTATACGGAGAGATTCGACGCAATGATACCACGCGATTTTTAGTAGTAGATGCAAGGAATCGCGGACTGCTGATTATAATGCGGGAATATTCTTAGATTGTTCGAAGGTGATCAACGTCGTAGATAAATCGTAGAGAGTGATTTCGTTGCGGTTATACGGATCCGTGACTAATGTCACGGTCGATGAGACTGCACCCTTTCGTTAGCCGCGCCAACAATTGTTTAAAGATCATGGTTCAGAGAAATCATGTTTTACGGATCAGCCATAATTTCATTCGATAAACAGCTAGATAAAGAACCATTTAGGGACAGATGCTCAGAGTAGTATCCGTTCTTTATACGCAAGCAATATGCAGGATGTCCTAAAATCGTAATACAATCGGAAAGGAGGAGCACGCGTTTGTAACAAATATTTAAGTAATATATAAACTCGATCTTTTCGAAAACGGGGTTCTATAACAATAAAACTATAATTTATTCTACATTTCCGACTTCTAAATCAGGAATCACCTTTCGATTGTACTTACAACGATTTAAAAAACACTCTGTATAGAACAGAATGCTATTTATACCGACCTGTTGAAAGACAAGACAGTTGATCGACAATTTATGATCTCATATTGATCATTTCTCAGCCTGATGGCCACGATCAAAATGTAATCACAGTCTTCCGACGAACGTAGAATCTCGTACAAAGAGGTGGCAGCACCGAAATGTCCTGAACGATGAAACGAAATTGAGCCGTGGAAGAAAACACGTCTAATGAACGTCTTCGAGGCACAGAGAAATTCTCGTTGACACGAACAGGACGAATATCCAGTGACAGAAGCAAGACGAGCGAGTGAGTTATGGCTTGCTTTTAGATCGTGAGGATCTCTCCGGAGAGATCCGAACCGAAGTTTAGAAAGTGAGACCAGCTCGAATCATCTGATTCTTACCGATCCCGAGGTTTGTAATCGTTATGAAAAGCGAATGCATTATTCGTGAATCATTGCGACGTACACGATTCGAAATCCAAATTGCGTATTTTGTACGTGTACTACTTAAAACTACTTAAAAATCCTTCCTGTTATACCGAAAACTCACTTAGAGAATCATCCTAAAACCTACAATTATTATTTCAGATACCACGCGTAAAAAAGGAAATATTTAAAACAAGTAGTATTTGAAAAAGAAAGGAAAAGGAGGGAAAGGGAGGAAGAAATATTTCTGAGGAAACAATCATTGTTTCGTGCATTGCTACGTGCAGAGCGTTTGAAACATTAGCATCGAGTGTTCGACGCTCCATTCAGCAAGGCTTGTCCGTGATCGTCCGCAACCAATAGCGAAATGGAAGCGAGAGTCGCGGTGAGTTGCTCGAAAGAGGTGAAAGTCCATAGGCACACCATGAGCGACGTGTACCGCCATTCAGTCCGTGGCCCAGTCGTTGACTAGTGGACGGTCTGTGAACGAGTCGATGAGTCCAGTCGCAGCTGGACTCGCTACACTGGCTCTCGAAGCGGCGCATCGTAGACGAAGATTCCGCTAACTTACTCATCGTACCGCTAGTCCACGCTTATTCCGCGTCTGTGCGCGCCACGTCTGCGCTGTCAGACCACCATGCTAACCGTTGCCGCTCCGTGACTTGCTACGTGACTTCCGGGTTTTCCCTTTCCGCCTCGTGACTCATTCGCGTCAAGATCGGAACAACGTGGGTCCAATATATACAAATTGCTATACGCGTTCATGAGTTATCAAACATTCAAATTTCTATTTTTTAGCGAGACAAAGCAAGGAAAGATGAACAGGTAGAAGAAGATTGCTTATCGATGTTAATTTCAATATCATATTTCTAAACTATAATTTTTAAATCATCTAATCATAATCTAATTCATAATTAGATTATTTTCAAATCAAATTAGAGATTGGTTTTTTGGTGTAGACGACGATAGCATACTTTAATGTTATCGCTGCAACCGTTAGCGTTGCAACATTATTGTAACGTTCGTCTACTAAAGTCTACTACAGTTCTACAGTAACAAGGCGCAAGTCCTACGCTTATGATCCGTGCGGAAAATGGACACGTCTGTATATATATTAATGTGGTGTGTGTGTGTGTGTGTGTGTGTGTGTGTGTGTGTGTGTGTGTGTGTGTGTGTGTGTGTGTGTGTGTGTGTGTGAACTCAATTAAAAAGCGTACATGCAGAACAATGAGTTAGTCAGCTCAGTCTGTCAACAAACGTCGCCGAAACCATTCTAAGAAATTATACTTTGTTGTATCGAAAATCTGATTTTTGTTCACCCACTATCCCCGCATAGACAATATTGAGATGTCTAAAAGTTAAGAGATTATAAATTATTACAGAAATAAACAAATTACCGATGATAATGACGAATTATTACAATATTGAAGGCTAATAAAAATATAATTGACTTTACTTTGACAAATTTAAACTTTAATTCCTACCTCATAGTCAAGCTAAAACTTCAATTTCTAAACATCTGATCATTTTTCACAACACGAAGGAAATACAACACTTAACAAATGATAACTCTACAGCGCCATAATAGTTCAAGGAACTCAAAGATCGCAAGGCAATCCGATCCAACCGCAGATACCGCTATAGTTACTCACAGTACCGCTAGTCCAAGGTTATTCGCATCCCGCGTGGAGCAAGCTGGATCATTATGGTGTCCCATGTTCCGCAAGAACCCCGTTTTCCCTTTTACCATCCTCCCCTCGCTCGTGGGATCCCACGAGGGTGAAAGTGAGATCGACGCCTTATTGAAACTGGGAAAGTGACACGCTGTTTTAGTCTTCTCTCTTCTCTTCACCTTGTTTCCTTTTTTCTTTTTTCTAACTTACGAGCTTACATACGTAACGTTTAATAGCTTATGCTGCGAAAGGGTAACTACTATTGGATTAACGAAGGGCGAGAATCGATATAATAGCCCTTAGTCCGTTATAAAACAAAGAAAAGGAAAACATTTTATCTGCGATCATCTAAAAATTCATGGCGTATTTGTTAATTTCCTGTTCGATACTGTTGAGTGATCGGTAGGAATCGTTTATGTTATGTGGAATGAATGTGTTTAAACAAAAACTTTAATATTAGACATCTTAAACACAGTGGAACAACTTTGTAAAACAACAATCGAGGTATCGAGGCAACCAGAAACAATCAGAATGATCGAAACATTTCTGTATTACAATTATTTTATAAATATTTAAATAGTCGATCTCACCTACTTACTGTATATAATTGTATATAATGAATTCCAAGGTCACGTGAAACTTCGAAACGAAAACATAAACAGAATGATCTGAAAGAGTATGCGATAATAGTAATTCGGCGAAAGCTTCATCAATTTCCATGTCGAAATTAACAGGTGAGCCTAAACTAGACTAGAATTTTATCCAATAAATTTCTCTTAAGGTTCGACATTCCTAAGAAAAGAAAATGAAATACTCAGGTGTACTTGATACAGCCCCGAGGATACGACTCCTCGTTACATAGCGTTTAGAGTGCTTTCGAAGTTCTTAATTGCAAAAAAGAGGGATTTATTGGAAGGAGAAATGGTAAGAAAGAGAGGAAAAATGGGAGAAGAGACCTATAACATACAAAACGTTTCTGCGTGCTGTGTGGACTAAAAGGAAGCCTAAAGAATGGGCGATGAACCACTGATGTTATCACGTAATCAAAAGTTACGAATTATGGAGCATGCATAATGCACGGTTGGGTCTACTGTAACATTCATGCAAATCCGCATAAGACTCCTCTGCGCTTATATATATCCATTTCGCGTGTTCAATCAAATTTTCACGATTGTAAGTTTCAATATAAATGTAACAATACACCGGTTCAACTAAATCGCTAAAACACGAGGATGTGGTTTGTTTCGAATTTTGTCTTTGGAAGTGGTATTAACCGAAATCGAATTACGTTTCGATGTTGTAAATTCAGTTAATCCCATTACACCCTTTCAGTCAATTTCGAAGCAATCGAATCTTAAAAGATAACCATTTACTCTCAATATAATTTAAAGATGATCTTATGGATAATTAATATATCTAAAGTATGCATTACACAAAATGAAACATTCAAAATAACTGACCATATTATTCTTCTTCAAATTAAAAAATATCTTTTCCTTAACATATGTATATTCTTCACTTTTAATATTCTTTAAATATATATTATATCTAATCGTACCTCATATATTATATGTGTAGTATTTTGATTTTATCATTTCAAACGTTATTTGTTTCTGAGTAATGCAGAAACTATTACAAGCAAGTTTAATATCGTACCGCTTTCAACAGTTCGTAGAATGAACAACAGCATGTCTGCCTATTAAATGCGAACGATTTTTTCCTTTATACAGATTTCTTTTAAAGACATGAAGTTTACCTTGAGCTTTTCAAACCATACCCCCCGTTTCCGTCTCGATCATTAAATGATATCTCTGATCAAGAGATACGTAATTGCGCGAATATTTGCATCGTTTGCACAAGGTAAACTATCAGTTGTGTTCTAGAGTGTTTTTAAACCAGATTTGCTTCTAACATAAAGTGTTACAAATGCAACGGTTAAGAACGTAGATATCAATAATACCAATATCTATTTCTTTTCTAATAAAAATCTATTAACAAAATTATAACTCAAAGTATAATTAGGAGAGAACCGTATGTCATCTTCATCTCCTTAAAAAAGAACGCAGTCTTTCGTCCGCTAACTTCTAAAAGTTTTACGAAACACGTGTCAATTATTTCTTATTCTCCTTTCATCCACATTTCAATTCCTCGATTCATATTATCGATTTTGTCCTTGTACATATATCCACGATATTGATCAATCGCGAAACAAAGAGAACTTGGTAACATTTTATTGTGAAATCCATTTCGTCGTGGTAAAAGTTGAATAAACGAAATCTCGTTCCAGCGCCACTGATTCCTCATCACACTATCGTGCATGTTGGTCAACGAAATTGCGCGACGATAGATCGAGTACTATAGTGAGGGCGTGGAAAGGTCCTAAGTGCGGCATATCGACGCCCCGTGAGGGTGAAGTCCTTGAAGGGTTCTCGGAGACGAATTGACGGATAGGGACGATGGTTTCGTGCATTCCTGCAGGCAATTCCACAGCAGATGGAGTCGGCAGCAGGAAAAGCAGGCGAACACGAAACACCATGGGGGTAGGAAGCCGGACGAAAGTGTTTTCACACGCAGGAGGTCCTAAAAGCTTAAAAAAGAATGGCCGAACTCAACCACGGAAATACGTATTCTCGATTTCCATCAGACGTTTTCTAGATTTATATTAATTTGTGTAATGGAAAAGTGAGATTTGTATTCAATTTTATATATTAAAGTTTGAAATACATGAATTAAATTTAATCGAGTAAATTAGAATTTGATAATTTAGTACACATTTTGATATTGGAATGGTGTATGAAAACAGAAATGTGTAACAAAACAGAAATTGGAAATTTTCGTGTAGAAAATCTTTGGAGATCGAATATTAAAAGTTTTATGACTGGAAATATAATATTCTTATCTGTAAAAAAAACAACAATCTTTAAATCTAGTATTTATTATATTTTCTTTGAAAAATAAGTTACACTTCATCATTTAATATTAACCTTTCGTATGGAACTGGCTTGAAACAAGTAATCATTCATAATACACTTTCAAATTTAGTTATCTTATATACGTTAATAATGTTTTAAATGTAATAATTAGATTGCGGATTTTTATGCAAACTCACATTTGTACGAGTGTAATTAAAAATATAGAACCTAGATAAAAAATTATTTTACCTGCTAAACATCGGAGAGAACACCATTCTCTGAATATTGCATATATTTTTACAAGTCCTTTGCACTCTACGCATTTTTGCACTTTCAAAATTCTCATAAATCCATAAAAGTTTTCGATCTAACAGTACCCCATCTATATAGACGTTTCTTGTATTGCTCGCATTTCCTGTATCATTAAATTTATATTAAACGTACGTCACTATATCTACATTTACAGGGACTAAGCGAATTCACCCTCATTAACGTTCGATAGGTGCTAAGAAAGAATCTTTGATTGAGAAACGTCCTAATTAATGGATTAATTTTTCGCATAATATTAGCCTTAACAATAAGAAATATCTCTATGAAAGTAAAAAGAAGCCACATGTTTCAAGAGTTTTTTCAATGAAACGAAACATCATTTATCCTTTCGAATACGAACCAACAATCATGAACGCGAATTCGCACAACAATAACGCAATTAATGGACGAAATAATCATCCTTAATTCGAATATTGATTCCGGGAAGTTGTTTCTCACGATTGGCAGACGTCGATAGCGAGCGTAGCAAATCGCCTATTACTGCCTCGCTGTGTTCCAATCGCGATAATGGCCAACGCAATAAGACCACCGTCCTGCGCTTTTGATTCCTTCGAGATGGGCCTGGATTTTATTAACGGGAAGATATAATTGGTAGAATAAAGAATTTGATCCGGCAAGAACGAAACAAAGAATTACAACAAAATTTAAAGAACGATTTGATCGAAGTATGATAATTTTACGTTGAAAAGCAATTATAAAATGGTAGAATTAAAGTGCTCGGGCACAAACAAATTTTTGTCTGCTTAAATTAAATGTCTATTGACATATGATATATTCTAAAGGGGAAAAGAAAACATAAACATAAAATGTGTAAAACCTTTAGTGTTTGAAAGTGCAATGTTCATAAAATTAAAAGTCTTTGCGTTTCGTAAATATATAGATATTTCAAACTCGACTACTTATAAATCCCTCAATTATTATTTTAAAAGTTTTTAAATAGATAAATGATGTTACAGATCTCCAAAATGTCAAATGATCTGTTTATAATAATGAAATATATATTTATACTATTTATAACTCTGAAATGTCGAAAATTTACAACAATAATAATTAGATAAAAATCAAAACATTTTATCATTATAATAGAGATTTTTTAGATGTAGTTCATTGTTTAATATATGCTTCAATAAATATTTAAAATTGTATAATTTGTAGAACTTCAAAAATGGATTTGGTGCATTACGAGTTACATAACATACATAAATCACTATTTTCTAACAATATCTTCTTTCATTCTGAAATACAAAGCACATTTCATGTTACTCTTTTATGAATTAAAATGAGTTTCACATAGTGGTATTATTTTGAATTAGATGCACAAATATATCTTTCGCTCAAAGAAGCTTTGTTTCATAATTTTTCTAAAAACTGATAGTAACTGATACTTTATTATCTTCACAAAGAGCAAATGACTATCATATAATACGTATTTGCTTATTCATAAAAAGTTTCTGAATTACTTAGGTTAATTACATTGATATTTTCGAAATTAGTATCTAAATATATTATATTAGTATCTATATTATATTATATTATATTAGTATCTAATTTTATATATATATATCAGCAACTTGTAAATTCATTAATAAATGAGCGTTAGTTAAACTATATTCATCTTTTATTTCATATAGGGAATGCTACAAACATCTATAGAAAAATGTCAACATTTCAGTGTCAAAATGCTGTTACTTAAATGTCATAGTTTAACAAGAAATATATACATATTATCGCTTAAAAGAAATTCAACCACGATCCGAACACTATGTTCTGCGGTTAAACATCCAGATTTACAACGATTCTGTTCATCAAAACGTTTCGAGCTCTTCCTGGTGTCGCAAGCTTCATCTACATTTCATTTTATACGACCTATTGGCCAACCGGCCGATGCTCAAACGGTACTTCTGATATTTAGTCTGCACGAGTTTCGCAACGCCGCGCGATGCCGAAGCATCGGTATACACGGTTGCCTAGTACCGAATTGAATTAATTACCAGCGAACCGATTCTTTTCGGCCGCGAACAACCCCTCCGGGACGATTCATCGTTCGATCAGGAATTCGTTTAATAAATGAAACGCGTTCAACCTCTATGAGGATAACAAGTACGAATTCTTCTATGGTAAAAGAAACGTTACAAATCTCTAATTTTAATTAGACAATTTGTTTTGCATTGGCAAAAGATTGTGCGATTAATACGAGTATAATTGGAACTCACATCCTGTCAAATCCATAGGTCCGTATTGTTCTACGAAGTATTTATACGCGAGATAATGGTTCGAAAAAAGAACTAACTTATTTTAGGTCAGAGAAAAAAGAAAAACCTGCTTTTTTTGAATTGTCGCGATAGCCATGTTTTTTCGTCCTAAACGAAAATTATGAATTAAATCATGACAGAACAAAAGGAATTGGGAAATGTAATATGTATATATTAACATGTTCCCTGTTACAGCGCTTTATCTGACGGCAGCGATCCATTCACCCGATTAAAATTAATTGTAGCAATAATGGTGACCTTGTAGCCGACGAATCTGCATACCGTTCGAAATAAACGGCCTTTCATTAAAAGAGTGATCAGAGGGAAGGAAACGTATCACTTGATGACGAGTAACTTTCTTTCACGAACCTGCGTGATATACCATTTTTTACGGGAATTTTTCACCATTTTAAGAGAAGATAGTTGGAATAGACGTTAATGCGGAATATTATATTCATGCTACAAATAAAATATGTTAATATCGTGAGAATTTGTACGTTTCTTCCCTACAAAATATTTATTACACAGATAAAGGAACGTACCTATGTACTTCGCTTGATCAAGAGCTAAAAAAGAGTTTGCAATTTGAAATTATCTTCTATAAAATTAATTCAGAAAGTCGCGACACAAAAACCGACCCCTAAAACCTATTTTCTCTCATTACCAACATCCATTACTCAAAACAAACTTTCTCCATCCCTTTCGATATACCATCTATCCACCTTTACCCACATTCAACAAAGCGACCCAAGTAACAGCCTACATCGGTTCATAAAATCACCCGGTATCGTATCCTATGACACTATTCGCCATCCCTTGGCAGCTCGAAATAACAAGCTCGTCATCATTGTCAACAATCCATGCTGTTCCGTCATTCTTTTCCTGTAGCAAACGAGTCATCGTGATTTCCCTTGGAAATCGGAAGATGAGCCGAACCGCTATGTAGTAGCATGCTGTGTGAGGGTTTGTTTTCGTCGAGGCACGAAGGCAATGGCGTAGCCGTGTGCAAGTAAGCCGATTACATATGCGGTCTTGATCAGAGAGAGGACGAGAGGCGCGTCGCAAGAACACTGTCAGTGCGGGGGCGCTACTCGCGCGGTCGTGTCGACCGCGGGTGTTCGGCGAGGAATAGTCCACCAGAGCAGGAAGGGATAACGAGCGCGTGGTCGAGGTGGGAGAGCGCCAGGCGGTAAAGTGGGGGTTGTTCGGTGGCACTGGTGGCAGTGGTGGCAGCAACGGCGTGCTCGGTGTCATTGCCTCGACGCTCGGGGCGGCCAGTGACTCCATCACTGACCTAGTGCCGAGGATGGCCGATCGGAGGCGGAAACGGCCGAGCTAGAGGCCGTCGACCTCGGCCGGCCTCCAGCGCGACACACACCGATCCTATGAGTAGCGCCCCGCGACCGTACACATTGCGCCTTGTCCTTCTCTTTCTGTGTCCCCTCCCTATTCCCTACGGCTCGTCTGCACATCTCAACGCTCTATCGTTCTCCGCGTTTTCTCTTTCTCTGTCTCCAACGTGGCCGTCTACCCCGCTCGATCTGCTTCGATCACCGTTTTGCCGCGTCTCTTTCTCCAAGCTTCTCCGGGAGCTTTCCATCTCTTGTGCTAGCCGCCCATTATGTATACAGCGTACACAAGTCGGCTGCTGCTGTCCGGTCGCTCCTGAAAACCGCGGAAATGCGCGAGTTACGATTATGCGTGAGTTTTGTAACTGCGCGACGAGGAAGAGAGGAGTGGCGTGGCGTGGTGCGGCGTGGCGTGGTGCGGCGTGGCGTGGTGCGGCGTGGCGTGGCGTGGTGTGGCGTGGTGTGGCGTGGTGTACACCACGCGAGGCTATGCCGCATGCCGTGCCGTGACACAGGGGGCGAAGGAGACAGAAGGGCGGTCTTTTTCCATTGCAGGCTCACGCACGCGGACCTAGAAAAACGATCCCTCGCGTCGACGTGAAAACGAAATCCAGACGTGTTGGTTTCGAGCCTGTTCTCCTCGACGCACATTGACGAACGACCGGTAGACGTATCGGTTTTATGACAGGGAATCTGGCAATTTCACCGTAGCAGAGAGCTCGCTGTTTTCGATGATGGAATTTCAAAGGCAGTTTAGCACAGTATAGTACGCTCAATTGATCGACA
Organism: Bombus terrestris; assembly: GCF_910591885.1. Lineage (NCBI taxonomy): Eukaryota > Metazoa > Arthropoda > Insecta > Hymenoptera > Apidae > Bombus > Bombus terrestris. Next base: position 17,645,447 of record NC_063271.1, on the reverse strand, counting down.
AGGGGAATGCGGGACGGACGGACGGTCGGTTCGTGTTCGATGGATAGGGCACAGCTCACGAAGTATCGTTACTTATTTCGATAGCCGTGCAAGCGTCGTGACTATGGCTATGGATGTCCTATTCTCGACAATCGTCCGCCGAACAATCATTCGTTCATTCGTTCCATCGATCGATCGACTTCGACATCTTTCGCTTCAATTTTTAGTTGCATCATCGTTACTGCGAGATTCTGTTCCATGCGAACGTTTCGTTTAATTGCTTATGTATGTCAATATCTTTTATTCTTTAACGCATTAATAGTTGAATAATATATTTGTTAATATAATTTAATAGAAAGATTTAACTCCCTACAAGTACATATTGCACGAAAGATAGATTACGATCTTTATTTTAATTTGAAATCTATAGATTACTGTAATAAGTAGTTACTATAAATTATAAACAGATTATTTATCGATATAGAGCTGTATTAATTTATTAAGAGGCTATAGTGGTCAGTAAGTAACATATAAAAATTATAGTTGCATAGGAATGTAACTTACAAGTTACAAACGATTAATAAAACCTTAGAGAATTAATGATGTCAACCTATGTAGACACATAATAACTCATCATGCATGGCAAGAACAACCTTTCGATTACATCTTCGTCTCATTCCATTTTTCTCTGACGAAATACACGAGTAGAAGACGCCTCTATGAGCCAATACATCCGGAACACCTTGCATGCACGAGCGAGACAGATGTACCCGTGGTCCGTGACAAATACAATGAGATTGTAAATCAAGTTGGGTAGCCGACCAACTATCGAAGGAAATATCGCTGTCGCGCGTATGAATCATTACGAGTACGACCAGGTATATTATCAAATAATCATGCATGAAAAGAAAGAAAGAAGCGGAAACGTTAAAAAAGGGGCCGAATAATCGTTGCGATATGTCTGTTCTGAAGTTCCGAGTGAAACAACCGAAAGAAATCTATTCCATTGGCCGACGAATGAAAACACAAGCCGCCCGAACTAATTGTTGTCACAATGAACAACGCGAACTAAGGAAGTTGTATACAAACTGGCTATAACTGTTGTATATGTATGAAATACGATGACGCCCAAAAATTTGACAGTTTCTATCGATAGCCCAATGAAACAATGTGGGGAAAAACACGTTTATTAAAAATACGCGTGACTGTCGCTTTCAGGTCGCTATTGTGATGAGAATTCAAAGAGAAACGGGCGTAAGAAAAGCTCTGTCGTAAGAATTTGTCATTAATTTTTTAGTTGCAATTTATCACGATTTAGTTGCCTTTTCGGAAGTTATTCAGAATTTACATTCAAGTACATATCTTTACCTTCTAATTAAAATACCAAGGTAACTATGCTATCAACCACGTTTACCGTTGTATTTATATCACGAACATGGTGTGAAATTACGTAATCTTGAAATGTATCGTACAAAATCACCGATCTCCACACAAACGATTTTTATAGTACTCTGTACCTTCAGTTGTCCCTATAAGATTTAATCGAATTCAAACACGTTGTTCGAGTCAATTCAAGGAAACAAAATTCTGATCCTACGAGGTTAATTAATTCCATCTATCTATCTTTATCCACCCCTACTTCATAATTATAAGTCGTCTAACTCTTCTTCTGGTACAAGCTTCACATGTCCCATGACGTCAAATTCGACGTTTGCATTCAGCGAATCTTTAAGCATTCAAACTCTTACATTCTGGCCCGTGGTCATTGTCGATCGTCGGTTGACGGAGGACAATTATGATAAAGATATGCGGGATGCATCTGTTTAATATACTGAAATACTCGTGGTGAGACCGGAAACGAGATAAATGGTCCCTGCTGTTACCATTCACCGACGAACAAACGTAGAGAAACACTTTCCAATATTAGTCGATATCAAAGACAAGAACGGTCCGTACTGATAGCCTGTAAACATTACAATCACAAAATATCGCGAATGAACATAACCACAAGTTAACTCTATCGTGGCGCATTTTGTAGCCACGAGTGTTTTCTTGAGTTTAAGGTGAATAAAATAGGAGACGTTTGGGGACGTTCAAATTGTAAAATGGGTTTTTGATGTAAGTTTTCGAGTGAGTTCGTGCTATATCGTTCGACGTAGTGGATTTTGAAACTCGCGCTCTTGGAATTTAACATTTTTATTAAATGTAAAGCGTAGGACTTAGGATTTAAGTAAAGTAATTGAAAGAGTATCTTGAGACTGTAAATTGTGAGTTATACTCTGCAGCTGGTTAACTGTAATTGAAATTTACTTAAACTTTACTTTTGTTTTTATTATAAATGCGACTAAACTGGATTATAAAATGAACGAAATATTTTTTGGCAATAATGGTAATAGATGAAGGAATTAATTCAGATACTAGAAGTTTCAGCATAACTCAGAATTTGAATTTAGTTTTAAAATGTGAGTTTAACGTTATTTTAGCACTATTTAAAATGAACATGACTTAAATATCGAAAATTTATATTTTCTTTATTCTTCGTACAGTTTCAGAGCAAAAGAAATATCTTTCCGCTGGTGGAAATAACGAACACGCGAATCCAATAAAAATTAAACTGGATTTCAAAGGCGATGGAATCCTTTTCATCGATCGAAATAATTTTATCCGTTTGATTCGATTGCGTTCGCAAACTATTTCTAGTATTTCCCGGTAATTAAAATTATTAACATACGTTCATGGACAAGCGTGAATAATTTTACGGATATCTGAAAACGAATGTTTCTTGGGAACAATTTAAATGTTATTATGTACACTATATACATATATACAATTTAAATGTTTTAATCGACTTATTTAGTAGAAACTTGAATTTCTTATGGTCACCAATTCTCTCAACAGAATTTAATTCACCGATGCGTCTATTATTGTCGAGAAAGTATTTCATTTTTCTCGCGAAAATTTGAATTTTTATATTAGAAATATTCGAAGAAAAATTAAGGAGAAGTTTGCAATCTGTCTACAAGAAAAAACACATTTGTTTTATGCTAAACGCAGGTTTACAGATAAATGTTTGCTATAGCAAGTGAAGTGTAATAACTAAAGAAGGGAGATACCATTGACCGTTGATCATGATCATGAAATGTAAAATGTATATTTTGGCAGCATTAAAATACCAGAGGATTTATTAAAGAATTAAAACTATCTTTTCCAGATAAATTAGAATTGTTAATATTTTAGATTAATATTAATTTGAGATGGCTTTTTCTGATTCATGATATGCGGTTATATACAGGTATTTTTCATTTGAAAATTAATAATTATATTTCTTAGTTTCTAAAGAAAGCAGGAATATCGTAGCTGATCTTACATATATGTAGAACTATAAAATACATAAAACTGTACGTACGTGCTTTATTTATAGATTGTTAAAAAAATGTTTCGAAATTCCCGTGATTTTTTATTTGCTTGCCATATTTATATTTCACAAGTATGTATATTTTCATATTAATTTTAAGTGTTAATGTATAAAATATTTAATGTATAAAATATATTCAATCAGTAAAAAAATATTTCAATTATGGGATGAAAGTATTCCTTGTATTATTAATAGAATAAATGATCGTTTTCGCGTATAAGGTGAAAAAGAGTGAGGTGTATGGGGAAAAGAAAACGAAAGAAAGAGAGACGAAGAGAGAAAAGCGGGACAGGTACGGATATGGCGCGCCACGTGCACCGAGATTCGCACGTTCCTAACCTACCCCATTCGTTAACCTGACCCATGTCGCGATTCCTCCGTAGGTCGATTCCCATCGAGCGCGAATTAACCTACATTTCTGTAGGCATAGGCATTTCTGCGAGCACAAACCATAGGTTTCTGTCGATACAAAATTAACCAGCGCTCACCCTTCCGGTGCAACGAACGTTTCCACTCGATACGCAATCTCTCTTTCCCTATTGATATCATCGTTTCTTTCTCTCCTTCCTTCCCTTCTCACCATTCTCTTTCTATCACAGAATTTCTCTTCTCGTAATTTTTTTCCTTTTTTCAGAATTTCTCTCCCCATAGCCCTCTCTTTTGGAAGAAGAAAGTGATCATTCTAGTCCAAAGCATTTACACCTGGAGTATTTTCTCGAGCAATTTAAAAGGAAGTGGTTAACACTAATCACTGGATGGTCCATTGAGTTTCAGATATTCGGTTGGAACTAATAAATGAAAATAATTTCATAATTTGATACGGAATTTGCAACGTCTGTCAAGTTAAATAAAAACATTTGAATGTAATGTGTAGTCTTGCAAAAAGAAAATCCTCTCTGTCTGAGAAGCAGAGGTGTCATTTTACTTGGAAAATGAATAACGCTTGATGAACATTCCACTTCGCGACATCTTTTCGTTCCATTTCGCGCGCGACACCCTTTTCAAGACGAAACGGGAGTCGCATAGAAATGTAACCAGATGAATGTCTGCGATGTTTTACTGAAGAATTTCGGCCAAGCATATATTTTATCTTCCAATCCGGTCAAGTCCATTCGCTTTTGTACTCGTTGCACCGGATTTCGGAGGGGATCGCCGAATTTCGAACGAGCGGAATTTCGTTTTCCTTCGTCGCCCTACATTTTCAAATTCCGATGCGTGTATATCAAAATTTATAGATTGCAGCACTTGAGAGTTATTTCGAGTCGAATACATGATTATTCAATTTTTTGAATAAATGCTATTAATTTTTTGAATACTTACTAATAATTATTATTGACTGATAATAATTATTAGTAATAATAATTATAATTATTACTCCGAACTAAATTAATTCGTTAAGGCGATCACAATCCGCACGTTAAAGTTATAAAATTATGTATCAAGGACCGGAGTAAACTGTATAAAATTGAAAAGATACAGGTTAAGATCCTAAGAAGAATGTTAAGACCTTCCCAATGTGTAAAATTATCTCTGCTGACTCGTAGATATATTTATCAGAAATCCTAGAATGTGTATTTTAATATGCCGTGAATGAAACTAGCGGTAGTCGATGAGAACAAATTGCCGGAGGAATCTACTCGCGCGCAGACAATGACTTCACGTAGAGTAAATCGCGGATTCCTTTTCTTTCACGGAGGAAGGGAAACGCTCTCGAGCACGCGAAAATGAGAACGAGTCGCGGTAAGAGACAGTGAAGCAGTGAAACTCGATCCGCAAGCTTAGAGGTCGTTTCTATCTGTTTCCTTTCCTTTCTACCGCAAGAGTAAAGTTCCATTCTGTAACTAGCAACGGTACATTAGACTCGCGAACACTCTTTCTTCGCGTTTCTCAGATAATGATATTGTTGGTATCGAACGAACGAATTTTTACACATATCAACCCCTGTTAAGTTTCAAATATATTAAAGCGTTTTATTCTGGATACTTGGAAATTATGCGTTCGCAGGTTTTGATGGACTATGATTTACCAGATAATCTAATCCATACATAATCGATAAAATAGATGATCATATAATTTGTAACGTAACAGTATAACTAGTATTGCTAACGAAATCTGATAAAGTTACCAATAGATACTGGTAAATTGTTCCTATTAATAATTGTCTCAATTCCTAACAATATACGAAATAACACAATAATAGACAAATAAAAAGTTTCAAAGAACGTAGACATATAGTTATGTATGTAAGTAATCTGCAACTCGGAAGGCATTACAGAGAGTTAATAAAAAACGACGATCGATCCCACAAACGCCTGATTGCTTTTGAAAGCTTCTTCCAAGAAAAGAACAGGGTACCGATATTTTTACTTCATCGATCGAGAAAGTTCTGAAAAATCGAAGGGATCGATGCCGAGAATCGATATTAACGGCATATGGCGTACATGGTGCAACTTACATTTTTGGCTCGTCGATGATCGGCCATCAACGTGAGCGGCAGGTGTTAGCGTAGCCTCTTTTCCCCAACTGTGCGGTGTTCCGGAAGTACGAGCGTGGACGACACCGGGCCGGTCGCGATCGCGGCCGCCTTCAGCTACTCCCCAACTCGTCGCACCTGCGTGTCATTCTCCGTCACGGATTATCTGCCTTGTAGTATCGGACCTGTCGTCGAGTAAACCAAGCCCAGGGGGTTCGCTAGCCAGGAAAATCGTAATGTCGATCACTTTCACTGCGCGCCGCGCGTTCCCTTCCGTGTCACAATCACGAGACAACCAGGGGCGGACGGGAAGGGGGCCGAGAAACGAAGAGAAGAGGAACGCAGAAACGGGCGGCGACACGACGAGGAATACAAGTGAGAGAGGGGGAGAGAGAGAGAGAGAGAGAGAGTGAGAGAGAGAGAGAGAGAGAGAAGCGGAGAAAAAAAAGATAGTCGCGCGTTGGTCAAAAAACGGAAGATGAGAAAGGAACGGAAGATGAAGCAGGCAGTGAGAAATAGGGACGGAGCAAATAGGAGAAAGGAGAAACGCCGCGCCGGAGTGCCGGTGGATCGTCACAGTTTCACTTTTAAATTGCTCGAGGCGCTCGCTCGCTAGCCACTCTCCACTTGCTTTATTCCGCGCTGCTGCGTTGCGACTAGGTCGCGTGCGTGTTGTGTACGAGGATTACCGTTACCGTTAACGTGACGTAGACAGTCACCGGTAACGTCATAGACCGCTCACTCTCCGGGTGTGCTCACCTCTTCCTGTTGGTATTCCCCGCCCAGCTAGTCGCTTTACTTCGCGCTAACGAACTCCCGGATTGACTTTCGATATATACGTATACGTGTACGATACGTGCTTCACACCTTGTTGGAACCTGGCTGCGGGGTTCCGATACCACCGAGTCGTTCGACTGGTTCTGCAGGAGAGTCGCTCTGTTACATATTGGTTATCGTTCACTCTTCTCTATTAGCGTAGACCGCCAGGCTGTTGGTCCATTTACGGGATTCTTTCTATCGGTCGACCACGTCAACGAACTTGAGTTCGATCCTCGTGATCCATTGTTCTACTTCTACAGGAAACAAACGATCCTGCGCTGTGAATCAACGCTCGACATCATTGCACGATCGTTAACTATCTTCCAGCTTGCGCTTCATCCCTCTCTGTGGATTAATGATTCGGCTGGAAAGTGCGTGCTGTTTGCGACGAGGCAGCTCACGAGATAAAAAACTCAAGACAATGGACAACTGTCTAGCGAAACTGTTTCTTCTTCTCGATCGTCTTTCCTCGATTACTGCTATCCGTCAGTCTGGTTTGTGCACCGGCACGCCAACACACGACAGAATCACGACGCTTTCGAGTACTTTCCGCCAGCGATTCGCGGTCATCACAGTTCAACATCAAGCCTGCCGTCTTCGGCCACCGAGCTACTATTCTCGTGCGTACGTTTACACGACGAGTTTGCCGATTATTTGTTCCAAGAACTTATCCTGCAACTGCTGAAACCGTGCACGATTCTTCCTCGTTTACGTTCGCTGCAGGGAAGTAAAATGGCTCATGGCACGTGTCCCTTGACGGCGAAAGCGACGCGAACGTGAGCCTTTTCAACGGTTTACTTTGTCACGATGACTAGTGGTATCTACTCGATACTTTGCGTTTCGTTGGTCACAATCGACATTTTAAGAAACAAAAAAGCTGCAGAAATAAATTTTCCTTCGTTTGAAATTTTATTTGTTTTTTACGTTTATTGCTGGGTACGATTTGCCTTGCGTACAGCTTATTGTATTTAATAATTCATTAGACTATTATATAAAATTCTCTTTGATTGCGAAAATTCATGCTAAATTTCCTTTCTCTTCTAAAACTGACATGATCTCTGGCGAATAGTTGGAGAAATAAATTATACAGTATAAAAACTGAAATTATTCGATAGTAACTTTCCGGTGACATCGTTCCAATGCTTTCCCTCTTGTAATTTGGAACTCCGATTTACATGTGGCTCAGTCGCGTGCACCATTCGCCAACGGGCCTGTTTTATAATAAAAGCATAGACAGCTGGCCTGATATTCGCGGTGGTAACGAACCGCGGCAACGTCCCGCACCAACGTCCCGCACCAACGTCCCGCACCAACGTCCCGCACCAACGTCCCGCACCAACGTCCCACGACACGGAAAGAGCAAAGGGGGTGCACGAGATCTCCTCTTCTAAGCGAACACCAGTCGCGATCGATCGCGATGATCGTTCCAGTCAATTAACTAAACGAATTTGTCGCAGTCGGGATATGCGAAGATCTGTGCGAACGCACGACCTATGAAAAATCCAATGAGGTTTGAAAAAGAAATTCTATACGATACAAACCCCTTCCTATCGATCTATCGGATCCTTTTTTAAGACTATCATCAAAAGCAATATGATTCTTTAAAGGATACGATAGAATGTTAATAGAAATTAGCTTTTCTGAGATGATAAAATTTCGTAAAAGAATCTAGTATAGATGAATTTGTATCTTCTTGGAAATCTGAAAATTAACGGCAGCTATACATTCTTCGGCATACTCATCGAGTATCAGCGAGCTTTGGTTACGATAAGGTTCGATCGATAATTGACTCGTTATCGGGTACAGTCGGTGTAGCGCGAGACAAGACCGCCAACCGTGCACGACAGCCTCGAATTATTGCTAGATAACGAGATCAATTCGGTTAATCGCCGTTAGGTGAGCAAGTATATATATCTGACTGCAAAACTCGAGTCCGTTGGTTCTATTTGTTGGAAATCTTTGAGTAACTGTATATAGACAAAAGTCAACCCAAAATTCTAGGAAATTATGGAAAATTTAGGAAACAGAGAATTAACAAAGCATATAAATGGGTAAGAGTAAAACGAGATCTGTTTTATCGTTCAAAATTTTGTTCCCTAATATAACTCGCAAATATTACTATGAATCAGATACTATGAATCATTGATAAAATCTATCTACTTTAAAATATTGCATAGTTTCCATTTTAAGCATTAATAAATCGTGTAACTGATGATTTTTAAGTACCAAGTACGAGATCAATTCAAATAGAGGATAAAATGTGTAAACGATTAAAAGATAATATAAACAAATTGACGAATTTTATCTTCTTAAGTCACTTGGTATATGTGTGGAAAACTTGAAACAGGCGATCAAACTGGTTAACGATATGTTGCATAGTCAAAATTCACACGCTAGGAAATTCCAATAATTAAAGCGCTTACGATGTCGCACTTAACGCGATTACCGAGCGATCGATCTGATTAGCGCAATTACAAACCGTATGTTTCGTTGGTCAATAGGAAAAGAATTGACATTCGATATCCGATCGTTGGTGGACCTTTGAAACTTTGATTGTAATGTTATTATATTATTATGGGGTCAAAATTTCAAGTAAAATTTGAACGTTTAAAAATACGTTTGCAGCGAATCATAATAAGAGTACCAAAAGAAAATATTTAATTAATTATCAAACCAATGATTACCTTCTGATAGTTTGTTTAAATATTGAAAATGTTAACCAATTCAAATTTCAAATCCAATCTAGATAATCAAACTCATAATGACATATATAATTGATCATTAACTAGAATAAAACATTAACTTGTTTCAGTAGCTCTATAATTTTTACTTTTTATCAAATCAATTTAAATTATCAAAATTTTATTATCAAACATCTGTACTTTCAATTATATAATAATAATGCTAAATTGGTTGCCAAATAGTCAATTAACTTAGAAGCAACATGTCCCGTTTAATTTCCTTTATTTCCCTATGAACCAAAACTCTAGACACTGTCATGCGCTAAACATGTTTTTCGACGTCGCGGCGCGTCGATGTGAAAGGGGTGTACGTATTCGTGCAACGAGCTCGATTTCCACACGGAGGTAGACAGGCTGTCTCTATTTTCATTGACACGTTGTTATACCGACGCGAAAGAGGCCCGAGCGTAATGCGGTGCCGCGGTCACGACGCGCGTTTTATTTATAACCGCGTCTCGGTCAGAAACGGGCTGCGTTGCGTCGTGACGCGCGTGTCGAATATTACGCACGCGTACTGCGTCCTTTCGCGTGCATATGCGGCACCGTTAGCGAAGTGTTACAGAATCAAAAAAGTTCGTGAACGCGAAAATCGACGCGCGGAAACAAGATCAAGAGAAAGGAAAGAAGAAGAAGAAGAAGAAACAGTTATTAGTCCGACCTGCTATTCTAATCCAGCGATTCCACCCGAACGCGTCGCCTTTGAAACGGGAAGAGAATTGCCTGATACACCGAACGACCCGATGATGTTTCTTAAAATAACGAAATGCCGTGGCTTATATTTAGCGGCAGCGGTACGTTTGGAAGTTCTTCGGGTTTTTCTGGATCGAGCCACTCGAGTCGAACCTTTGGTCGATATTCGATTGTCATGAAAGAGAAGAGAATCGATTTAGATCAGAAGAATTTAATTCTGAAACACGCGACGATCTAAGGCGATAAGATTTGTCGGATTTCGTAAAAATGGTCAGGAAACAATTATCAGACAATTCGTCGATTAGGTACCACGGCTTAGGTGAGGTATTCTATAATTTCAAAGTTGCAAATATCTTTCTACAAAATTTTAAGAAATGGTTCACCACGGTTCGACTACGAAAGACAGTCTACTTTATTTTCGTCGTGAAAATCGATAAATCCCCACTGAGGAAACCCGAAGAATCTGAGCAACTTGGTATAGCCAGCTTCAGACAGTTAAACAGACGTCCGGCAGCTATCTAAAACTGTCGTTAGGCACATTCGTCAATCAGCCAGAGGAAAATTCAGTAAGAACCAGTTACATACCGAGCATCTAATCCGTTGATCGTTTACGCGTTAAAAGTGCTCAATCTGGTTATCAATCACGTTTCGATAGATCTTCGCCAATCCAGTCTTAAAGACGACAATCCCACGTTATGGACTATTTCGCGTTTCGTTTGGCGATGGCAGACAGATTTCTAAAAAGAAATCGCGTTTGGCGCACGAATCGAAAAACAACGGCGGTTACGAGTGTTTTGCCGGTTCTTTCGGTCGAAGGTGCTAGAAACTCGAATACGAGAATCCTTTCGATGTGTCACTTATGAATTTCGAACGTGCGTTTCAGGCGCGAACACGCACCACATGTGTTCCCAAAGCGTGTAAAAGAGGAAACGGTAGGCGTTTGCAACTCGAATACCATGAAACAAAAATTAAACGAAGGTTAAACCAAAACTTTCTGCCGTCATGGAATCGATCGTTCTTAGAGATACTTAAATCTCGTAGGGATCCCAGGAGATTCCGGTACTGCGAGGCCGACTAGAGACGAAGGCAAGACAGGAGGTTCGCAACGATGATCTTCTGGGACGAATCGACGTCACTGGATCAAGAATGAAAGAGAGGAGAAGAAGCGATAGAGAGTAGGTTGTTCGAGCAGAGAGGGTGAAACACGGGCAAAAGAAGCGAAGAAGTGTGCAGAAAGAACGAAGAAAGAGAGAGAAAGAATAAGAGGCTATTCGAAACAACACAACGAATGCGCACGGTCGCGCACGTGCAGTGGATGAAACACGTGTACCGTTGATGAGGGAATAAAGATCGGCTTATTGTTAGAAAGAAGCGGATGAGGCGAAGAAGCGTGCGTTGTTGTGGTGGACCGAAGCGTGTTCGCTTGCTCGCTTGCGAGAGAGAGACAAAGAGAGAGTGAGAGTAACGCTCTGAATAAGGGATGAATCGAGGATGAAATATCGCGAAAAATTCGCGATGAGCAACGAAGCAATAGACTATCTCGCGAGAAATTTCGTTTATCATCGAGTATTCATCTACCGATTAACTATGAAGACTTTGAGTCTAAACTGGATGGTGCGAGATCGATGTATCGACATTGGGATAAACGAATCGAGATCGATATCAAATGACGAATAGAAATTCGGAATTCAACGAAGAAGAATGGAGGAATGAAAAATGAAACAAATAAAAAAGAACGAGACGAGGAAGATGAAAATCGGAACTGAATAACACGTCGACGGATGCGTATCGCGACGAACGTCATACGTATATATGCATCTATTTATATGTAATGCGTGTGTATGCGTGTATATGCATGATGAATATATCCGGGAGTCTCTCTCGCTCTCCGGCTGATCACGACGTGACAGATTTCTCTTCCTGTTCCTTTATCTTTCCTTTCGGTCTATTCTCTACTTTCATCTCGATCCGAAACGCATGTATTTTCTCGTAGGTCCCTCGCGCGTTCTCTATATCGGCTTTATACGTATACACACACACACAAACACACAAACACACACATATATATATATATATATATATATATGTATAATGAATGTGTATATATATATATATATATATATATAATCAATATATATCGTTTCTCCGTGTTTTCCCCTCTCCCGTTTACTGCATATCACCACAGGTGATTCACTGGGTTCCTCTCCACTGTTCCTCTCGGTCTGGCCCTCCACCCGCGACTTCCGCAACGACGGCCAGAGAAGTAGACTATTTTTAAGAATACGTGCGTATTATTACATCGAGGGACTATAGGAAAACAAGTAGCAGAAAAAAACTAGCACTACACTGACGATACTCATACACTCGCGCTAATATATAACTCTCTACTGTGATTGTATCCACTCGAAGGGTTCACCGCATGTATATCCCTTCCTGTGACTCGTGCTCCGATTTGCCGCTTCTCTCTCGAGCTGACACGCTTTAAATTGCGTGGATTCACGAAAACGAAAACTGCAAACCGAAAACTGGCCAACGAAACAACAAACGACGCACACTATTGTGGCTCGGTCGTCGCACTCGCGGCTCTCTTCCTCCTTCTCCACCTCCTACTCTTTCTGTTCCTTTCCGTTCTTTTTCTTTCTCCACCACCTTCTCCTTCCTCTTCTTCTCCTTCTTCTTCTGTTTCTGTTTGTTCTTCTTCAGTATCGAGTAATCCTTGCCGGCTGTCACATCGAAATGTCACGAGGTGGAAGTCGACTTAACCCAGCAATGTTCACGTATGGGATACAATGACTGTTCCCGTGGTAAATGCACGTTCACGATTTTAGCCGATCATTTACTTCCGAGACACGATCATCAGAGACGAAACGAAAGACGCGACACACGAGACACCGACACCAAAATATATCGACACCGCGAATATCGTCCCCGTACGTGGACACACCATTTTCAGTCGCCGTCAGTCGCCGAGGCGCTGCTCTAGTCGAGCACGCAATAGGAGGATGCAGAGAGAACTCCGTAGAAAGCGTTGGGTACGCTCGTCCGCGATAAGCCGACTCTCCGCGCGTGCACGCGTGTAGCCTCGAAGCGCGACAGACGTCTCTCCTCCCTCGTGGAGAAGGGAACGAACGCGCGCGGTCAGAAAAGCCGGGGAAAAAGACACGCGGAGAGAGAAGCGGCGAGTGAATGACGGAGATGGAAACAAGGACTCGGAGGGACAAAGAGGGAAGAAGAAAGAAGAAGGAGCGAGTAAGCGAGACGATAACAGGGACGGGTGGAATGGCACTAACGAGGGAGAGAATTCTTCGCGAGCAAACGGGGGACGAAAACCGATCGGACGAAACGCGGGTGCCGAAAACGTGCGGCGTACGACGCGCGATAAGTCGTTCTCTCGCGGCACCGGAAAGCGAGCCACGACGCGAGGAGCGTGCGACAGACCGTGTGCTCTCTGCTGTTCACCGGGGGTACACGCACGAAAGAAGAAAACAGAGTAGGTAGAGAGAGTAGGTATGGAGCGGCCATGTGTAACGCGGAACACGCGCTCTCCTCGCGCAGTCGGCGCGATCTCTCGCTCGTAACGCAACGTCGTCGTAGGGAAACGCGCGCACACTCTCTCTCTGTTTCTCGCGTTGCTTGCGCCCTGCCGGAATCGCGGCGACGAACAGAGGCGAGAGAAGGTACACGGTATAGGGACACGACGGGTCGGAGTGGCGAGAGAGACAAGTTGGAAAAAGAAAGAGACAGAATATGCCAGTGTGAACGACGGATCAAGGGAGCGAAACAGAGAGACACGTGTGTAATAGATAGAGACGGAGGAGACCGCAGAGAGAGACGGCAGAAGTGTACGGGTCTCTTTCTCTCTCTGTCGCGCGCGCACAGCACACACGAGGTTACGAACAAACGCGGAACAGACGAGGAGAGGCCAGGGCAGCGCGCGAGCGACGTAGCTCTCTAGCAGCCGGCAGCCTGCCGCTAGGGTCAATGACCTCTCCTTGCCGTCGTCGAGCTCTCCTCTGCTTGCGTTTACTTCCCACCACCCGTGCTTCTTCACCCCACTCGGCGTACACTCGCGTCCCCCCACTATTCAACCGTTGCCCCACCCTGTCTACTCGATCCCCTCCACTTACCGATTGCCCCACCGTTGCACAGTTATCGTACGTCGTACATTCAAGTCAGCACGTCGACGTATGTAGAAAACGACGTCAGTTGGAAGCGTAACGACGACGTTTCACCGACGCGTTTTCACGGCACGGAGGGATGAATTTTAAAAGGGTTAGAGGGGCGACAGCGCACAAGCAGAAGGAAGGAGAATAGATGCGATGGTGGGGGACACCGTTTTATACCCCGCCTGTGGTGAATGAGTGTATTGGTGGGGAGACGCGCGAGTGGGGCGAAGGGGTAGAAGCTCCGTTACTCTTGTGTTGCTTTCGTCCTTCCTCGTTCTCCTTCCTTCGCCTCGTTGTCCCCATCTCATTCTCGACGCCGATGCACCCCTGTCTTCGCATTCTCTTTCTCTCTGCTTCTCTTCTGCTTCTCGTCTACTTCTCTTCTGCTTCTCTTCTGCTTCCCCTGTACTCCCTAATTAGGGGTGGGGACGCGCACCTCCACTCGCGACAACCACATACCGGGTTCACTAGTACAGTGTACCCTCTCGAGCGGTGCAACGCTCTCTCTTCCTGATTCCGTTTCTAACCCGAACTCTCTCCCCCTTCCATTCTGAAACCGCTTCGAGGAGATCGACGCGTATTGCGGCCGAACGGCCTGCAAGAGAGAGATAGAGCGGCAAGGTGAAGAAAAGAGAAAGAATACGATCGAAGGAGGAGGGTCAGTGATGACCGATTCCGGCGGTAATGGGATACGATCCAGGGTCAGATTCGGTGTGCGTGAAAATGAAGGGGTGGCATCTCGCACTTGTCTCCGCGCTCGTAAAATAGGTGTCACGCTTGTCAATGCTCCGCCAGTTTGATTTGTAAAACGTGCGCTTTCATGGCAGCCTTCATCGTGTAGTCTGACTTCGTAGCTTAAATGATATAAAAAATGATAAAAAAAATTTGAACATCTTTCTCTGGAAAAAATTAAGTTGTTCATCGATGTTTTCGCGTATTTCTTTATAATCCAGAGATATTTTGAATCATTTTATTCGGATATCTGAAATTTTGTTTATTGAAACATGATACATTTTCTAGAAGAAGAATTAGCTTAGTGCGTAAAACTATTAAAACTGATCGATATAATACGTCAACTAGTAATCATCCCAAATAATCTAATGATTCCCCTAAATCTTATCTTATAATTTTAGCTTAGGAATCGACGTAATCAACTTTTACTTGATTACAGTCCAATAATTTTGACCATCGATAATATCACTTAATACAACATTATACTTGTAAACTTCGAACTTCTTACAGTTCAAACTAAATCCATAAATACATACCTTTGTTCGTATCTTTGTTAGGTTTATCAAATTCCATTAAAAATTCATCAAAGCAGCTCTACTAAATGCCAATTAAAGCAAAAGAATGGAAACTCTCGAAAAATGATTTCCATACTTTTAAATCTCTTGATCAATGCTTTATTACTTCGCAATAGCTAATTCTTCTGTGATTCCTAACAAAGATTGCCTTTTAAAAAGACAGTAATTGAAATTTAATGGTTCTATTTCTAATATCTTTAAATATTCACAAACAGCGTTTAAAGTCTTAACGTCTATTACTACAAGAATGGACGTAAGTAGTACACGTATTCCGCTAACGATACTCCATTATGGATATAATAAACCCGTCAGGTTTCCAGTCAACGGTATTGCCTTTTCAAGGCCAAATTTTCACTGTCGAGCGTCCTTGATAGATTAGCCTGTTGTTAGTTGCCGTTATCGACGGTTGGGACTCGCTCGATAGACCTTTGCTCGTGACATTGTAGATTGTAGCCGGCCCGTAAGTTTCCTATGTTGGCTGGATAGATTGTGCTGTTTCGATCGAAGATTGAAGATTAGATCGGAGAAAAGTATGGCCGATGAAGAGTCAACGGCCTCGCTGTTTATTCGATCAACCAAATATCATCGACACCATGCATGCTTATCGAGCAGAGAAACTGCAGAATGATAAATTATTTGTTCAAACTTTCGATCGTCCTAGCCTAAATTCTCGAAAACCTTTTTCGAAGTTCTTCCGTCGAGAGAGATTCACAGATCGCATGACGCAATGTACTTCAAGTGGCTGTTTTTCCTATCGAGCAATATCGTAGACGGAAGTTGTAGGTAGTTGTAGTTTGATGATAAGAATTTCTTTATTGATCGCTAGATTGATTTCTAATTAATACATATCCAATATCTGATTGTTACGTGCGATAGCAATCATGTGTACGTAAATTGATCTGTTTTATAGGAATAATTCTTAAGAAAGAAAATCACTACAGTAATTTGTAAAAATTATTGCTAATTACATTTGTTAACTAATTTTATCGTTAAAACGTATTGTAATTATTATCTAGCTAATAATATATAATGCTATGCTAATAATATATAATAGATTTGTGGAGAATATACTATAAAATGTTACGATATATAATCATAAACTTAAGGAAAAATCTTTTCAATAAGAAATTTAGTTACACCAAGTTTTACGATTACCTAGATTTATTAAACTAAAAAGATGAATGTAATGTCTTAGAATTACCTATTAAATACCATACGTATCGTACAAATCTTATAAAACAACATTTTCGTAAAACTTATTTCAAGTACTTGTGGGACTGATCGTGAGTTGAACAAAATTGCGGAGGTGACTGAACTTGATTCATAAATTTTATAAAACTCGCAAACATGTAAATTTACACTGGCGTTTTCATCGTTATCGCATATAGAACTTTGAGTATTCGAATAAAAAGAGTTGACATTACCTAATCCGTATAGAGACATATTTTTAGGCCAAAACGGTTTTATCTCTGTAAGTATATTCTTGATATTTAACGGCTGTGTTTGTTTTATAATGCTGCGAATTACTAAGAACATTGCCATCGACCGATGATTGTGTAATTAGTCCATCGAGATATACGTATTTAGCTAAAACTTGTTTTCAAAGATTACATTTCATTAGATACAGTGTAATGAAAAATAAACTCTTCGCTTTATAATGATATAACTGTTACCAGCAAGACAAACAAATTATCACAAGTTACAAGAACAAATCTATTAATTGTAATAGTTCTTCGAAATCTATGAAAATATAGTACTCTCTCTCTCTCTCTCTCTCTCTCTCCCTCCTCCTCTCCCTCCCTCTCTTGCTCTGTCTAGTCAATTAGAAAAGGCACGTTTAAAAAAAGTGTAAACGTTAATAAAACAATCATAAAAATTATTGTCTATTATTGTTTTATACACATACGTATATGGGGATTCTACAGAAGTGGGCATTTCTCTCTCTTCCAATCTCTCACTTTTTAACGCTTTAAAAACATTAAATCGTATTATATTTACATACCAGAGACAGATAATAACTGTGACTTCATGGACAAATTATGAAGAATTATGAATTTAATTTATTTATATCCAAAAATTACCATTTTTACATGAAATTCTCAGTGTCCTGGCATGTTACAATTACAAAATTTAATCTATCACTCTCATATTCAATGCGTAAATGTGAAAGTATTCGCTAATTTTTCCTTTTTACGTATAGACAGAACTTCGGTTTAACGGACACAAAATTGTGACCTTTCCTAATTGCAATTTAAAATGGTTTTCTATACGTAGAATCGAAAAATGTAAGTTTTAACTTTAGGAATTCCGTAGTTCAAAAGTTACAAGTATATAAAGTTAAGCGATTTCAGCGTTGACTGCTTCAACTTTGACACCATGTTGATTTTTATCCACGATTCGTTCAATGAGTAGAGTCACTGGCTCTAACAAATGCACGTGGATGTCGGCCATTTTACGACGGGATTTTGAATCATGAGTACTGAATTAGTTTTGGCCAAAGGTTGCCGGTTACGCTTGTATAAGTGAATATTCGGCGAAGTTAGTAGCTCAATGCTCATCTGTGCGGATCAATCGAATTACGAATAGAAGCAATATGACGTCATACTAACCTGTAATATACGATAAAAATGCTCAGTTTTCCACACGCATAATCCTTGAACAATTGCATTTTTGGATTCTACCTATTAAAAACTATTAAATTCAGATAAAAAAACTAAAAAGATATATTATACAATAGTCATATTTATCATTCGCATTTATTTTTACCTTAATCGATTTTATTCTATCGACAAAGAACATTTACAATCTTTGTCACCACTTTTACATTTCAGTCCCCTGTCCGTGAAATTATTTCCAAAAAAAGAAAAAAACAACGATATCTATGGTATTAAAAGAGAAATCACGCGAATTAAGTAAAAAATAATCAAGCGAGGTTAATGCACCTCTTACGTTTTGCAATTATAGAGATGTAACGATAGAGTGCGTGAGCGAGCTGAAAAAGCGATATAAGAATCGAAAGCGAACGTTAGCTAATAGAAGTCCCTTCTGTCCTTGTCTAATAACGCATGCACATCCGTACAGTAAATATGGAATTGTAACGCCGATCAACGAGCGGCGTCAGTGTGCATGGCTGATTAGACAAGGACAGAAGGGGCCCCTATGTCGCTTTCACTTACGCGGTAACATATGACCCATGTACTCTATCTTTATATCTCTCTCTTTTTTATTATTATTACAGGTGGCCATTTTTGATTAGCTAAAATTGTGGATTCGTTGACAATCACCTGTCACAGGCAGTCTGATATTTAGTCCCCTGGTTCGTATTATATCCCAATTCTATTACTTTTATTAAACTTTATTTGATATAACGTAAATGTAACGTTGGTATTGGACTCTCCCCTTAATATCAGAATTGAATAATAATCCGCTTGAAAATTTTTGCAACAAAAAAGTTTACAATAAAAAACGTGAGGTTGATCACTAGTTCGTTTATACAAGGAATTCGTTAGTTTCAAACATGCAATGGTTTTTGTTTTCATGTTTAGCTGACAGTTGTCAGGAATCATAGTTGATTTTATATTTTATTTAGTATTTTTCAGCATTTAGCATTCATAGCCGGTTCGTTTACGATTAATAAGTGTTACTTTTTTTTTTAATTTAATTATTTTTGTTTTCACGCTTAAGTTTAACTGACAATTACGAAAACTGGTAGTTAGTTCGTTTATAATCTTAATGATTACAAATTACTATTGATGTATGTTGTTGGATGTTCAAATTTTGTAAATAATTCTTGGGAGAACTAATTGTCTTTTAACCAATTCTTTCTGATAAATGGTGCGAGTAACAATTTGTCTTTTTCAGGCAAAGAGTTTGAAATACAGTTGATTACGTGTGACTTTTATTGAAATGTCAGTCCCGTGTAGAGATAGTTTTTAAAAAAATACCGACAAAATTACACATAGTTATTCGTTTGTCTAGCGGTAGCTACAGAGTATATAGCAATATTAGCATGTCGTTTTCCATATGTAAAGCTTGTTACATAATTCATAAATTAAGTAAAAAAGTGTATGGACTATATCACTGTCGAATAATACTACGCACTTTTGTACAATCCACCACCCATATACGTATTTTATTTTCTAGTAATTACGTTATTAGTTATTATATGGAAAAGCAAGAAGCCACGAATAACGTTTGAAATTTATATTTTCAACGCTGTTTGTGTCAATTATATCATGTGCGAAAGTCTGCAAGTAGAAAGAAACGAAATATCGGAGACTTATCGTGCATCGCTTGAGTACTTGAAAGTTCGTAATTAGAACGAATATGTATATGTTTTATAAGTATATCTATAGATCAAATATCTGAGATAAAGATAATTAATCCTTTACATAAAAGTGATTATTTTGTGAAGACAACAGTGTCTATGGAAATAATTGATAAATATTACATATTCTTATTGTGAAACGTGAATTTTCATATAATTTTATTCTGAAATCTCTTGATCTTGTACGACTGGTTTGACATATTATCTAACGAATCAATAAAAATACTCAAAAATCAAGAATAAAATGGTCACGATGATCCTCTTTCCAAGTTCCATTCGCCGCGCCGCCTGAAGTTTAAGGTCAGCGTCGGGTTTCGTTGTTCTTATCGTGATTCTAGATACGACGTTTTATGTTTTATCATAGCGAGTTTCGTATTAATGTAAGCACCGCATAAAATTTGTCGAAAGCCACGTTTGCGGAATGAAAGTATTTTATGACGACATCCGCATATTTGTCTAAGAAACATGAATCAACCAAGAATACGCAAATCAATCCCCTTTAACAGGCCGAAGTAACAAAAAAACAGATTCCATGGTCCTAAACAAGCGCGTTGGAACAAGACATTCGGCAAGTATACAAAATATAGATAGATCAGCGCGAATAAGAAATCGTGCTTTCGGCATCGATATCTCCACGAGGCAGAGACGGAGAAACATGCGTCGGAACGGGAGAAAGGAGGAAGGAGAAAGGAGAATGCAGCGACTGGCAGCGACGGGCAGCGACGGGCAGCGACGGGCAGCGACGGGCAGCGACGGGCAGCGACACACGTGGCCGTAATGCCTGTAATCAGAGAAGAGTATGTAGTATATATACGGTGGTTTGTCGGATCGGAACGTAGCAGCAGTCCTTCATAGGACATTGACTTTGAGATATCGTCGGTTGGCTGCGACGACGCTATCTCGTTTCGGCTTATCGCACTTGTTTCGCTGTACCTTATCTCTCAGCTGCCTCCTCAAGTCACTTTCTCGCAGTCTATGCCTCATTAAATCATCATCCCGCGTAGCGAAACGAAAAGTCGTGAAAAAATGACGTGGACGCTTGTGGGTGGCCATGCGAACACCATAATGATTATTCTTTAAACCTAATAATACTGTTTTCTCTATTAACAAATTTCTTCAGTTTAAGGTTTATGGAAAGTACGAAAGGATAGTTCTTGATACGCATGATCTCTCCCTCTCGGTATACGCTACAGTTTTTCTTAAAACAATAAAACTCTTTTTGCTTGTTAAAAGAAAAGAGTGAGGTCGAGGCTTAAAAATTCGAAGATCATACCAGGATCGTTAAATCTTGAATCGAACATTCTATCCAAAGCACTTCGATAACTTCGCAATAATTCTACAAAAGCATCTTACCAAACCAATAATCCCAATACGCTGTCACGCTGACCAAATGTACATCAACCTCAGAGATAACATCGAAACATAACGAATTCAGCCCCATTGACAACAAATATTCTACGGATTGGAAGTATTTTTCAATTTTATGTTTAATCGTCATCGATCGTATCTGATAGATTGAACTATTCTAATCGCTGCAAATATGATTATTCACGCAAAGCAGACTTTACTTTAAATGGTGGCCGATGATTATCGAAGCGACGGTTAATTTAATTGACTAAACTGGTGGTCATGAAATTATCGCATGTCGAACGATCGTTGGCCGCGAAACGGTCACAACGCTCTTAATTATAAATCAAACTTCAATAAGCTTATCAACAGCGAGGCAAATGGCCCTTGTAAGAAATATTATTAATAAGTATGGTTGAACGCTGATAGAGTTCCTTTTAAATGATCAAACTCATTTCTTCGCGGTTCCTCGCCGCATTCGCCATGTTCCCAATGAAAACGGCGAGCACGGTCACGCAAGAGGATTCGCTGCTGTCTAGAAAAATGGATAAAGAGAGCAGCGAGAACGAGTGACCGACAGGATTTATCCGACGAACAGGCAGGTTGACTCGTGAGCGTAGGGATGGAGAGAGGAGCCCCGTGCTCATAAATCTGCCAGAACTCTTTAAGTGTTCGTGATAGCTGTCTCGGAGGTTTTCCTTTTTTCTCCCACATCCTGCCTCTCTCTCTCTCTCTCTCTCTCTCTCTCCTTTCTCTCTCTCTCTCTCTCTCTCTCTCTCCCTCTCTCTTCAGTGTTACACGTTAGTTCAGACATCATTCTCCCACTTCGTCTTAAGTTTCTTTTTTCCCGCCAGATTTTACCATTCTCCTTCCATTTTCTCTCGCGGTCCGTCCTTATTCTGCTCTCTTTTCGTTCTTCTCGACCGCGACTGCACTTTCTCCGTCGTTTCAACCTCGACGACCCTCACTGGGGAATATTATCGACACTGCCAAGTTCACTTCTGTTTACATTCACCATGGCCAACTGCTCAACGACTCCAGGCATGAGAAACCATGCAGTTTCTCACGAGTACAGATCAATCGATAGATCAGTTATTATTGTACATCGCATACTATGCGCTTTCTATAGTTGTGGGGGATCACTACGATAATTATAAGAAATTTTTCGGTTATAACCGTATAGAGATCCCTTTTTTCTAAATAGAATTTGATTGTACTGCACGGTTCATCATCGTTTCCGAAAAGTTGTAATTTAACTGTGCAATAAGTATAACAATTTTATGTATTTGCAATTAACGTTAAGTTATTATGGGAATAACTATAATTTTTGATCTCTGCCTTTAACATTTACAACGATAATTTTATACAGCCTGTATTTAGCACACCTTTCATAAATATTGACACACGAAGATTATATCTGTTTGTTAATATTCTAAAATCAATGAGTCAATGAAAATTATTTTAATCGATTATTAAAGTATCACAAATTTATTCGTCTAACAAGATCATACTATTTAAATACAGAAATTATCTCAATCGCTCCAGCAATTAATTGAAAATTAGTATCCTCTATTTTGCAGTTATCCTTGCAACTGCAACCTGCTGTAGTACCAATGTTTACCGTGTTACTTATAATACAATACAATGAATAATTGTGAACTCGATAAATTAAATGATATTCATTGAACGCATGCGATTAGCTGAAATTGTCTTCGAAAACATGCTTATCAGTGTTTCCGATTATTTAAAAGCGGTCGCGCTACACGACTGCGTGTATACCTTCGATGTGCGCTCGCGCGTCCGTCTTCGCGTATTATTGATTTTTCCATCTCCGTGATCGAGGCACATCTCGATTAAATTGATTACTCGACGATGATCTCGATTAAACTTGTATTTACACGAGCAATACCTAACCGACGGACGATAAGCGCGCTGAAATTATGGCTAACACGATTAACTCGTTCATGATTCGCGCAATTTTCCGGACCACCACCAAGATTGGCGCGCGCGCGCGCGCGTCCCGTGGAAATCGCCTTATTCTATGCTTAATCGGGGAAGTTCAATGCACCTGCGCAACTCGCGTCAATTTCCTCTGCCGAATCCCTGCTACCACGGCGGTCTTGACTCGACTACATTACTCATCACTTTCGTTAATATTTTCTACGTAACAGTGATGGATTCTTATTACTTTTCCTTTATTTCTTTGGTTCTTTTCTATTTCTCAGTGAATTATGCGATTTAGATATGAATACATATTAAGAGATATATTTGAAGCCTTTCAGAGACCAACAGCGACATCTGTATATGTCATCTAAAGACGTGTGTTTATACATATTGTAATTAGTGTTATCGACAGATGATAATTTCCAGGTACTTTTCACAACTATTATTTGTAATACCACAAACCAATATACAGAATAGATCTTACATCTGAAATATCGATCGTGAAGGAAAATAGAGTACTTCCTACGCCCTCTGCGATTTATAGCGATGAGTCCAGGAATTATACTCAATCCAACTAATAAGGTTGGTAAAGTCACAAACGATGTAATACACATACAGATGTGGTGAAGTTAACAGGAGTAAAAGTCTGTGGTAAAAATACCCTTCGGGTTGTACGTTACACGTAGTTATACGATTACGCTAGAAATGATATACAAGGTTATCCACTTAACTCGGAACCCGCGCTATGTGAATGGCAACATTGTAACATGTACGCTTACTACGGCAGTCAAATGTCGTTCGCCATCTATGAACTGTTGCTAGAAGTACAAATAGGCAAGAACAAAGAGCGGTTTGGTAGCCGTCGAAGGATTTTAAATTTGCCATCATAATAAGGGAAGACGATCGCTTCATTTCATGTCCCTGCATGCAAGACAAATAAGCGCACTCAATTCTATTCCCACATGTAACTTAATATCTTTTTCTTTAATAACTGATCTCTTGAGTTATACTTATTTAAAGTGTAATCACAATGTAATTTTTTTTTTATTTAAAATTGCATTCGGTTGCCAGAGTTATTTGCGAATTACAATGAAATTATCCAGATTCTTACAAACATCAAGGCCCTTTTTCTATTTCATCCGGTAATTTTTAAAAATTAAAAAAATAGAAATTAATTTAATCCTTGTAATACTGCAGTGTTGGAATCCGTTCGGACTATTTAAACAACACACGTTGCAGTGCCAGAGATATTTCACGCGAACTTTTATTTGACTGTCTCGAAGTGCAACTTAATGAAATCGAGTTTCTTTAAAGATTTAATACTTAACCTACCGGCGCGGTCAAATTGACCGCTCTCGCGACTTTTACACAAATTTAACCATATTTAAACTTTATCATATCGCTTCATAATTTCTGACTTTTCCTGAAACATGCATACAATATATTTTTCTGTATTTAATTTTAGTTTGCTCTTTTATTTTCTGAGAACAATTTATATTCTGCTTTGCCTGCCGCGAGCGGTCATTTTGACCGCCCGATAAAATATGTTAATTATTCCTAGAATAAATGCAATCAATACAAAGATCAAATGGCAAACAAAATTAGTATAACAAATAATAACAGCTGTTACACCCGTAATTTTGTCATAAAACAATCCATCCCTCGATCAAGATAGCCACCAACTGTCAAGACATATCAACTCAGGTCCATTATAATCCTAAGATCACCTAATCCTAATCCTAATCGCCACAAAATTTACCATCTTTTACAGTCCATTGTTACAAACATTTTAAAAGTCGAGAAGTTTCTTAGAGTTATTGCTCATTGCTATAACACTCGACATCTAAATTTTTCATCTCTAAAACTCAGACAGAAAGCATCTCCAGTTCCGCCTGTGCAGGCGACCTAAACGGACGTGCGAAACAGTGCTCCAGCGAAAGTGCGGCAAGAGGGAAGAGAAAGCGGCAAAGTAATCGATCGACAAAACGTGGAATCATGCAGATTCCACTAATAAAAATAACCAACTCAGGAGAAACATATTTTATAAATAGAGCTACAGACTCTACATATGTAGAAAAAAAAAGACGATAACATGAAAATATCACAAGCCAACGACGAGGACAACGAACCAACACACCACGAAGAAAGCTGGACAGTGGCAACTTCCAGCAAAAAATTCAAGGTAACCCCGTTCGCAAGCGGGAGGAAAATCGAAACACTGGAAAAAAAAACAATGGCTTCAGAATATCAAACTGCATAATTCATTCAGCGCACTGCCAGAAGAGACAGCCACGGACCCAACGAAAAGTCCGACAAACCGCACCTAAACCACCACCAATATACATAGATGCGAAAATAATTGACCCCCTCATTGAACTGTTAAACAACACTGCAGGGAAAGATAATTATGTTATCAAACAGATAAAAATAGACCAGGTGAAAGTGTAAACCAACACCCCAGACACATTCAGAAAAGTAACAAGATCATTAAAGGATAAAAATGCAGCGTACCACACCTACCAGCTCAAATCCGACAAAAGCTACAAAGCAGTAATCAGGGGATTACACCTAAAAACAAATACCGACAAAATAAGCGAAGAACTAGCAAAAATCGGACACCAGGTAAGGTCAATAAACAACATAAACAAGTGATGATACCAAACAACCATTATCACTATTCCTAGTCGAACTAGAACCTAGAAACAATAACAAAGACATATACGATATAGAAAAATTACTAAACACAATAGTAAAAGTGGAGCCACCTAGACATAAAAAAGATATCCCCAATGCATAAGGTGCCAGCAATACGGCCACACAAAAAACTATTGCGATAGAACCCCGGCATGCGTTAAATGCGCAAAAAATCATCTAACAATACACTGCCCATACACGGGAAAAATAGAGGAAGTTAGATGCTATAACTGCAACGGAAAACACCCAGCCAGCTTAAAGGTTGTGAAGCTAGGAAACAATTACACCGCAAACTGTTCCCACCCCTACGAAACAGGACATACACTAACATACAAGTCCAACAGGACAGCACAAAACCCGAAACATTACCAAATACAGAGCAAGCAACAAACACTAAACACATCAGCACCAACACCTTTGGTAGTCGAAGCTACGCGCAAGTAACCAGCCAATCGACACACTCAGACAACCAATACCACAACAACAGTAGCAACGACACTACAGAAATCAAAGAACTTCTCAAACAATCCATCAAGAACACCGAAATGCTAACCAGAATGATAAGCTAACAAAACGCAGTACTCAGACAGCAAACCAAACAAATCACAGTCATGCTACAACTACTTACAAACGTGCTAAGCAAAAAATAAAAACGGACACGCTAAAAATAGCAGCCTGGAACTCAAACGGCCTACAACAACGGGCCTTTGAAATTAAAACATTCATATACAATAACAATATAGACATACAACTTGTCTCAGAAACACACTTCACTACAAAAAGCTACATGAAAATACCATACTACACCATATATGATACTAAACACCCCTCACGAAAAGCTCACGGAGGGACAGCAGTGATAGTCAGAAACGATATCAAACATTATCTACACAGACAAGTTAATAAGGAATATTTACAAGCAACCACCGTTACAGTTCAAACTAGCAGCAACTGCTTCCAGTTGTCAGCAGTATATGTGCCTCCGCGACACAAAATAACATCACAAATGTAGGAAGAATACTTCCAGGACCTAGGGGACAAGTACATTGCAGCGGGAGACTACAACTCAAAGCACACGCTATGGGGATCAAGAAACACTACACCTCGAGGCAGAACACTGGAAAAATACATTAGAAATAATAATCTCAATATATTATCCACAGGAACACCGACATATTGGCCGACTGACCTGAACAAAAAACTAGATCTTCTGGACTTTGCAGTTACAAGGGGACTAAATACAAACAAACTAAAAATAACACTCAACCTCGAGCTCAGCTCCGATCATACACCCATAATAATTGAATACAGAAACAAACCAATACTTTATAGCAAACCAGTAACACTATGCAATAAATCCACCAAATGGCAAACTTTCAAAGAAATAATAGAAAGCAAAATAAACTGCAACATCCCGTTGAAAATTCCTGAACACATAGAACAGGCAGTAGCAACATTGACAGCAACTATTCAAGAAGCAGCAAGGACAACCACTACACCCGAATCAACCAGCAGACAAACAATAACAATTCTGCAAGAAATACTCGACAAAATTAGAGAAAAAAGAAAAGCGAAAGCAAAATGGCAAAAACACAGAACTCGAGAAAACAAAAAACACCTAAACAAACTTGCAAAGGAAATAAAAAACAAAATAAAAGAGCACAACAATAACGAATTCGTAAAGTTCATAGGGACACTCTCTACACACGAGAACACCAACTACTCACTATGGAAAGCCACGAAAAAAATAAAGAAGCCAATAATACCCGTCCCGGCAATCAGAAAAGCAGATAACACATGGGCAAGAAGCAACGAAGAACAAGCTGAAGAATTCTCCAACCACCTCTGCAACACATTCACACCACGCATTATCAACAACAGCAACCTCAAAAGTCATACGGAGGAGGATCCACAAACCACTATTACCACAACCGACAAGGAATACACCATACCTAAAACATCAGCACAAGAAATTAGAAACATAATTGATAAAACAAAAAACAACAAAGCGCCAGGAATCGACCTAATCAATGGTAAAATCTTGAAAAACCTTCCGCCAAAAGCAATAAGACTAATGACAATAATATTCAATGCAATTCTAAGAATTCAATACTTCCCCAAACCATGGAAATTAGCACAGATCAAAATGTTACATAAACCAGGCAAAGACCCGCACCAAACTGCATCTTACAGACCAATATCACTGCTTCCAGTATTTTCCAAAATACTGGAAAAAATAATATATTGTCGGATAAAAACAATAATAGAGACAAAAAAACTAATACCAGATCACCAATTTGGTTTCAGAAACAAACACTCCACGATAGAGCAAATGCACAGGCTTATAAACGAAATAATAGTAGCACTAGAAAACAAGGAATACTGCACAGCCCTCTTTATAGACATAGAGAAAGCATTCGATAAAATTAACCATGAAAGTCTACTACAAACAATTAGGAAACAATTTCCGGAGCAAATACGCCAATTAATAAAATCCTACCTAAGCAGCAGAACCTTCGTAATAAAAATCAAGGACACACATTCTCAAGTTAAAGACATCAAGGCCGGGGTACCACAAGGAAGCGTCCTAGGCCCAATACTATACACATTATACACGGCGAACATACCAACAACTATCAACAGCACAATATTGACATTCGCGGACGACACAGCTATACTAGTCAGACATACTAACCCAGAAACGGCAGTCAAAATACTACAAGAACATATCGTAAAAATAGAAAATTGGCTACAAGAAAAACAAATAAAAGCAAACCCCAATAAATGCAACCATATTACATTCACGCTACGAAAAAAGATACCACCAAACATCCTATTGAACGGCACGCATATAACACAAACAAAGCATGTCAAATACCTAGGACTCCACTTAGATACACAACTCACATGGAAACTACACATCTAATCAATAGTAGAAAAAATACAGAAAACAAGGAGACAAATGCATTGGCTAACAAGCCGAAAATCCAAATTAAGCATAGAAAATAAATTAAAAATATATAAAACGATCATAAAACCAATCTGGACGTACGGAATACTACTATGGGGGACAGCAGCAATGAGCCATATAAACAAAATAGAGATAATACAAGCTAAAATCATTAGAACAATAGTAAACGCACCATGGTACGTCAGAAATGATGACATACGGAGGGACCTGGGAATCCCAACGGTCAAGGAAGAAATTAGCAGATACTCAGAAAAATACAAATCAAGAATAGCAACACACACAAACCGACTACCTACGGAAACGTACAAAACCATAAACATGGGCAGAAGACTAAAAAGGAAGCACCCAGCAAACCTCATAAAGGATATAACCTAGCAAACGCGAGGATGGTACTCCGCTGGGGGTAGCCACCAACATGTTAATATGACTGTTAAAAAATTCTACCAAATGTCCAAATTGGACAAATTGTGAATTTCAATAAAAAAAAAAAAAAGAAAGCATCTCAGAGCGTTTTGTGTAAAGTTGTTATAAGAGGAAAAATAAAGCATATCAAATTTGACAATAATTTTGTATTCCGTACATGGTATTATTTTGTGATAAATATTTACCCTACAAATATCAAGATTTTTCAAAAAAAAAAAAATTATAAAAAAAAATAACGTACATAGGAGAAGACTGTTCAGTGTGCGATGAACGAGAAACTTTAGCAACTGAAAACGGCATGGAAACACATGAAAAGCTATTTACAACAGAATCATAGTTGAATATTATAAATAAGCGTTTACGTAAGGGCAAAAAGGAAAGACATTATCGTTGACGGCAGAGAGTGAAACTGGGCCCGATAGAACAGTTTGGAAAGAAATAGATGCAAGTCTCAAACCTGGCAGGACATCAGTTCATAATATTTTTAGGATATTTTTAGGGTTAAACGGCATATAATGAAAGGACCAGTAAAGACGGCATTTTATCTTATTATTCATCACCGTATAAGGAATCATATAATAAAATGTACCGAAGAGGAAGCATTTAGAGTATTGGGGATTACGAGGGAGCTAGATACAACAAAACTAGATGCATTTATTGCTCTGTTATATGCCCGCGGTGCATATCAGGCAAAAAATTTAGATGTCTAATATTTGTGGAATAAAATTTGCAGACCTGCATTTATTTCAAAAACGATGAGGAGGAATGACTTTGCTGAAATTATGAGATGTATACGATTTGATAAGATGAGCGAAAGAAGCCAACGTTTATGAACCAATAAATTTGCAATGGTATCTACAGTATGGGGCCAATTTACAGAGAATTCACAAAATTGTTATAAACCTAATGCATACATTACTTTTATATAAAGAATCGCGGGAAAAAACCATGCAATAAAACTATCAACAAGTACTACAAAAAACTTGTCAAGTAAAAAATTAGTATTCAAGTAAAGGTTACAAAATTACGAAAATTTGTTTAAGATGCGGGAAATATTTATGCGGCAAATGTACATTTGATAATAAGATAACTTGTAAAAAATGCAGCAAAGTTGAATAAGATATATCTCTATATAAATAACAGTGTGATTCTATTTAAGTCTATGATTGAAATTAAACAAAAGTAAATTTGGACGAAATTTTATGAAAGTTCATCATTTTATATACATTTAGCTATAAATTAACCATTATCTAAGTTAAATCATAAAAACTATTACTTCTTTAATCATCGGTCATTTTGATCGCACACGGTAGGAATAGGTATACACGAAGTGTCGGTAGGTTTAGTGTTAAGGACAGTCCGGAAAAAGCTAAGGAAAAACGTATACTTGATACAAGAAACGTGTGCTTGCTTGGTGAAGTTCTACTACAAACTGATGATAGGAACGATGTTTGAAGTCAGACAAACTGCTGGGTTTGTTCATTTTCTCAAGATGGAGGGAATGGAAAGAAGAAGCAATTGGTGAGTGCATATTTCAAAGAAGGAGACACTTCAACTCCTATATAATGGTCACATCGGGCTAGCGACAGGCCCTGAGGTGACCGCATGCGACGTTCGAGTGTCGGACCAACGGTTCACAGGGAATAAAGGAATACAGCACGCCAGAATTCAAGGAATGAAAAAAAAAATATGCTAATGCCAAAAAGTTTCGCGTCTCCGAGTTGTTCTCGATTACAAATAGCTGTTGTTTCCTTAAACTACTTCTAAGGATTCAAAGGATTTACAATCGTACATTTTGAAGAGTTATATCACCTATATACATGCAGAAAATTGTATCGAGGTCGGTTGATGCAGAAACCACCAACAGGTATCGAAAGATGGACGAACATGTAGATTTATTATAGGTGTAGGCCGAAATGTAAGAAGATATTAAAAACGAATTCAAGCCAGTCACGTTTATAGCACTCCTGCTATAGCATTTATAGCACTTTTGTAAATTCGGAAATGCCGAGCTCGTGTGGTTTTACTTCGACATTGACGATTCGTCCACGTTAACGATTGTACAACGAATACTAAAAAAAACCAGGCGTCGCAGTTGCAAAACGTCGAGCCCGCTGATCCATATACTTACTATACGGGGGAGGACTTAATTTGTGGCACCCTCAATTGTTGACACTTTCTCTTTCCACAGCCGAAGGTGACGAAGACCAGGCGACCGTTCCAAGCGTTCGAACTTCACATTTTCTTACAAAAAATCGTAGAAAACTGCGATTTTCATCATTTTTTAACCATTTACAGCTTATAGCAGCGTTAACCTATTTCGATTAAATTTTCAGTATGTATATAATAGACAGATTCTTCAAAACGTGTTGTTTGAATTTTCATTACAGGCCCAAATAAAACGGTTGTAAAAAGTGATTTTTATTATTTTCTTCCGAACAATTGCTATTCTTTCAAAATTTTCTTGGCATATTATCTAATAAATTAAACCTCCTAATATTTCAAAAATATGCAAATTGTTTTAAAAATATTATTCTTCTTTAAAGCGCGATCGAATACTTTCATGAGTCGCTGTATGTATAAGAAAATGTTGGGCGAGCTTGGTTCTTCCGTTTATCCTTTGGATGAAAGTCCCGTGCACAAGTGCATATGCAAGACTGTAAGAAAGTCTGTAATAATCTATCTTTATAATTCAATTACAAATGAATATCATCAATGTATTGAGTACGGGTTAACTTTCCGAACAATCTGACCGGCAACGCTTGCATGTTATGAATTACTTTTCATTTAATTAGAAACTACATCAACTGATCGTAATTATATACATGATATACATTAGAAATTCATATAATTTCATTATGATTCCATTTCTTAATTCTTTAGTAACTTTAATACAGATAGAGAATAAGTAAGATTCTCATTCGGAAATGCAAACATACAGAGAGTCAAATCCTTTATGTTATATACTGAAGTAAATTTTTTGAAGGCGTTTCTTACAGTGTCATTACATCTGCAGTTATAAATGGGATTTCCATAGCTGTTTATTTACATTTGTGAAGTATGATACAAAGATAAAGATATGTATGGCTGATGGCTATACGGTAAACAGATCGCCAAGCGGCGAACGTATCGGATATACTTGCGACTGTGTCACAGGTACTTATATATGGGCAGGAGTAATGTCCAATAATGATAGTTTTCACAGTGTTTACGAATATCTTGGAAATATCTAAGGTTGAACAGGGCGGTTACATGCATGTATAGGAAAAAGTTATTGAGAATCATGCAATCATGCTCCCAAACAACATAAATTGATGATGAGAACAAACTTCTAGATATTTACCAAAAATTAATCATGTTAAGTTATGTTCCCTTTGAAACCACTCAACTTTTATCTGAAATATTTTTCATTAAAATGGTTATTTATGTAATAATCGAAGTGGCTTTTTTATTTATTTATGGGTATCTCTCAGTATATATATACTTGCGTCTTTTCTTTTCATTATATCTTCATAAAACCATTAATTTTTTATAAATTATATTACATAAATAATTATTATGATAATATAAATAGATAAAAGTTGTTTTAGTGAGATCATTCTTGAAGTATTAAAAAGGTCTCAGAAATTGATAACATTTTTGTTATTTTGTAGTAGAAAATATAAGTTGATAAATACATTTTTAGTTGATGTATAATTGAACTTATGTCATATGAAAATTTAACTGCTGCCGCCAAATCATTAAATATTATAAAACGCTATGTAATACATACGTATACATATGTCGTTTCTAATGTAAGCGCGTAACCATATGTAACGTACAACTAGAGAGGTAATTTTACCACAGATTTTACTCTTATTGACTTTATCACACTTGTCTGTGACTTTACTAACTTTATTAGTTGGATTGAATATAATTTCTACACTCACTGCTATAAATCGCTGAGGGCGTGAGGAACATTCTGATTTTTTACACGATCGGTGTTTCAGAACATGGAACACGAAGATTCGTAAGATGCAACGTTTATGCTGTACACATCCTTGTCTGTGATGGAGCCAAACAGGGCAAATCCCTAACTTTATAGGTTCTTGTATATGCTAGCGCGGAATACCTTTAATCCTTTGGACCTTGATCACATAGTACAGCGCATATCGTGGAACAACTAGAAGAATGGACGTAAGATCCTCATTTTCTCTCTAGTATAAGACTGAACTACGAACATATAAGACAGATCTCGACACTCATATACCGAAGCCTAGGGAAAATCGTTCGAAAATTGAGTCTCGATACTTGCCGCAAAATTTCTGCAAATTAAATGGAAAATCAATATGGAAGACAACAAAATTGTCGTTCTTACGAGACAAACGGAGATGAGTAGCATTTTCTATTCTGTCGCAGCATAACATGTTACGCATACGCAGAATGGGAACTTTTTGTTTTCCATGTTGATTTTTCACAATTTAGTATTCAAACAGTTTTTGGTGGCGGATGTCAAGATCTGTTTAGGATGCACATGTATACATAGCAATCTGTATATATATAAATAAAAATAATGTATCAAAATTTTATATTAATATCATATTTATATAATGAAATAATCTTGGGAAACACTTTCTAAATATAAGATAATATTTTTAAAGTAGAAGACATATAGGTTATTTAACTTCTATATTGATATAATATAATGTTTTTAACCTAGAAGATAATAGCAACTAAAAATAAATAACTACGTCTCATGTATTCCTAATTTCATAGATTATCGTAATATATTCTAATAATATTAGTTTTGAATAAAAGTTTTTGTTTTTGAAATTTATACAATTTTGTGAATATTTAATAGATATTAATTTTTTAAATAATTAGAATGTTTCAACAAATATTGTTTAAGAAAATACTTCCTTGTGTTCCAAAATGTTCCCGCTTAGTTCGGGTCAGTCAAATTTCAAATGATTCCATGAAAGATGAAAGTAGTAATTCTGAAGCATCGAATACAGATCAATTCCACGAAGACTCTTCACAATGTTCGTATAAGACTCAAGAAGTATTGCATCTGCTTGAAAAAGCTGCAACATTTGATGGCGTCATGGATAAAAATTGGATGACAACCCCATATCCTAAAGATATTCCGCTTAATTATAAAGAAGAAACAAAACCAAGTATTAATCCTGAAAATACTTCTGTTTTGTTATTTCCTGGCCAAGGTATTATCAAAGTTGGGATGATTAAAAAATATATGGATTATCCTGCTGCTAAGGAACTTTTTGAAATAACCAATGAAATAATTAATTATGATTTATTAAAACTTTGTTTGAATGGCCCACAAAAGGAATTAAATCGAACTGAATTTAATCAAGCTGCTACAGTAATATCATCGTTGGTTGCATTAGAAAAAATCCGAGCAGAAAACCCTAAAGTATTTGAAACTTGTGTTGCTACAGCAGGATATAGCGTAGGGGAGATAACTGCTTTAATTCTTTCTGGCATTATAACTTTTGAAGATGGAATTCGATTAGCATGGAGTAGAGGAAAAGCTATGCAATATGCGTCAGATATGGTGCCTCAAGGAATGTTATCTGTATTTGATACATCAAAAGCAAAAGTTTCCAAAGCTTGCATCGAAGCAGAAAATTTGGCAAGAGATATGGGTATTGAAAATCCAACATGCAGGTAATATCTTAATATTTAATATTAGATAAATAATAGAAAAGGATGTTATATAATTCATATATGATATTAATTATATAATCAATTATTTTTAGAATTGCTATTTTTCTATGTACAGAAAGAAAAATAATAGCAGGAAATATAGAAGCATTGGAATATGTTGAAAAACATAAAGCACAATTTGGTTTAACTAACACATCCAGATTACCTGTATCAGGAGCATTTCACACACCATTGATGGAACCTGCTTTAAAGGCAGTTTCTAAAATATTAAAATCGATAGAAATAAATGAACCTAGATGTACAGTATATTCCAATTATAAAGCTGTACCATACACTAATTTACGATATGTAAAAAAATACATATTAAAACAAATTGTCTCACCAGTTAGATGGGAACAATGTTTACAACATATATATAACAGACCCGACGGAATACCATTTCCACAAACGTATGATATAGGATCAAATGGAAGAATGAAAACTATCTTAAATTTAGTCAATTCAAAAGCAAGCAAGTCATGTATTGTAATTTAAAATACATCTAAAATTACTGTATTATATACAATTTTTCTTAAACTTTTGATTCACTTTTTTATTTACCGATATGTACTTAACATTAGAAGAAATATAAATAAATTTGAAAGAATAACAAATTTTAATATTGTATTTATACATATATTTAAACAACAGTAGTGTTTATAGGTAATATAATCATACAAGAACACAGTAGTGAAGAGATACATTTTTGTCCTACACAACTGCATTATATCTATTTATTTGTATTATATTCTATGTATTCTTCTTCTACGATTTACATCGTGTCAACTACAAAATCATTAGTGACAATACTGTGTCTAGATGGGTTATATATTGGAGTAACATTTGTTTATCTTAATTTATTGTATTTGTTATGTGATTCTGTAATGTTGGAAATGTACCTGGTTTTATGCTGTAGTTCTGTTCTGTAGATCTGTTCTAATGTTTTTAGTGATTAGATTATAACTGATGACTACATATACATTTATGTTTTATTATGAATTTAGTATACACATAAAATATGGGTGATCATTATTATAATTTGGATTATTGTTATTTACTTTTGTTATTGATCAACTAATTATATGTAAATTAAAACAAAAAATGCTTATATATTAAATAATTAATTAATTAGAAAGATACAAATTAACATTAAGCATTAAATATAAATATTATGTGCACAATATTATAAATACATAATATTTGTAAAATATTTCATAAAAAAGTTTGATATATATATGTGAAATAACTTAATTTATTTTGAACTGCTATCATTATATTTTCTCTCATGCCTCTAGTTTTCAAAACAAATTAGAAAATGTAAGCACAAGGTATTGTGTTTTCGGAGTTCTTTTCATTTTAATCATTATGTAAGCATATGTAAATGTTTATACCATAATAAGAATTCATATTCTATTCGAAAGAACTCACAGAACTTTTTCATCCAACAGCAACTTAATATATGCTATTGTGAAAGCACAAAACATCTTCAAAGTTGAAAGTTTGTAATTTTTTTCAAAATTAACTATTTCGGAAACTGTGGGTACTGGAAAAAAACGGTTTGCAGATTCGCATTTAGCTTGCAAAAATCTGCAGGAATCCTATGCAAGGAATCCCTTTCGAAGGTTGCAAAGTTGGAAAAAGATTAAAATTCGTTGAACATTGTAATTTGAAATTCATTATTTCACTAAATTATTAAAAAATGATCTCTTCTATTTGAATTTTGTCAATTGATATTAGTAATGTAAAAAGATATCAATATATTGCTTTTACATATACAATAATATTTAAGAACATCAAATGAAATATTTCTCCGCGCATTTTAGTTTTATTTTATAAATTATATTTATAAATTGTATTTATTATTGTTGTGTATCAGAATTTTTTAATTACTTTGTTACTAATAATTTTATACAAAATATATAAATGACTATGACATAAATTTTTATAAGTTTTTGCGCATACTCTATGGTTATAAGTATGAGTATGAGTAGGAGACAGTTAGGGGCACAGCTAGAACGTGGTTGGAACTTCGAGTAGATTGAACAGATATGAAGAGTTTTTGGAACACAAGAAATACAGTATTCTGTATGGTATAGGTAAGAAAATACGGTATGAAATTGAGGTTGTAATCTTTTATTGTAAGATAAACATAACATCAAACATTATCATGAAA
The DNA here is from genome assembly GCF_910591885.1 of Bombus terrestris. Classification (NCBI taxonomy): domain Eukaryota; kingdom Metazoa; phylum Arthropoda; class Insecta; order Hymenoptera; family Apidae; genus Bombus; species Bombus terrestris. The sequence continues at coordinate 17,608,272 of NC_063271.1, read as the reverse complement.
CTAGTAAGGTACGTATATTAATTTGTAATAATTCAATAAGAAGTAATAAAATATTTATGAAACAAAAAGTTTAAGATCAAGTAGAAATATTAAGATTAAGACTATATATGTGAATAATTAATTGGATTTGTAAATTATTACTATGTTTTATGACATCTGATATTTTTGAATCTTCTAAATTCTGTTTATAATATAATTCTTATAACTATTTCAGATTTTTAATGAAACTCAGTCATGAGACTGTAACAATAGAATTGAAGAATGGTACTCAAGTACATGGTACTATTACCGGTATGTCATCATAACCTATAAAAAATCTTCATGTTTATATTTCCATTAAAATTTAATAATATTTGTTGAATATTCACTTATAGGAGTAGATGTGGCAATGAATACGCATTTAAAGACTGTAAAAATGACAATAAAGAATAGGGATCCTGTACAATTAGATACATTAAGTTTACGAGGCAATAATATAAGGTATTATATATTACCAGATTCATTACCACTTGAGACTTTGCTCATAGATGATACACCAAAAGCAAAAGCAAAAAAGAAGGAGGCTGCACGAGGTTTGTAAATATAACAATATTAGTTACTATTACTAATTTACAAGTATGAGAAAGTATATACATGCTTTTTATATTACAAATAATATAAATATTGCAAATACTTTTTCTAAAAGAATATAAAAATTTATTAATGGCTTGTATGCTATTTTATTTAATACTATAATTTAGTACTAATTCTAAACAGAAAGGCCCATCTTACTAAAAATCTCAACAGATATTGTTAATATATTGTTGACTGTCTATTTTATTAAGAAACAAATAACATGACTAACATAAACACGAGTTTACTTGTGATTGGTCAACAATGAGTGAATACATATTTTTCTTTCACTTGGATATATTAAGAGAATAAATTGAATTACTTAGAAAGATATTACCCTTGTTTGTTTATTTAGATAAGAATTTGATGTGATTATATGTATAATTAACTAATCAAACATTCTTTCTAAAAAATGTTACTCAAATGAAATTTGTAAATAACATCGATAGACTTTAAAAACTAGTCAATTATATTACTTATTACATTCATAATATATTGATTTCTCTCTCTTCTATGTGTATTTACACATTTTTCCTGAACAAAGTTTTATACTTTTCAGATATATTTCATGTAACAATTATTTCAATTTTTTAAAACAATTGTTTTACTCTCACTTTACTTAAGTATGCAATATTACACACACTACTGAAATTTTTTTATATTTGTATATTTCTAATTAAAGTAGCTTTTATAATTAGTTCAAGATACGATAATTTAACTATAAACATTCAAATTCAGTAGGGATAAAACAGTGTAGTATGTCGAAATACATTTATTAATCAAAATATGTAAATATATTTTTATATCATCAATGACAATAGACATTCTATTTTATATATATATATTTTTTTGTTTCTATATTTATATTACTTTTAGGAGCAGTACGTGGTCGAGGGCGTGGTGGACGTGGTACGAGAGGAGGTCGAGGTGGACGAGGACGAGGACGGGGTAGACGATAGTTATGTACATTATTATATGTTTCATTGAAATAATTAATTCAATCTTTTGCACCTTAAAAAATACTGACGTAATGTATTATATAATACGAAAATAAATTGTAATGTTTTTGGGACTTATCAGAACTTTTAATTGCTATATTATACTTTTATTGGTAGAAATGTTTACCATTTACTTATCAAACATATCTATCTATAACAACTGCAGGAAGAGTGCAAAATGAGCACAAGAGTTCATAGCGATTGCGATTACTACATAGGAGAACTTACAGATTAATGATAGTGGGTTCTACATTTAGTATTTCTAATATTTTTTGCGCTCAGATCTTACTGAACAGCTTCATCTGAGAGAAAGCAAAATTGCATACATCTCATTTCGCACTTTCTTATAGTAGGAATTCTGGTAATTATTTAGAAGTATGGTTTCCTCTTCAATGCTCTTGAAATATATTGCCAAAGTTATCATTCTAAACAACTTTTTCTTATACAAGTAATCGCCGCTCGGCTGTAGTTTTTCAAGTTATAAAGCAATTTATATTTAATACATGTACGTATATATATATATATATATATATATATATATTATTCAACTATTTATTTTATAAATTTTTGTTCTGTAAACAATTAAATTTATCAATGATAATAGGTATATTTGTTACATTTTTGATCAACTGAATATCAGAATAAAATGCAACATTTCATATATCAGTTTATTCATAAAAAATTATTTCACGCCAGTGTTACTAGCCATCGAATGACGGTCAGAGAGCAATCTGGCACAATTTATAATTCATTGATGTTTTTTGTTATTTATAGAGTAAGAGTAAGTTTAGATTGGGCTATATAAAAATATAGCCGCTTATTCTAGAATAAAGTGAATTCTAGAATCGTAACTTAAATTTATAATTTTTTGCGAATATGTTTTGTAAGCTATATACACCGAGTAACGCTTGTACATTTATATGTATAGGAAGAAGTTACTCAGAATGATAACTGCGATAACATATTTCAAGGACATCGAAATTGGCAAGCAGATCAAACTTCTACATAATTACCAAAAATCATCTTGTATTCTTATTGTTAATATCTATACGTATTTTTGTATTCAAATTTATACCTATCGTTTATTCTGCCACTATTTTTGTGGAGAAGAAATTTCTCAAAATTTCATATATTAATGCACATTTGTGCTGTTACTAATAATAAATAATACTTATACTTAATTACAAGTCATGTCTTCAGTAGTTCTTTATGTCTTCTAAGAAATAACAAAGATATACCTAATAACAACAGTAGCACATTATTTAATGATTTTGTCACTAACTTTTTGCAGATTTATGATGAATGTATGTTACTGATAGAATTTCAGATAGAATTTCTGTTTCAATAGATTTGCTTATAATTAAGCATAACAATGCTTAATATAACGATTAAGTTGCAATCCATGGTTTCTTTGAGACTTTTGATCCTCATGATGAATAAACTGCTCATGATGCAATAAAAAAATTTGACCTTAAACTTCAGGATTAAGGTTAATTTTTTGCGGCTACATTTCTTTTTGTAAATCTCTATCGGACTAGAGGTGTAGAATTACATGTCACAGCCATGTAAAATAATTTTGTGCATTCTGCATATGTATAAAGTATATATTTTATTATCCTTTACAAAGATATTATAGTAATATTATACTTTATAAAGAAAATAATGTCACTAATTCAAGAAAACAAAGGACAAAACAGCTTTGAGTACTTACAAAACATTAAATTTTAATGAACATTTTTATAAAGCCGTCATTGCAACTACGCAAGTTTAAAAAAAGAATTGGATATGTTATTCATGTTATCTTATTCATGTTAAATTAAAAGCCAGATTGAAACAAATTGTATCAAAACATATTAAATTAAGCAAGAATAATTTTACTCATTTAAAATACGGCGGTATTCAAATCAAGAATACAAAAAATAATATGGCCAGCAAAATTGAGATGACTCCGATACCTGATACCATGTAGGAACGTAGTTGTCATCGGTACCAGTTGTTACGATTTGGTCTTGTCATCAGTGTTCGTAATCGTTATGTATTACTCTCGATATCGAGTCTTAGATTTTTCAAATTATAATTAAATCAAAACAGTAGTTGCTGCCACCAGAAGTAGTCGTTAAACCATTTTGATTAGCTTGATTCTCGTTCGTTATTTTTGAAATAAGGCGAACGACTGAATGGAATAGATTCAGAAACTTGTCGCACCTTTCTAAAGCGCGGCACTATTTTGAATTTCCAAAATGTTGTATCCTCGATATTCTAATTCATAACCGTGTGAGTAGAATTAACTAGCGTATCAACGCTACTGGTAAATAAACTCCACATTTCGGCTTACCCGTTATGTAAATTCGACCAATCGCGGGGAAACGCAATCGCGAGGAAACACGTCAACGGGAGTCGTAAATTCCCGTTACGATTATAATAATCGACGTCGCGAGTAGATCGATCCCCTGATTTCCGTTAAGACAATAGGGGTGGTTGAAATGATATAACTCCGTGATTAACAGAGTTATAACTTATATATTTTCCAGCAACTTCGTATAATCACACACACTAGTAACGTCGCTGAGTATGAGGATTGCCTTGATCTTGCTCAGATTCTGACTGCCAATCTGATAGATGAAGGCTCTCGTGTCGTAGTAGACGTAGCGAGTGATCAGATCCGACCTTGACTGAATCAAATCAACAGAATCAATCGAATGACCGAATGAATAGATTTCGACTGCTTGACTTCGACTGTGTGACTTGTTCGACCGTCTGACTTGACTGAGTGACTTGAACTGACTGGACTCCCTTGCGTGACTGACCTTATGGACTTACGGAGGAAAGCTCGGTATGGGGGTGGTTTTTGAACGAAGGAAGCTGATTTGTTGTTCATACTTTTCGTTATGAACACGAGGACAAGGATCCGCGCTATTCATTGGTTAAGACGCTAACGATTGAAGATGGGAGATGTAAGCACCCTACCGGCATGACTGGTGGGAAAATGCGGACATTTCTATTATATAAATGCCTGGTTTTCCCTATCATATAATTACCAGTTTTTCCCGTCATAACTACCAGCTTTCTCCGTAATCTTTAAGAACGTTCAATAGACCTAAGGACTTTTTTAAGTATCAGCTATAAACCGAAAATACTTGCAGGATTCAAGATTCCTGCAAGCTAATGAGACTCGGTTTATGGTGGGGCCTTAGGTTTATTGAGGGTTTCTCTAACGATGCTTGGGCCTTGACGGTCAGATAATAAAGGACGTCGTGCGGACCTTTTCACGCGACGTAACACGTTATGTGCAGGAGTACTAGCACGGGAAGGATTGAAGTCTTCTTGGAATAAATAAATATTTTTAATATTTTCTTGGTTGATGATTTATTCGATTTTATTTAGTTATATTTTATTAACAAATTTCTAATCTTAGCTCTCTACGTGGTTTATAAACGAGAATAATTGTTATTATCGTAAGCTAATGGCGATGCAGCCCTAGATCGCGTTCAGGTATAATACGTGAGTTTGATGGTGAGAACTAATTTCTGTTTTGTTCTGTAGTTACTTCTAATTCTTTCTGATTTTTCTCTTCTTCTCTTTTAATTTCGGCAGTTAACAAACGTAAACCAACATTCTGCTCGTTTCTACTTCGTGCTTTGGGCTTCTAACATGAGCAAAGATTGTTTGTAACAATGATACTTTCTGTGATAACCAATGTTGCTTCGCAATGCTCGCCAAAAGATAAACAGATATTTCTGCTAACAATGGGAGAAGTGCGAAAACCCGTAAGTGCCTTCAATTGTTGAAGGCACCAGCGCGGCTTTTCAACTGCGTCAGGTCACTGGTTAGCATAGCGAACTGTCCTTTTAAATATTTAATATTCTTGAAGAATGCAAAGATAATTCTTGATTGTTGACAATAATAGTAAATGAATAATTTTATTCGAGTAGTACATATATGGTACAAGTCCGAAATGATTGAAGAAGAGAATGTTACAATATTTAGATTTTCACCTTGCTAATATGAATATGGAATATCGTACTAAGTTAGTATGATTGTTGGAAGATTGACTATATGAATTGTTGACGATTAATAAATGCTCGGTTTCACTTCTTGACGTTACTCAAAGACTAGATTAAAAATAATAACTGCCTCCTCTAAGTGGCTTCGCTTATTTATATTAAAACTATCATGGAGTAATTGTCACGTGACGGCTTATTCCATGAATATAGGAGTTTCGGCACGCAATTATTTCTGCGGACTCTGGAATCTTCACTTTTGCTGGTGTCCTTCCAAAAGTGTTAGGATTCTCCGCTGATTTTCGTGGAAATGTTTTTGAAGCTTTCCCTTTTTGAAGTCTTTGCTATTGCATTCCTCTTGCAGATTTAATTTCTGCTAATGATGAATCGTACTTTCTTTGACTCGAGATTACCTTTTGCTGATGCTGATATTTTATCTTTTGGAGCGTGACAGTTGCTTGCCTCTGCTGATGCTATGTGAGAAGGTCATAGTCCCTCAACTTTCATTGTCCGCTTATCGTATTGTGTATTGTGATGGAGAGAGTGCGCGCAAGGCGGTGCATGCTATTTTTGTTTGTTTGTTTGTTTGTTTTTTTTTTTTTACGTGGGGAAATCCTCTCGGACACCCTGTCCCCTTCTGGGTGGCGTCAGGGTAGTGTCGGACTCAAACCGACTAAAACCCCACGGTGGTCTTCCTGACGTTTCGCAGAAGTGGTCCGGGTTCTCTTGCGAAATCCTGCCGGAGCACTTCTTCGTCTTCTCCCTATTTGTTGTTAAGGGAGGCGTCCTTGTCTTGGCTTGGGCCGCTAGGGGGGAGGGGGAACCACAAACCCCCTAACGCCTCTTCCCTGTACCGTCGTGCAAGTCTGGGGAGGGCTCAGACCCTCCTCGGCGTGACGGCTCCTTGAACGCACCTAGAGTGGCAGTGGTGGTGGTTCCGCAACCCTACGGCATGCAGGGTCCCTTGGGTACGGCAGCCTGACAGGATCCTGTCTCTTCTCCCTATCCCGCTCCGCTCGCTCCTTCACGCGCATAACTTGCTCGCAGTAGGAGCGAACGGCGATGAACTCCTGATGCCCCCTCAGCATCGCCTCGATGACAGCCTTGGGGACCAATCTCTCGCCGATGGCGAGTCGCAAGATACGGCGCGGTTCTTCCTACGCTGGACAGAATTCCAGAGTGTGCTGTGCCGTGTCTTCCTCTTCCTTGCAGTGGTGACAGATGGATGTCGCCTCCCTCCGAATCCTTAGCAGGAACTCGCTGAATACTTCGTGGCCGGTGAGCATTTGCGTCGTCCAGTAGGTGAGCGGAACTCCGCCTCGGTCCCTCCAAGCCTCCCAGTTGGGAAGGACGGCTCGAACGCCTCAGTGTGGCCGCACAACATTATCCTCGAGCAGCCGAGAGCGCCATCGCTCCCAGGTCTCTAGATTCGCCTCCGTCCGAACGTCTTGGGCCGACCGGCTGGCGATGTACGGCGTAAGCCCGTCCGAGCCCAGGTCCCTCAGGTGTTCGTACAGCCGTCGGAGCGCAAGGGCCTGTAACTCGTACGGAGGGGACGCCGCCAGCACGGACGCCGACGCGTAGGATATGATCCGATATCCTCTCACTATGTGGGTGGGGATCGTTCTCTGCAACCTTCTCAACAAGAGTAAGCTGCGGCGACTCGCCATCAGGTTTTCGGCCCATATGAGAGCTCCGTAGAGGATTCTGGTCTGGACCATTCCCTCGTAGAGCCGGCGTATTCCGACTCCTGCTCCCCCGATGTTTGGCAGCAAACCGCATAAGGCGTTGGCTGCGGCTGTCACCCTTGAAACCAGAATCTCGAAATGCGACTTGAAGGTCCATCGGCTGTCGATGATGAGACCCAGGTAATTCATCTGGCGTCTCACCGGGACTTCTTCCCCGTTGATGTTCACGGACAGTCCAGGAGGAGGGGTTCCTTTACGGCGGTGACCGAACCACATGGCCTCGGACTTGGCCGGCGACACGCTCAAGCCGAGCCTCTGGATGGCACGCACCGCGCATGCCACGGCTGTTTCGATGATGTTCAAAGTCTCGTACCAGCAGCGTCCCCCGGCCAAGACCAAGGTGTCGTCGGCGTAACATACCATGCCCGTCCCTGGGGGCCCATCGGGCATCGAAGGACCGAGTCGTAGACCGTGATCCACAGGATGGGTCTCAGTACTGAGCCCTGTGGAACGCCACGCTCGACCGGCTTCCTCTCTTGCCAGCGGTGCATGGCAGCGGACGTCTCATTGTTCCTTGTTTCGATTTCGATATTCTTAGATCAGGTTTTAATAATATTATAATTATATGTTTATACGTTTGCCGTTTTATTGTGATATTAAAATATTTGTATGTGTCGTATCTTTTATTTCTCCTAAGTTTTCTGTTTTCAATTTGTCCAGAGTTATGGCTCGCGCTATTCGCGAATTATGATGTATTCCTTTTCCTATTTCACGTTACGGTTCGTGTGGAGCGTGAGATGTGACATCAGTATTATCCAATTTTAGATATAAAAAAAAAGAAAAGAAAATTAGGATCTCTATTTTAACTGTGCATTGTTTTGTTTTTTCTCTATTCTGCATTCTATATACGCTATTCTTGTTAATTCATTTACAGATAATTCCGTTAAACAACGCAGATGACACACTTTCGTTTTCAATTATACATATACAATGAAGAAATATCAACATTTTTTGCTACGCTGGATGTACATTTTTAGATGTTGTACTAATTCTTCCTTTTCTTGCAAAGTTTCAATATTATTAATTAATTATTAATTAATGGTAACCTAATCCCTAGGTTTAAGGGAATTACACCCCAAAACCAAGTGACAAATGAAAACCTGCCTGAGGCGTGTGGGTGTCAAAAAAAGCGTTGTTTTTCCCCCAGGAAGAAAAAGAAAAGCCGCCTGGCAGGACATCATTGAGCGACTGAAGAAAGTAGTTGAGTGAGAAGTGTAAAGAGTCAACAAAAATATAGTATATATTTATTGTATATATACTCGCAGTCATTACACAAAAAGCCGACCTCCGTTCTTCCGATAATCGTCAAACGAAGTACATTGTAGCGGCTAGCGGACCGATAGTCAATTCTTTTCTCACGAAAAACTCACTCCTGCTCGGACAGCCGAGGAGGACGGACGTGTCTAGACGGTCGTCCTCTCCAGGCATAAGTGAATAGTGAAAAAGTGCTCCAAAGTAATAGTGCTGCAAAGTGATAGTGAGGAGGAAATAAAATAACAATGCAGATACCAACTATAAACATAGCAACAAAAGGAGAAACATATTATATAAAAACCAAACAAATTAACATGGAGACAGATGAAACAAAAGAGCATCGGGGACAGGAAGATAGCAATTCAGAACATGAAAGATACTACCAGGACGAAAGCTGGAAGCCAGTGAAGGCTAGCAAAAAACGCAAAACAATCACAGACATAAGTGCCATAGGAAACCCAGTCACAGAAAAGCAGCGATGGCTGCAAGAATTACCATTAAGTAACTCCTTCAACTCACTAACTGAAGAAATAGACGCTGACCCCGTAAGTAAAACCACTATCCAAACAAACCATATTACAAAACCACCACCAATCTTTGTCGAGGCCCAAATAATAGACCCGCTCATTGATCTACTAAATAATCTAGATGAGAAAAACAATTACACAATAAAGCAAACAAAATTGGATCAAGTAAAAATTCAAACAAACACACCAGAATCATTTAGGAAAGTTATAAAAGCATTAAAAGAAAAAAATGCTATCTACCACACGTATCAGCTTAAAACTGAAAGGAGCTATAAAATTGTCATAAGAGGATTGCATCCTAAAACCAACATACATAAACTAAGCGATGAGTTAGCTAAAATTGGACATCAAACAAGAACAATAAACAATATAACAAGATTCGACACAAAGCAACCACTACCACTATTCTTAATAGAACTTGAACCCAGAATCAATAACAAGGAAATATATGATATCAAACAAATACTAAACACAATAGTAACAGTCGAACCACCACGACACAAAAAAGATATACCTCAATGCATGCGGTGTCAACAATACGGACACACTAAAAACTACTGCAACAGAAGCCCAGCCTGCGTCAAGTGCGCAAAAAATCACTTAACTGCACACTGCCCATATTCAGGAAAAATAGAAAAAGTTAAATGCTTCAACTGCAACGGAAACCACCCAGCCAGCTATAAAGGCTGTGAAGTAAGAAAACAACTACAACGAAAACTGTTCCCGCCCCTACGAAGCAAGACAAGCACTAACACACAAGCCCATCATGACAGCACAAAACCTGAAATATTACCAAATACAGAGCAAGCAATAAACACCAAACCTATCAGCACCAACACCATTGGTGGTCTAAGCTATGCTCAAGTAACCAGCCAACCAACACACACACATAACCAATACCACAGCAATAGTAACAACGACACTGCAGAAATCAAAGAACTGCTCAAACAATCCATAAAGAACACCGAAATGCTAACCAGAATGATAAGCGAACAAAACGCAGTACTCAAACAGCAAACCCAACAAATCACAGTCATGCTACAACTAATTACAAACGTGCTAAGCAAAAAATAAAAACGGACACTCTAAAAATAGCAGCCTGGAACTCAAACGGCCTACAACAACGGGCCCTCGAAACTAAAACATTCATATACAATAATAATATAGACATACTACTTGTCTCAGAAACACACTTCACTACAAAAAGCTATTTGAAAATACCATACTACACCATATATGATACCAAACACCCCTCAGGAAAAGCTCACGGAGGGACAGCAGTGATAGTCAGAAACGATATCAAACATTATCTTCACAGCCAAGTTAACAAAGAATATTTACAAGCAACCACTGTTACAGTTCAAACTAGCAGCAACTACTTCCAGTTGTCAGCAGTATACGTGCCTCCGCGACACAAAATAACAACACAAATGTGGGAAGAATACTTCCAGGACCTAGGGGACAAGTACATCGCAGCGGGAGACTACAACTCAAAGCACACGCTTTGGGGGTCAAGAAACATTACACCTCGAGGTAGAACACTGGAAAAATACATTAGAAATAATAACCTCAATATATTATCCACAGGAACACCGACACATTGGCCGACTGACCTGAACAAAAAACCAGATCTTCTGGACTTTGCAGTTACAAGGGGATTAAACACAAATAAACTAAAAATAACACCCAACCTCGAGCTCAGCTCCGATCATACACCCATAATAATTGAATACAGAAACAAACAAATTCACTATAGCAAACCAGAAACACTATGCAATAAAACCACCAAATGGCAAACTTTCAAAGAAATAATAGAAAGCAAAATAAACTGCAACATCCCGTTAAAAACTCCTGAACACATAGAACAGGCAGTAGCAACATTGACAGCAACTATTCAGGAAGCAGCAAGGACAACCACTACTCCCGAACCAACCAGCAGACAAACAATAACAATCCCGCAAGAAATACTCGACAAAATCAAAGAAAAAAGAAAAGCGAAAGCAAAATGGCAAAAATACAGAACCCGAGAAAACAAAAAACACTTAAACAAACTTGCAAAGGAAATAAAGAACAAAATAAAGGAGCACAACGATAACGAATTCGCAAAGTTCATAGGGACACTCTCCACACACGAGAACACCAACTATTCACTATGGAAAGCCACGAAAAAAATAAGGAAGCCAATAATACCCGTCCCGGCAATCAGAAAAGCAGATAACACATGGGCAAGAAGCAACGAAGAACAAGCTGAAGAATTCTCCAACCACCTCTACAACACATTCACACCACACATTATCAACAACAGCAACCCCAAAAGTCATACGGAGGAGGATCCACAAACCACTGCTACCACAGCCGACAAGGAATACACCATACCTAAAACATCGGCACAAGAAATTAGAAACATAATTGATAAAACAAAAAACAACAAAGCACCAGGAATCGACCTAATTAATGGTAAAATCTTAAAAAACCTTCCGCCAAAAGCAATAAGACTAATAACAGTAATATTCAACGCAATTCTAAGAATTCAATACTTCCCCAAACCATGGAAATTAGCACAGATCAAAATGTTACATAAACCAGGCAAAGACCCGCACCAAACTGCATCTTACAGACCAATATCACTGCTTCCAGTATTTTCCAAAATACTGGAAAAGATAATATACGACCGCATAAAACCAATAATAGAGACAAAAAAACTAATACCGGATCACCAATTTGGTTTCAGAAACAAACACTCCACGATAGAGCAAATGCACAGGCTTATAAACGAAATAATAGTAGCACTAGAAAACAAGGAGTACTGCACAGCCCTCTTTATAGACATAGAGAAAGCATTCGATAAAATTAACCATGAAAGTCTACTACAAACAATTAGGAAACAATTCCCGGAGCAAATACACCACTTAATAAAATCCTACCTAAGCTGCAGAACCTTCGTAATAAAAATCAAGGACACACATTCTCAAGTTAAAGACATCAAGGCCGGGGCACCTCAAGGAAGCGTCCTAGGCCCAATACTATACACATTATACACGGCGAACATACCAACAACTACCAACAGCACAGTATTGACATTCGCGGACAACACAGCTATACTAGTCAGGCATACTAACCCAGAAACGGCAGTCAAAATACTACAAGAACACATCGTAAAAATAGAAAATTGGCTACAAGAAAAACAAATAAAAGCAAACCCCAATAAATGCAACCATATTACATTCACGCTACGGAAAAAAACACCACCAAACATCCTATTGAACGGCACGCATATAACGCAAACAAAGCATGTCAAATACCTAGGACTCCACTTAGATCAAAAACTCACCTGGAAACTACACATCAAATCAATAGTAGAAAAAATACAGAAAACAAGAAGACAAATGCATTGGCTAACAAGCCGAAAATCCAAACTAAGCACAGAAAACAAGTTAAAAATATATAAAACGATCATAAAACCAATCTGGACGTACGGAATACCACTATGGGGGACGGCAGCAATGAGCCATATAAACAAAATAGAGGTAATACAGGCTAAAATCCTCAGGACAATAGTAAACGGACCTTGGTACGTCAGAAACGAAGATATACGAAGGGACCTGGGAATGCCAACGGTCAAGGAAGAAATCAACAGATACTTCGAGAAATACAAATTAAGAATAGCAACACACATAAACCGGCTAACTGCGGAAACATACAAAATCACAAATATGGACAGAAGACTAAAAAGGAAGCACCCAGCAGACCTTATAAAGGACATAACCTAAGAAACACGAGGATGGTACCCCGCTGGGGGTAGCCACCAACATGCTAATTTAACCGTTAAAAAATTCCACCAAATATCCAAATTGGACAAATTGTGTATTTTAATAAATAATTAAAAAAAAAAAAAAAAACGTTCACCGCTGCCAACACAGAAATCCTATTTCTTCTCTTGGTACAGTCAGAAAGATCCGTTACTCGGTGCAGGACGTCCACACGCTGATCGGTCAGAAAGACGATGTTAACGTGGGATCTCTGCCCGCTTTAAAGTTTAGATTTTGCCTGGACGCCCTGGACGAACGTAAGCCCGGGGGCGGCCGCTCTTTTATCGAGGTTGGCCCGCCAACTATCGTGCATGTTTGGTCGCGTCTGAACCTTGACGTCAGTAGGCAAACTCTACCCAACAGACCCCGGGTGCGGAAGTATATCTCACGACACCTCAGGGCCTGCAGCTCGAACGGAGGAAACTCCGCGACCACCGCCGCTGCCATCGCCGATATCGTGCGGAATCCCCTCACCGCCTTGAATGGCCACCGTCCTATAGAATTTCCTGACCAGCAGAAGGCTGTGACAAGTATTGTTGTCTTTGGTAACGGGTTCATTCTTTAGTGCAAATTGATCGCCACACGGGAACACCTATGGCCATAGGGATTGGGATTACGCCCAACCAGAGCACAAGGCACCCAGTACCTTGCTACCAGGAATAGTTAAGCCTGGAAGGGGCTGTCGCCCGTCTCAAGTCGAACGGGGCACATTCTAAGCCCTCCTCGTCTCACCAGGACGGTTCCGGAGCAGGTGGGGCGCTGCTCACCCGCCGAAGGCCATTCGATGGAGCCATCACCTTAAATCGGCAGTCTTGCCAGCATCTTGGCCATCAACCACTGCCACCACGAGTCCATACCCATTAATTGGCCGAGCAAAGAGGTCACTATTCTCTCCGGGCTGTAACTCGACCGCCCGTGGTACCAACCTTCGTCGTTGGTGGGACTATTGTATGGATATACAGCCACGTCATTGCCGGCCGGCGACCTGCTAACCGAGCTCGGCAGTTCCAGATGGGACTCACGTAAGCGGGGACCTCAAGGTACTTGCGTACCCGGGAACTTATCCCGACGGTCCCATCCTTGGCATCAGGATCGTGGGTGCGCTACTACCCAAGGCCACGTAGAGAGAGTGTAACCGTACTAAAACGTCTTACACCCCCGGCGACCTTCCCTGCGGAGTACATAGGGACTCACGTAAGCGGGACGCTTGTCCCGACGGTCCCCCTGGCTGCGGGAACGTGGGTTTGCCAGCTCCCTGCGGGAAGGAGGCTGCGACATTTACATTATGTCGTTTTTTGGTAACGGGTACTTTCCTCAGATAAATTCCATACAGCACCCGGGTCCCCTGGACCACTTGGGGTTGGGTAAACGCCCAACCGTCGCGCAAGGCACACAGTGCCCTGCTTTCTGGATTAGCTAGGCCTGCAGGGGCTGTCGCTCGTCTCAGGTCGAACGGGGTCCTTTCTAAGCCCTTCCGTCTACCGGGACGGTACCGGAGCAGGTGGGACGCTGCTCACACGCTGAAGGCCATTCGGTGGAGGGAACACCTTAATTCGGCCCTCTTACCAGCATCTTGGCCATCAACCACTGCCACCACGAGTCCATACCCATTATTTGGCCGAGCAGAGGGGTCGCTACTCCCTCCGGGCTGTAACTC